>NC_091079.1:46478030-46781060 GCF_032405125.1 Capricornis sumatraensis
AATTATATCTACTGAAATGGCTTAAGCTACACAAAGTGCATTTGTAGTGTTTTCTTCAATACAGTTGCAGCTCTAAGAAACAAAGCCCATCACCATGCTCTCTCATGGACAAGTGCATCAGAGCACTGAGTGATGCAAAGATGCTTAATGGTCCCAGGGCAGGTGCATCGCCCTTTCTGACAGTGCTCATTTGCATATGCACATTTACTCCCAGCAGGAGGTGTGCATTCAGGGGTCCCTCAGGGCAGAAATACAGAGGCTCTCCGGTAAAAGCAATTCTTCAGAAACTTTATAACCCCATTCCCAAACTCCAGTTGTCAGTGAACAGCTTTCCAGATTGACATCTTAAATCAAGAAAATGTCACGCGTGTACAGTAACTGGTCTAATCTTTTCTGTAAATTGCTGCCTGTGGTTTTCAAAAACATGGCAAATTGCTGGCAATTGACAATGTGTCTCCCTGCACAGCTAACTTCCCTACTGCACAGTTAACAAATCAGTCTTAAATTATTCATCAGATCACCCAGTGTCTACGTTCTGATTGACAGTCATTGATTTTGGGGACCTGGAATTCTCCCTCTTATACTGAGATAGAATTTGCCACTTGATTGTTTCTATTGTCTTCAAATGTAAAATTAAAACCATAAGCAGGAATAATAACTACACGTCCTGTTGCAGTATCTCAGTTGATGTTGAAGCACAAGTCACTACTCAGGCTTTTGCTCTCCCATACTGCTAGGAAGTAAAGCAGACTGTTTTTTCAGACTAACAATGCCCCCTAATGTTTCAAATACAGAGTTTTTCTCTGTTAATTGTGTAATCATTTAATTAACAATTAAATGATTAATTATTTGTACAAGATAAAACATGAGATGCCCCATTAAGAAATGATGCTATTACACCACTGCACATTGTTCTGGGAACAGGGCTAAATCATCTTAAACAGCTCAAACAAATAGAATTTTGTTCCTAAAGTCAGTTTAGGAATGTAGTTTTTTCTGCAGAGACTTCTTAGCACCATTTTTTTTTTTCCTAGCAGTATACTTTTTTAAGGGGATTTTTTCCAGAAGCATATGTACCATTCCTTGAAGCATGTTTTTTAGTCAGTACTGGCTCTGAGTTAAATAATACACATGGATCATAAAAGTGTCTTATATGTGAGAAACACATTTATCTATATTTGCTCAGGAAGATTAACTTCAAGGCACCTTAGAAGGATCTCCATCAAGAAGGCTTGTCACAGTTGCTCTGGTCTATAACATTGTAGCTCAGTTTTATTTAGAGCATTTCTCTTCAAGATCACCTTCTAAGGACAGTGATTCATATTCTGATTCATGATCACGTGCAATCACAAGTATAACTACAGGTAAAAGAATCTGGAAAAGAGTGTGGGATGGAAATGGGCAAATCAACACAAATTCATCACAGGAGATAGGAAAAACACTGCTTTTCTTAACTGTGGTTTGTCATAAACACCCTCATATGTGAATATCAACATTACATAGGAAATATTAAGGCTATATCCTCTTGGCTCTTAAACACACTTTGTTTTCTTTTTTCTTTATTGGGGGTAATTACAATGCTCTGTTGGCTTCTGTTGTACAACTTGAATCAGTCTTAATTATATGTATGCATAGGGCTTCCCAGGGGGCACTAGTGGTAAAGAACCTGGCCTTCCAATGCAGGAGATGCAGTGCAGGCTCAATCCCTGGGTCAGGACGGTCCCCAGGAGGAAGGCATGGCAGCCCACTCCAGGATTCTTGCCTGGAGAATCCCCTGGCCAGAGGGCTTGGTGGGTTACAGTCCATAGGGATGTAGAGTCATATACAACTGAAGCGATTTAGCACACACAGGTGCATGTGTATATAAACCTTCTTATTGAGCCTCCCTCCCCCCTCCCATCCCACTCCCTCTAGGGCTTAAAATTGTGAGTTTAGAAGTTCTTAAACTTATAAACTTATTATGTTTGCCTCTGGAGACCATTGTTCATCCTTGGGTTTAACACTCTTGCTTTATGTAGCCAGAATTCTAAGAGAAGTCCCTTATTATAATACTTTCACATTGGATCATTATTTATTAAATTGTTTATGTTTCTCATTATGTAGAAAACTTTTTGAGAACAGAAGCTGACTCCCTGGTGTATTTTTATGTTCCCGATCGCCATGTTCATGAGTTCTAAATTAAAATTTGGATGAATTGGTTCATATTAGGTTTGTTTTGTGTATCATGAAAAAACCCTAAAACCATGGCTTACAGGATAGTCTCTTGTTTACAAGAAATCTAATAATAAGACAGTCTAGATATGATGTCACAGCTCCTTAAAGTCAGAAAGTCCCAGGCCCTCCTCCTGTCTTCGTTTTATTATCCGAATGAATGACCTGTCTGTTCCAGGTTACTTTATGGTTCAAGCTGGCTGTTTAGGCTTCAGCCAATTCCTTTTTCCATCTTTCGCTATATAGCTCATTTGATTTCCCCATCATTCTGTTTATCCTCGTTCTCAGCCTTTCTCCTTCAGCATAGGGGATCTAGTCTCTGGTGGATGTCCTAAGACTGACACACCAGTCAAACCACAAGTCAAATGTGCAGTGAACTTTCTCTGCAAAGAGACATGTTTCAGCTCTGCCATAAGTATGTGATTCTTGTCAAATGAGTTACAGAGGCAAGTTCGTATGGCAATTCAATAACTTTTTTTTCCCTCTATAATATTTCAGAAGGGAGTGTTGCATAATTGCAAATTATAAACTCTGTTCCTGCAAGGCCCTTTGGCTAAATATTCATCAGTGACCATTTAATTTTGTGATATATTCTGAACTATTGAATCAAACTGCTTGAAGTCATACATTGCCATTGTGTTAAGGAAAACAGTGTGACATGAACATCAGTGTACTTAGTGGTTCCCTTTTATAGCCTTTTGAAACATTGCAAATGTCACCTAAAATTCTTCATGCCACATTACCTCTTCATTGAAGTTTCTCAACTATTACTGTAACAGTAAGGGCGTATCCATTAAATACGTGAATTAACCTCACTGCAGGGTAATTGACAGTCCTAACGACGTTTCCGGGTGTACTATTTGTTCTACACATTGTTATTCTAGAATGACCTTATGATACATATGCTTGCTCCATCAAGAACCCCACTTGTACATTCGCATTTCCTTTCAAAACTCACAGCAACATATTGCACTGAATATTATGAAAGCTGTTTTCTTTGGAGCATGGCAATGCTTTCACTGACATTTAGCAGTCATAGCCTACTCTCAATGCTTTAACTTTGGCTAACAGTGACCTAACTCTCATAGATTGAAATGATTTCAGATTTATTAAGAAAGACATGCTGTTTTTGTCGATGCATGTGAGCAAAGTGGATAAATGTGGAGACCACCACATCCACAGACCCTCAGGGAGATCAGAGATGAGTGAGAGCAAGATTACCTCCACCCTCCCTCCAGCTTCAGTCTCACTCAGACGTGTAACGCGGCTCCATCCTGCCCCTTGCTTAGGTGGCAGAGCCTGGGGAAGGAAGTGTGGGAAGAGGAGAAAACCCTCAAGCCACAAGCCACAAGTGTGGTTGGCTTGGCCAGGGAGCAATATGAGATGGAGATTTGACAATCAAGTTTTAACAGTTAAAGTTGGTCCAGACTCTAAGTATGGTGTACTAAGGAAATTGAAACAGGGATGTAACACAGAAGAATTAGGGAAGGAGTTATTGGAGAAAATATAATCCTCTCATATTTGTATTCCTGAATTGAAGCTATGAAGGAAATGAATTACACAGACAAAACATTTAATTTTATTTAAAAAATGTTTATTTCTGTATGTTGACTGGAGGGAGAATATAGTATGAAATAAAATTGGCAGAGATAATATATTTCAGTGTAGTTATTCAATTGTATTTGCAAAGACCTGTTCAATACAGTTCTATTATAAATATGAAATCAGAGAGATGCTGAATGAGGGCAATTAGAATGGTGACAGAGGAAGAAATGACCAATGAGAAATTCTCTGTCAAGATAGTTGAAAATCATGATGTCTAATGTTCAAGATAAATTCTCATTCATCATGTGCTTTCTGCCATCTTTTGTCCCAGTCTCCAATAAGTGTCTGCTATGACCAACAGTCCTGTGTTTGTGGTGTTTGATGCAACAGAGGAAGTAACTGGTAGAGGGACAAGAGAACTGGGAGTGACAATGAGGAACTTAATCCTAGTAGAAAAATGGGCTGCCTGTTGCCAATTCCATAGGATGTACCTTCTCTGGTCTAATTTGCTATCAATTTCAAATTAGGTTATAGAGAAGGAAATAAAGCAAATGCAAATTGCAAGATGCAAACTGGATTGAAATAAGCATAACATAATATACATAATGATTCTGTTTGTAAAGTCCAAATTATCCTATAATCTATAAATGATAGAAGACACTTGGGCAATTATTAGCACATTATAAAGGAGAAATACTAGCTTATAGGTATTGAACTTGGTGTAAGAAATGCACTGTGTGGTCCACAGTGCACAGCTATTGATGTAAGATGTGACAAGTTCTAACTACACAGTATTTATATTGTAGAACAAAGAGAAGCCATTTCTGAGGGTGTTAGAGGAAATCCTCCAGGGATATCTTACTGCATAACTGAATAAGTGCTTTTTTTTTTTTTACAAAATGGGCCTCCCTGGATTTTTTGTTAGGATTATTGTATAAGAATCTGCTAGTCCAGGCAGCTTTTCCAAGATCTAAACAATAAGGACCAGCAGAAACCCTTCATGGTAGTCAGAAAGAGCAACAGCATGCAGCTGAAGACTATAGTTGGAAATTTAAAAAATAGATGTGGCTTTTTGTTTAATCGTACTATTTAGGTTCATCACAATGACAGCTTAAACTGTGTACAAGAAAATATTTAAATCATTAAAAAAATTCAACACAAGCTGCTCTTATATTTGGAAGGCAATCAAATTCTGCTTCTGCAGGCATCCTGAAAAGCCTGTACCCTGTTGAAATTTGTGCTAGAAAGACGGATGTAACAGTCATGGAAGGGTTACCTACCTTCCTGAATGGGTCCTTCTGACTAGGAGCATTCAAGCCAATAGAACAAAACCAAATTCAACTTAGAAGTAGAGGAAGGCTTTGATCACAGAATGGAGAGGTGCTGGTTCAAGCTCTGGGGCACACACTCCTCACTCCCCAACCACCCTGGCTGTAGGCAGGGCTGGTCTGGAGGGACCTCTTGCTGGGGGCAGTTCTTATGAGGCACCACTGCCATCTTGAATCATGGTGTCTCTCCAGCTGAGCTGAGGTGTTGGTGCCGCCATTTTGCACCAGGAACTCTGGTCTGAAGGGCCAGGTGCAAGGCCTCTGCACACAGCACACTCTGAGCAAATGAAACTAGACAGAGCCCAAAGGAGAAAGAGGAAGGTTAGTCTTGATTTTATTGCCCAGATTCTGTTTTCATTTCTTGGGATCTGTTCATGGAGTAGGCTGGTGACATGTGTCTCCTCTGCCTTTTGTCCTGCTCCTCATTCTTGAGGGACACTGAGGGCACAGGGCTGGCATCTGTGACCACTTCCCAGGGGTGTGGGCATCATTCTGACCCCAGGGAGAGGAGTGAAATGCCCCCAAGCCACCTTACATGTGTTTGGTTGTCCCCAGGCTTCAACCCTACGTGTTTGTAGCTCTGAGAGACCCCCATTTGTCTAACTTTTGGAAACAAAGGACCTGAAACAACACAGGATGCATGGCCCACATATCAGCAAGAGAAATGTGGTCACCTGTCAGATGTTTCCTAAAAATGCAGCTAAGTCTCCAGCCTGTATGAAAGTGCATCCTGACGTGGTCTGTGTGGCCTGGTCACAAGGGATCTCATTATCCCCTTCGTCACTTAAGACCCAAATGCTGGACCATTATCGTGTTGGAGGAATCCTGGGAGTCCAGACCTGGTAGTTATCTTTCAATACTTTAGTCACTTTGGCAGTTGTTTGGGTCCTAGTAGGAAATGCTTCTATCCACCCAGAAAATGTGTGCATGCTTCCCAGGTGGCACAGTGGTAAAGAATCTGTCAATGCAGGAGACACAGGAGGCGAGTTCGAAACCTGAATCAGGAAGATCAGGAGGAGGGCTTGGCAGCACATTCCAGTGTTCTTGCCTGGAAAATCCAACGGACAGAGGAGCCTAGTGGGCTACAGTCCATGGGGTTGCAGAGAGTCAGACATGACTGAGTGACTAACACTATATACAATAATACATGCCTATATACAGTATAATATATAGTAGATCTGGATATAGAGACTATACTATATATAATATAGTACATACACATAGCTATCTTATAACTGGCATAATTCAATATGTGATATGGATATTTGACAACCATCAGACAAAACACTATATATGTATATGTGTGTATAGACACAGATACAGATTACTGTATCTGTAGGGTATATTTTGGCAACCCACTCCAGTACTCTTGCCTGGAAAATCCCATGGATGGAGGAGCCTGGTGGGCTGCAGTCCATGGGGTCGCTAGGAGTCAGACAAGACTGAGCGACTTCACTTTCACTTTTGACTTTTTTGCACTGGAGAAGGAAATGGCAACCCACTCCAGCGTTCTTGCCTAGAGAATCCCAGGGACGGGGGAGCCTGGTGGGCTGCCATCTCTGGGGTCGCACAGAGTTGGACACAACTGAAGCGACTTAGCAGTAGCAGCAGCAGTGTATATTTTACATTATACCATATTTACTCTTTTATATAGGTCTATGCACCCATGCAAAAGCATATATACACATATAGTAGTTTTTTGCGCTGGTCATCAAATAGCAATTCACATTTTGGATTATCTCAAGGTCATGAAGAAATAGGAATAAATTAATGTCTTTGAACCCTAAATTAGAAGAAAAGACTACTTGGATTACTAAATCAGATGGCTATGTTATGATTAAGAAAGTGACTTTTTAAAAATAAGACTTTGAACTTCAACACTTTCTTAATTGTGAAACTTGTTAAGTATTCAGAAACGAAATTATTCTCTAAAGCTCATGCCCGTTAAGCAGAGCATGGCCACTCCAGTGTAGTTACTAAGATGCTAGGGAATACTCCCCTAGGAAAAGAGACAGTAAATGAGAGACTGTTGAACAAAACTAAAACATTTCTGGCTAGAAAACGAATTATATGAAATGATATAGAAAAATGAAGCTTTTACCTCTGGAAAGAGGAGGAGCTAATATTAGTCTAATCTACTGCAATAATGTTACCAAACACGTTTTAACTCTGCTTCTTTGAAAGGGAATATTTAGAACTCGTCCCATATTTCCTGCCATAATTGCAACCTACCAATCATATGAGCTCCATCATGATGACACATTGAGTAAATGCATGTGTAAAAGAATTAATGTACAGTCCTTGCTTTGAGCATGGAAAGCTACAGAGGCTTTCTGCTGAACTCATTGCAGACATTTAATGTATTAACCAGAATCTGCTGTCAAGATGACAGCTGATGGCAGGCATTCTTTCCGGCACAATCTGGCTCTTTCTGCTGGAACCCTGTCTTTCATGACTTCATATGGACACTCTGTGCTCTCAACATCAGTTGGACAGAAAGAAAAAACAATATCGATGGAGTTGTTAATTGTGGTATCCCCTGCCTCCTCCCCATACAACTTGGTTATGCTACAGCAGGAACATCAGCTGCTTAGAATGAAATTAGTGGTCTAGTGTAATGCAGTTTATTTAATCAGATACAGTTTCATAATTTTCCATTTTTCACTTGTTCATGTTTATAAATAGTTAAGCGTGCTTGTGAAAGCTGTTAAATGAATAGAATCATACTTCACACCCTGCACACAAAAGCCACCTAAAACTTCTCGGCCTGAAACCTGGCTTCCAGATTCTCCACTTAGGCTGTTTTGGAAGTCTGGGCACTGGCTGCCAGTGCCGTGGAATTAACGCTCATCTGGGAGTCAACAGAGATCCTCCCACAGCTGATGAGAAGCACAGCTGTGTGACCTTGGACTAGTTTCTTAACCTTGCTCAATTTCAGTTCCCTGATCCATAAATTGGGACTCTTATTTCATAGAGTTGTTGGATCCATTAAATAAGATAATGTGTGTGAATAAGACAACACAGAGTAAATGGTCAACATGCTATTAAAATAGTATGGGTTAGCTGGATCTCTCCAAGCTTCTATCTTTTCATTGATAAAATGAACACATTTGACTGAAAAATAAATTTAGGTTCCTCTAATCCTATACACCTGTAAATTTGATATGCTTTCTGCTATACTGTACACCAAGAGTAGAGACAATTTCTACCTTTGTATTCTTACCAGGAATAGTGTTGACGGAATGAATTTGTAACAAGCAAAAAAAAAAAAAAAAAGAGAGAACCACAAGAAAAATGTCAATTGTTCATTGTTAAGAATGTGTGCCTGAGTGATTCTCACAACCCTCTAAGCCAAATCTTATGAACCCCAAGGTAGTGGTATAAATGCAGCTCATATTCTGCAGTCGCTCGTTTTTCTAAATCTTAGCTATACATGTCCTTCTCTTTTGTGGAAATCATGTCCACACTGATGTTTACAGTAAGCACTCTCTAGTGCTTATATTGTAATAATTGCTTTCCTCACTCAATCCATTTTTAATTATTAATTCCTCAAACACTTAATGAAGATCCTTATATCTTAGACATAAGTGGGCACGGGAGAGTGAAAAAGCAAAACCCCATTGCAGCATCAAATAGGCAATTTTAGTTACAGCTGCTCGAGCTGGAGGGGATTCTATATAGAGATAAATATAAAATAAGACAGATGTATGGGATTTCTGAGTAGTGGAGAAAAGATATTTTTCTCTTCCCTCTAAAACTGCTACCAAAAGAGTCACTGAAAAGTATTCTTTTGAAGTACAACTTCAAAAGACATAATGCAAATTGGTAGAATATTGTACTTAGGATATTTCCAGAGATTTGTAAAATAAATCAGAGTATTTGAAAATCTAGAGCAATACAATTATAGTTGGTGTGTATTTATTCAGCCACATGACCAAGCTTAGTAGGCAGAGGTGAGTGGTCCAGCTGAGCCCTGATATAATCTCCACTCTACAGAATCACATTGTCTTGTAAGACCTGGAACTGAGCAGACATCTTGAGACCAAGCAAGGAGGATGCTCAAAAAGATGAGTCTGTGAAGGTAGAGATAAATCAGAAAGACTCTGGGTCTTTAGTGTTATAACTAAGTCACTGGATATACCAAACCTGGGTGCTGACAGATGAATTGGCTCCAATTAGTTTTTCTTTTTTTCTTTTTTGTATAGGCATTATTTTAATTATGTTTACAAATCACAGGAGAGAGAGTCCAATTGGTTAGCCTCAGGCATCATTTCGTGCCAAGCTTGCAGAAGGCTGTCCAGTTCAACTGACATTTCCACCACCCTGCATGACTTCTCCGGTCTTTACGAAAAATAATACCTCAAAAGGAGAAACACAATGGGGATGCTGCACCACTAGACAGGATAAAGGCGCTTACTAGTCACAAAACCAAGCGTTATACGGAGAGGGAAGTCTAGTGTTTCCCCAAATTACAGCTTTATGTAAACTAAGCATTCTGCTTTAAGCTTCATAAATTAATTCAAAATTAAATTTAAAATACATTAAAATTTTAAAAGATTTTTTTGATATGGACCATTTTAAAAATCTTTATTGAATTTACTAAAATATTGTTTCCGTTATATGTTTTGGGTTTTTTTGGCCCTGAAGCACGTGGGATCTTAGCTCCCAGGGATGGAACCCGAACATCTTACATTGGAAGGCGAAGTCTTATCCACTGAACTGCCAGGGAAGTCCCCCAAATTATATTTTTATGCCAAGGCTTTATGTATGCAAAATAGTAAACCCTGAAAATTACTTAGATTCTTTCTAGATTTTTTTAAACATGTATTGTTATCTTCACACAAATCTCAATTTGAAAATGAGCGTGTTTTCCAAAGTTATATAAATCAAGTAAAACTCTGCCACCCAAGTTAAAGAATGGTGTTTTTGAGTGGCATTCCTAATATTATCATAAATACATTCCAATACGTGCCAAAAAAGTAATTCCACAGTGTACCCTGCAAAGAATATAGAATGGCAAAATTTTCAGATTTGAAATGGCGAGCTTAAAAGAAAAAGGGAGGGGCGGTTCCCTTTCTTCCATTATTTCCGGGACACTTTACCAGTAAGAGAGAGTAACTGAAAAGTGGTGAAAGTCACAAGTCTAAAAATGATGCTGTCTACACGGTCAGGGATTAGGTCAATAGATTTACAATACATTGCTCTATCAATTTTAAGTTCTCAGACATTTAGCATATCTCCTTTTTTGTAACAAAATAGACAGGGAATATGTTATTGATAATAAATGAAAATGATGAGCGCATCTACAGAAGCTTGATCTGTGCAGTTTCCTGCAAGAATGAAGGTGCATGAGGAAAAGAACAGGTCACTGAGTCTACCCAGTTCCAAGGGATTAACACTAGTCTTATTTAGAGAGTGCGACTGTAGGTTAATCACTAAACAGGCATTATCTCCTTTTGTCCTCACAGCCTCCCATAAGATAAATATTATTATCCTCAGTTTACTTACAGAGGTGTTGAGACTCATCAAGGACAGACAGATCACAGTAATTCCCCAAAGCAGGACTCCTAGCCAGGCGCACCTGCCTGCTAGCTCTTGCTCTTTCCATGACAACGTGTTGCTTCTACCATGACTCCAGCCCTGGGACTTGGTTGGTAGACGGAGCCTTCCTCCAGCCTCCAGGGTCACCTCATAAGCATTTATGAAAGTCTCCTCTTTAGTGACTACGTCCAGCACCACAGAACTAAACTACTGAATGTTGCTTGCATTTTTAGCTTCCATTTAAGTTCCTCTCACTGTAACTTCTCAGGGAGTTTCTATTAGCTATTCATAACCCTTCATCTCATCCTGTTTTCATTGCTTTCTCTACAAAGCAGACAGGTGTATAAAAATCTGTTACTATGGTTTTCAATCCTAACAACAACTCTGATGCAGTTGGAAGAAGCTAATCATCCTTAGTTTGCAGAACACCTGATAACCTGATGGTGTGTGTATCCAGGGTCAGTGTGTGTGTGTGTATGTGTGTGTGTGTGTGTTTACACAGGTGTGCTCAGTCATTTCCAACTCTTTTGCAACCCCATGGAACGTAGCCTGCCAGGCTCCTCTGTCCATGGAATTTTCCAGGCAAGAATACTGGAGCAGGTTGCCATTTCCTTCTCCAGGGGATCTTCCTGACCCAGGGATCGAATCTGCATCTCCTGCATCTTCTGCATTGGTAGGCAGGCTCTTTACCACTGTGTCACTGGTCCCCATATTAGACCACAATGCAGTTGGTACTTGATTTCATATCTGTCTCTGCTGCCACCTCCTGATGGCATTAATGCCACTGCATTAATTACTTACTCAGGCACTGGGCAGTATTCACAAAAGGGTGGCACTGAAGATTAATTTGCAGTGTGTCTCAGATCATATTTTCAGGCCCATTTTAAAATTCAGTGAACTATGCCCTTAGTTTATTGATTGATTTTTTTTTTTTTTTTTACTATTTCTCTTGTCGGAAAACCACAGTTCAAATATGATGTCACCTTGCAACACTTTGAAGAATACTGAGTGCTTTGTTATTATTTTCCTACTTGCTATTCCTTATAATCTATCTGTAGTTAGATTTGGATTTCTTATCTATATTTTCCAAATTTAAAAAACAGGGCAAAATGTGCCCCCATTTACAAAAGCTACTATAGACTATCAGAGTTTTGGTCTAGCCCATTGCTCTCACTCATCTCTCTCCCAAATTAATATATGAGATGGTGTTTATATGTTACTAAAATTTAAAGGTTCTCATCACTCAAAATATTTTAGATTATATTTTTAAAGGAGTGATCATGGATACATTTAGTAATTTAAGCCTCAGATATGCATCTTTGAAAACACAAAAGAACAGAAATATGATGGAAAATAAAATTACACATGAAAGGAATAATAACACTAATACCTATAATTCAGCATGTAGCATGTGCCAGGCACTGGACAAGCACTCCATAGGATATTTACCTATCAGTCACCCTTTGCTATTGTCTGAATGTTTCTATCCCATACCCCTCATCTCCCACCAAACTCACACACTGGAATCCTAACACCCAGTGCGATGGTGTTAGGAGGTGGGGCCTTTGGGAAGTGATTGGTCATGAAGGTGGAATCCTCATGAATGGGAGTAGTGCTCTTAAAAAAGAGATCCCCCCTCCAAAGCTCCCTAGCCCTTTCTGCCACAAGGATACAAAAAGTCTGTAATCTGGAAGAGAGCCATCACCCAACCATGCCAGAATCCTAGTCAGTCTTCCAGCCTCCAGACCTCTAAGAAATAAATTTCTGTTGTTCATAAGCCACCCAATCTGTGATACTTTATTATAGAAGCCCAAATGGGCCAAGACAGTCCCCAAATGATTTTACAGGAGAAGAAACTGAAACTTAGGTTAAAACTTAGCTCTGCTGGTGAGTGGCAAAGCCAAAGTTCAAACAAAGAATTCAGCTGACTTCAGGTTGAATGTTCTTAGCCTCACTGGCCATACTGCCTCTCTAATTTTCCTTACGTATACTTTAACAGCTCGTGTTCTACAAAGACTCTCTCTTGTACTTGGTAACTTACTGTTCATGCATTGCTACTGGTAGCTATCCTTGTAGGTATTCATGCACTGTTATCCACTCTATTTTCTAAATATTAAGATAGGTGTATATTCTAAGAACTTCTCCCAAGTAGTCTCCATGAAATTTCTAAAAGAACAGAACTCCCAGTAAATAGCATTCTTAAGTCATTAACACATAATGTATCACATGCATGTAGACACTGGGGATATGAAGGTGAATTAGAAGAAATTTCTACTCTCATAGAACTTGATGTCTGGTTAGTGTGCTGGGGAGCAGATGATTATGTAAACAGATAAATAAGTGTTATAATAAAGATGGGCATACATGCGATGGGAGATTAGAGGCAGATGCTAGAGAATAATCATGCTTGAGGGAATCTCCATTTCTGGGTAGGTGTTTCTTGAGCTTGTCCTTGAAGGATAGAATATGATTAGGCAGAAAAATAAAGGCATGACTTCAAAGCATATAAAAAGTATGTGTTCTGAACAGCAGATGCTCTCTGTATATTAATGAAAGAAAGACAGCCATACATGATGAGGTTTATGGACGACTTAGAGATGATGTCTGATTCTGGTTTGGACTTACACATGGATACGTTATTGCTAAAATGTTTTAAATTTTATAAAGTCACAATTTGAAGATGCAGTAGTTGGTCACAAAAATAAAAATGAAAATTATCATTCAGTTCAGTTCAGTCGCTCAGTTGTGTCCGACTCTTTGCGACCCCATGAACTGCTGCACGCCAGGCCTCCCTGTCCATCACTAACTCCTAAGAATCCCTCAGCGAGCCAGTTGTCTTCCTAGAAACCTAGTAAGTTACAAAAGTTAATTTCTCACATTTACTAATGTTTCCAAGACCCCAAAAGATTTATTGTTACTGTGTTGTTTTGTCATTCTCCTGGTTGACTCCCCAACTCTACTCTCATGGTTAGATTGTGACTGGGGATCAAGAACTATGATATATGTGGGTTAAGTGCATCTTCTGTTGAGAGTGATATGCTGTAGGTGAAGAGGATGTGATTGTTATATAAAGCATGTAGCAATAATAAGATTGGAAATGATATACAAATACAGCTGTGTAATAAACCACATCTGCCTTGTTGCTATTGTTCAGTTGTTATGTCCAACTCTTCGCGACCCCATGGGCTGCAGCACGCCAGGTTCCTCTGTCCTCCACAACCTCCCAGAGTTTGCTCAAATTCATGTCCATTGAGTCTGTGATGCTATCTAATCATCTCATTGTCTCCCGCTCCCTGCTCCTTTTGCCCTCAGTCTTTCCCAGCATCAGGGTCTTTTCCAATGAATCAGCTGTTCGCGTCAGGTGTCCAAAGTATTAGAGCTTCAGCTTCAGCATCAGTCCTTCCAATGAATATTCAGGGTTGATTTCCTTTAGGGTTGACTGATTTGATCTCCCTAGCTCTTGTGAATTAGTGATTTATAAATGTATTTGTTTGTCATAACATTTGAAAATGCAGATATCTTATCTTTTGGGGAAAAAGTCAACTTCAATGAGGTTAATAGCAAAATATTAAAGTAATAATGTAGTGGTTAAGCCATGTGGAAATTTCACCATGATTCTTCACATTTGCAACACTATTTTTCACAAAGCAGAAAATACTGCTTTATCCTCTGAAAGCATATACCATCATAAATGTTTTTTAAAAGATGAATTTACCTATATAAATGTCTCTTATAGAAACGAATGGAACCGTTGCATATTGGTTATGTTCCCTCAGTGTGTAAAAAAACACCTCATCGAATAGTTTCCACTATGTCATCTCTAAGGGACCATTGCTGTCCTTTATTTCCTAGACTGACCCCCATAGTTCTGAAGGGTTTTGTGCTATTTAAAAAAGAAGGCACAGGCCTCTTCAGTTCCTTAGCATGTTCTGCGTCACCTTGGAAACTAATTGTGTATATGAGAAATTCCACTCTCCAATCTCAAGCTCATCAAATGCTACAGTTCTGCCCCAAGTACAGCATGTGATGCCAAGTGCCTGTCAGAAATGCAGGTGGGTCCTCAGTGTATTGAAGATAACTATTGCCTTTTAGATATTTTAAATGGTTAAGTGCTTATTAAAATTAATTACAGAGAATTATCTTACCTGGCAGGGCCAGGGAATGGGGTATTCTAGCTAGTGGTTCAATTGAAAGAAAAAGAAAATAAAAGATGATCATGCTCCTGAGATTCAGTCTGGATGTGTGTGAGGAGATTGGATTTTTCCAGCACGTTCTTTTTCACCTAGAAGACCATCACAAGACACCATCAGATATCTAAGTAGCAGCAAAATATTTTTCAGGATTCTTGTCAACTTTGGTTTAAATGATCCTCTGAATTTTTTGTCAGGAAGATCTCCTGGAGGAGGAAATGGCAGCCTGCTCCAGTATTCTTGACTGGAGAATTCCATGGACAGAGGAGCCTGGTGAGTTACAGTCCATGGGGTTCCTCCACTGTGCATCTCACCTGTTTGTCCACCTATCTTGCTCTTACAGCCTCCTCTACTTGTTCAATTTCTTTATCTCATCTCTTAAATAGTGTTGTCCCTAGGATGTTGTCTACAGCCCTATTTTGATTTCTTTTCTGCTCTCAACTTGTGTGATATAATCCTTTCATGGAGCTTCAATTATAAAGCAAAAAAATTTCAAATCTGATTTGATCTCCATTTCTGACCTCTCTCCGCAGTGAGACTCCCCAGTGCAATCACATACTTTAGCTAAACAGCACAGACATTATTGCCACCCTCAACACTCAGTCTCCACTTAGATTTCATAAATCAATGGATGCATTATAATCATCTGGTCATTCAACTTAGAAAACATTTCCATATACATCAAAATGGATTTGTTGCTAAGTCTTGTCAGATTCTCCTCCAAAATGCACTTCAAACCCTATTCCCTGTCTTGCTTTCCAGTGATCATTGGCCTAGCTTGGGTTTTAGTTTCTTCACCCTGAGTTTATTCTAAAAGTTAAGGCATATGCTGATCTTGCTGACTCCTGTCTCTTTTCTTTCTTACCTATCTTACATCCTGCTTCCAGCACATCTTAATGATATAATCCCTGAGATAGTGGCTCCCCAGACTCAGACTAAAGCCCAAATTTTGGGAGCAACATGAAAAATCCTTAACAATTTGAGACTGATATACACATCTAATCTTTATCTCTCCTATGGTAAAAGCAAAATATAGAAACCTAACACATTCGACATTAAATCCTTTCTATAGATTCCATGCAGTTTTCCAGTGCCTCCTAAAAAATAAACTATAAAACACTGTGCTTTGGAGGTAATGCTTGGAACCTCACTACCACTGTTACCAGCAGCTTTCTAAGGTTTTGGTCATTGCCTCAAACTTGTGGCAACACTTGGGTTGTTTCTACCTTTGCCCACAATGAATAGTACTGTTCTGTAAATATCTGCACTTACAGAACAGGGTTCATGTGGATGTATGCTTTCATTTCTCTTGGGTACATACCTAAGAATGGAATCATTGGATCAAACGGTAACTCTATGTTTACTCTTTTCGAAAAGTGGATGAACTTTTTTTCTTAAATGATTGCACCATTTTATATTTCCACCAGCAATGTACAGTGGTTCCAGTTTTCTGCTTCCTCACCAACACTTGCTATTATCTATTTGATTCTAGCCATCCTAGTGGGAGCCAAGTAGTATCTTGTTGTGGTTTTGATTTGTATTTTCCTGAAGACTTAGGACATGAGAAACTTTGCATGTGTTTATTGGCTACTTTTAGACCTTCCTTGGAGGAGTGTCTAGTCTATGATCTTTTGTTTTTTTCATTAATATCATTTGTTATTCTGGTCTTAGACTGCTCTTTCACT
The DNA here is from genome assembly GCF_032405125.1 of Capricornis sumatraensis. Lineage (NCBI taxonomy): Eukaryota > Metazoa > Chordata > Mammalia > Artiodactyla > Bovidae > Capricornis > Capricornis sumatraensis. The sequence continues at coordinate 46,494,531 of NC_091079.1, forward strand.
TACTACCTCTGATGCGATTAATTTTTGCATAATTTTTCCCCAAAAGACATATCATGAACACATATAATGTAAACTATTCCTCCCCCAATCTTGTTTCCTGTACAGCAATTTTGGGTCACTGCAGGTCACAGAAGGATCTCAGATATAATAACATTTTATGTCCACTAAAGCCAGATTATTCTCCATTGTTTGTCATATTATGTCACACAGAAGCTACCATGAAACATGGACTCTCTCCTTTTACCACTTCTTCTTGTTAGTGTTCATATTCTTTCAGTGTGGCCCAGTCCATAATGCTGGTATTTTATAATGTTCCTCTTTAGACCTTTCTATTAATATGAAAAAGATTCATGTTTTTCCTTTCAGTTCATGAATGCGAGTTCATCTCCCTGGATTAGATTCATGTTAGGCAACCAAAAACCTTTTCTTTGGTGTTTGCTCAATTCCTGATTTACTAGGGAGCTGGTCTCTTTCCCAGTTCCCGTACACCCACCACGTCTCTTACTCCCCAGATTTTGAACTACCCAGAGTTGCTTTACAGCTTCCCCCCTCTGTATACATTGAATCAGGTGTCATAACTATTCTTCTCACTTCTCCCCCTAGTTGCTGTGTTCCAAACACTATCTCCAACTTCCCAGCACCTTCTGCTTCTCTGGGATGCTTCCTGGAACCTGTAAGAACATCTCCAAGATGTCCTTCTGCAGCTCTCATGGTTGCCTATGAAGCCTACACTTCTCTCTGCAGGTAATGCTGTTTCCAATATCCTTAATACTAGCGATTTGGGAGTGTGCAAACAATAGCCTTAAATTACCATCTACATAGAAGTTGTTTCCTTGACTCACAGCCAGTATGTGAGCAACAGAGAGCAAAGAAATCAGTCCAAATGCTGGTAGCAGGATCTGGGCTCAGGTTCCTTGCCTTCAGAGGTTGTGCGCAGGAACATCACAGTACATGGTAGGGTGTGGCAAAAGAGAGGGCTCGGGGCAAATCCCTCAGCGCCTAATTTATGGGAGCCATGAAAACAACGCGTGCACTCCTGCAGTGATGTGCACGGATGGGCCAGTTATCCCACTCACCCAGCTACTGGCTTCTTCACTGCCAGGAGAGCATGCGGGTGCTATTGGCCCAGTCCTTGGCAGAAAATCCTTAAAAGGTGTGTGTCCCTCTGTGCACACATGCGTGTATGGGTATGTGTGAGTCTGTGAATCTCCACGCACCCTGCCCTCATTCCAGCCCTGGCAAGGAGCGTGCGCTCTTACCTAGCTCAGCGCTGTGTACTTCCCATGTGATGGATACTCTAACCTTCTAACCAGCTGTTTCCCCTCACACCCCTCTGTGGGAACACTTCTCCCACTGATGTTTCCCTCTGCCCAGCAGATCTGTAACTTTTCTTTGATAGTTCGTGGACCTTTCCTATATTTCATCTCAGTGAAGCTGCCTCTACATTTGCAGTCCAATCACATATCTTTCCATTCTAAAGTCACAGGTTATTCCCTCACCTCTCGTTTCCTGCTTTATAGCTGTATCAATTTAGTTTAAAGTCCCCTCAACCCCTTTAGAATGACAGAGGAAAGCTGTATGTTATTTATGAAAGAGGTGAAAGGAGACAGAGACAAAGAGAGGAAAGTAACATATAAATTACCAAAGAGAAAATATAGGGGAAGTGAGAGGAGTATTTCATCTTCTTTTTGAGATACATGGGAAACTTGCACCTACTGTGAAAATGTGCACACCCATAACAAAGTTTACACAATCATTCACTTCTTTCCCACAAGTCTTCGGATGTGCAAACTTCTCTGGCCTAAATCCCATCTGATGGAAAAAGCAATTCATTCTCTTGATGCTTTCTTATGTTTTCATACACATACTTCTTTTTCAGGGGCCCAACATTCATATAAAATAAATATCACTGAACTGGTTCTAAAAAGTTAAGCCTTTTTATTCGATCTTGGAACAGTGAAACGCCTTAAGCTGATGCTAATGCAAATCTGATTGGCAAATTCATAACTGGAACCTACAGTGATAATAAAAATAAAGGTTTATGGAGGGCTTGCCATGTGTCAGGCGCAGTTCTAAACACACAGCTTGCTTTGTTTCATTGAAGTCTCCTTTCAGTTTTGTATGTCTTATTATGTGAGTACGTACTTAGTTGCTCAGCCATGTCCGACTCTTTGCAACTCCATGGATGATAGCTCACCAGGCTCCTCTGTCCGTGGGATTCTCCAGGCAAGAATACTGGAGTGGGTTGCCATTTCCTTCTTTAGGGGATCTTGCTAGTCCAGGAATCAAACAAGGGTCCCCTGTACTGCGGGTGGATTCTTTACTATCTGAGCCTCCAGGGAAGCCCATGTATTATTATCGTTGAGCTGAATTAAGGCACAGAGTTTCAGTAACTTGTCCAAAGTCTTCAGTAAGACACTAAACAGAACTGTGATTTGCCTGCAGGGACTCAAGTCACAGAGCTATTATTCATGACCACACCTTTATGCAACTCTATTAACTACACCATCTATGGATACAATTTAACATGATGTTTTTCTATTTGAATCAACCCAAGTTTGCCCAGGGCAAACAGGTAGTATAGCATTAGATAGTGCCATTCACATCAGTACAATGTGAATTGTGCTCCTAGGAGATGGAAGGCAGTATGGGACTTCCCAGGCAGCACTGGTGGTAAAGAACTCACCTGCCAATGCAGGAGATATAAGAGACAAGAGTTCGATCCCCTAGAGGAGAAAATGGCAACCCACTCCAGTATTCCTGCCTGGAGAATCCCATGGACAGAGGATCCTGGCGGGCTATAGTCCATGGGGTCGCAAAGAGTTGGACATGGCTGAAGTGACATAGTACAGGGTCTTCAGCGTGTCATGAAATTTCCTTGGTGTTATTCTTGTCATCATGATATGTCTGAACATCTAGTTTAATAAACAAGTAAAAGGAAATTAAATTTTGACCAGAAGAGAAGAATTAAGATAGTGCTTCTCCAACTCTAGTCAAACATGCAAATTTCTGAGTGCAACCCGCAGTGTTCATGGGAACGTTAACAAGGTGTTATGGGTCTACTGACACAGACATCCCCCTGAACAGACAAGATATGCTGCGGTTTGTGGGGAGGAAACGAGAGAAGAGCAGTGTTACTTTTCTCTATTTTTTGCTCCATTGTCATGAACATTAAGGATGTTTCTGTTTTTCACTCTCGTTCCCCCACAATTAATTGCTGGCCGCTGCCGCAAATCAACAACTTCATCTCCAATAACAGCGCAGCCAGCCTCTGTGCTTGCAGCCCCAGGTGGGCTCCACAGATTACAGTTTTCTGATCTTTTGGCTTGGTTCACATCACAGGACTGGGCTGGGTGTTAATCCCCTCAGCCAGCATTTTTTTTTTTTTTTTTTTAAGATTATTCTGCCCTTACTACTTTGGGGGTGTGGCTTGAATTCCGATCCGCATAATTCCCTGACCACTGGCTGATATAGCTGGGATTCTTGTTTCCTGTCTCCCTCTTCCCTGTCTATTGCGGGAGGCCTCCCTGAACAAGACAGTTCCCACTGATCCCCTTGCTTCTATTCTTCAGCCAACACATCAGACTCACTGACCCATTAGACACCAACTCTCCCTCTGACCACTGCCTCCACAGGTGGCCATTCTCTGGAGTTAGCATTTGTGCCTCCTAATGTGCCTAGTGGAGACTTAAATAAGACAGAGAAGTAACTATGATTTCATTTTAGCTTCTAATTTGTCTTATTTATTTCTATGGAAAATTGAGTTGGGCTACCTATCAATGAAATTAAAAGGCACTTGCTCCTTGGAAGAAAAGCTATGATCAACCTAGACAGCATATTAAAAAGCAGAGATATTACTTTGCCAACACAGGTCCACAGAGTCAAAGCTATGGGTTTTCCAGTAGTCATGTATGGATGGGAGAGCTGGACTATAAAGAAAGCTGAGTGCTGAAGAACTGATGTTTTTGAATGGTGGTGTTGGAGAAGACTCTTGAGAGTCCTTTGAACTACAAGGAGATCAAACCAGTCAATCCTAAAGGAAAGGATTGGAAGGACTTCATTGGAAGGACTGATGCTGAAGCTGAAACTCCAATACTTTGGCCACCTGATATGAAGAACTGACTCACTGGAAAAGACTCTGATGCTGGGAAAGATTGAATGCAGGAGGAGAAGGGGACAACAGAGGATGAGATGGTTGGATGTCATCACTGACTTGATGCACATGAGTTTGAGCAAGCTCCAGGAGTTGGTGATAGACAGGGAAGCCTGGCATGCTGTAGTCCATGGGGACACAGAGAGTCTGACATGACTGAGCAACTGAACTGAACCTATGAATAGATGGAAAATCCAAGGAAGTATTAAAGACATTGTTCTGACTCTAGACAGAAAGATGGCTTTTAGAACAACAGGGTTGTTTTCTTATTTATGAAAAATGAAACAGTGTGTTCCAAAGAGAAGATAAGAAGACTTGATTTCTAGTCTCAAAATATGCTGATAAGACTACCCGAGGAAGTAACATTAAACCTCGTTGAAAATAAGAGGTGACAAGAGACAAATACAGATGCTATGCATCACAGGACTTCAAAGGAGTTTCAAAAAAATTGAGTTGAGCTGTAAAGGATAAAAATAATATGGAAAAAATCCAAAGGTATCCTGTTTAATTGTCATATAATGTATATATAGGAAAATAGGAGATAATTGATCAGAGAAATCCACCTGCCAATTTCAAACACTGTTGGAATTCTTGATGGTCAGTATAAATATTAAAATAATGAACTTTGTTTTACTGTCAAAAGACAATAAGAAGGTATTTTTTCAGTAAATTCTTCAGATTTGACTGCTTTGCAGGTATCAGTACCAATAAGAATAAATTTCAGGTTATAGACCTGCCTTAGAGAAGTCTTCTTCAGATTTTATAGAGCTATTTGCCTCAGTAAGATCCACTTTGGTTTTCCTTTTATCCAGCTTAAAGAATGATGACGATGCCACCATGAGGAATATGAAGCATAAAATTTTCTATTTCTATCAGATAGCTGAAAACCTAAATGGCGTAGAACTCGTACATGCTGAGCGAAAGCCATTTAAGCAACTTATTGCACTTCCGAAGGCAATTAGAAATCCTCTTTCACTCTTAGATGTTCAGACCCGTCAGGAGCTAATTAACTGCTTTGGCGGCAGAGGGGTGTTGGCAACACAATTCACAGTTTCTGAACGGCTGCAAGGTATTTAATTTGAACAATAGAAGAATTAAAGGGCAGCAGTTAGCAAGAGTATCAATAGATAGAATATGCTGCCTAAATGTTTCTTATTCAATTTCAAACATGAACTGCCTGAAGATTTATTTTGGGATGATTTTTTATATTAAGAGAGCCTTGCATTGCAAATACCAGTGAGCGAAGCCTTCACTCTGTAACTGTGCCTTGTAGATGCTAATAGACTGTTTCTAGTCAATAGCAACATGAGAATGGGATGAGAATGGTGTTCATGGCATCAAGGTCTGAACCGCAAGGCTTCTGCTAAGCCTAAGTCACTAAAGCAAAGGACAATACCAGCCCATCTGGCAACAATTAAGACAGGAAAAAAGACACAGCTGTGTATAACGGACTTTTGGACTCAGAGAGAGAGGGAGAGGGCGGGATGATTTGGGAGAATGGCATTCTATCATGTATACTATCATGTAAGAATTGAATCGCCAGTCTATGTCTGACGCAGGATACAGCATGCTTGCGGCTGGTGCATGGGGATCACCCACAGAGATGTTATGGGGAGGGAGGTGGGAGGGGGTTTCATGTTTGGGAACACATGTAAGAATTAAAGATTTTAAAATTTAATAAAAAAAAATAAATAAATAAAACAAAAAAAAAATAGAAGGATATATTCAGGATCTATTAAGTACCCGCCTCTGTCCATGCACCTCTCCAGGCAAGAATACTGGAGTGAGTTGCCATTCCCATTTCCAGGGGATCTTTCCAACCCAGGGATCAAACCAGGTCTCCTGCATTGCAGGAGGATGCTTTACAATCTGAGCCACCAGGGAAGCCCATTAAGTACTTGCACTGCTACTTATTACCTCTATATTCCACACTCACCCTCTGTCTCAGAAGGAACAACTCACCTTGAGGTTTTCTTGAATCCTTTCTGTATTAAGCATTCTCTAGAGAAACAAGAACAAAGAGATTCCTATTCATAGCTTGATTCATTCGTACCTATGTATCTATAACTATACAGAGAGAGAGAGGCTTCCTTGGTGGTTCAGTGACAAAGAACCCGCCTGCCAATACAGGAGACTCGGGTTCAATCCCAGGGTCAGGAAGATTCCCTGGAGCAGGAAATGGCAACCTGCTCCAATATTCTTGCCTGGAGAATCTCAAGGACCAAGGAGCCTTGCAGGCGACAGTCCATGGGATTGCAAAGAGTCGGACACAGCTGAGAGACTAATACTTTCACTTTTTACTTTTTTCACGACTTCCTTCTCACCTGAAAGGACTGTGACCGATAACCAAGAGGCAGCCTTTCAGGCAGAGGGAAGAAGCCAAGAGCAAGGATCCTGGGGCAACAGAGAGTCTGGCATTCTTTGGAATGAACACTTTTACCCTAGCCATAGCAGAAGCAAGGAAAGATAGTACAGTCAGAGAGCTATGGAAGATGGTTAGACCAAGGCTAGGAGTTTGGATTTTCATGTAAATCTCTTGGGGAGCCATGGTTGAGTTTTAAGTGGTGAAAGTGATTAACCTGATTTATCTTTTAAAACAATCATATCCCTTTTAACTTGTAATTACTGCTATTTTGGTAAATATTTCCTTGCAAACTAGCCAGTGAGCATCTCAAGGTCTGGAACAGGTTTCTTCAAAAATTGAAGTGCAATATTATAATGGTTTTAAGCGCACAGCATAGTAATGCTATATTTTTACAGATTATACTTATATAAAATCATTATAAAATCTTGAGTATATTCTCTGTGGTCTACATTACATTTTTGTAACTTATTTTAAACCTAGTAGTTTGTGTCTCTTAATCCCTTCACCTAATTCCCTCCTCCCTCCAGTAGTAACCACTATTCTCTGTATCTGTGAGTCCTTTTCTGCTTTGCTATATGTGTTTGTTTGCTTTATTTTTTAGATTCCACAAACAAGTGAAAAGCCTGACTTATTTTAACTAAGCATAATGCCCTCCAGGTCCATCCATATTATCACCAATGGCAAAATTTTGTTCTTTCTTTGTGACTGGGTAATAGTATATTCAAAAGCAGAGACCTTACTTTGCCAACTAAGGTCCGTCTAGTCAAGGCTATGGTTTTTCCTGCGGTCATGTATGGATGTGAGAGTTGGACTGTGAAGAAGGCTGAGTGCCGAAGAATTAATGCTTTTGAACTGTGGTGTTGGATAAGACTCTTCAGAGTCCCTTGGACTGCAAGGAGATCCAGCCAGTCCATTCTGAAGGAGATCAGCCCTGGGATTTTTTTGGAAGGAATGATGCTAAAGCTGAAACTCCAGTACTTTGGCCACCTCATGGGAAGAGTTGACTCATTGGAAAAGACTCTGATGCTGGGAGGGATTGGGGGCAGGAGGAGAAGGGGACGACAGAGGATGAGATGGCTGGATGGCATCACTGACTCGATGGATGTGAGTATGAGTGAACTCCGGGAGTTGGTGATCGACAGGGAGGCCTGGCGTGCTGCAATTCATGGGGTTGCAAAGAGTCGGACACAACTGAGCGACTGAACTAAACTGAACTGAATATTCCATTGTATATATACCATGATTTTCTTATCTGTTCATCTGTTGATGGATACTTGGGATGCTTCCACATCTCTCTATTGTGAATAACACTCTGTGAACATTGGCGTGCATGTATCTTTTTGAGTCACTTGTTTTCTTCACTAATATCAGGAGTGATATTGATGGCTTTTATGGCAGTTCTATTTTTAATTCTTTTGAGGAATCTCCTTACTGTTTTCTATAGTGACTATGACCAATTTGCTACATTTTCCCCAGCAATGAATGAGGGTTCCCTTTCCTCCACATCTTTGCCAAAACTTGCTATTTCTTGTCTTTTTGATGATAGTCATTCTGACAGATGGGAGGTGTTATACCATTTTGGTTTTGATAGACATCCCCTGATGATTAGCACCTTTCATATGTCTGTTGGCTGTGTGTATATCTTCTTCAGAAAGATGCCTACTTAGGTTCTCTGCCCATTTTTCAAATTATTTTTTGATAATGAGTTATATGAGTTCTTTACATATTTTAGATATGAACTTACTTTGGTTGTGTCTCTTATCTTTTCCTAACCTCATTTCTCCAGGACAAGGACAGGATCTCATTTGTTCTCTCTCTCTCTCTGATTTCTGCATAGTATATCTGGTAACTATACCTTAAACAAGGGTGTTTGATAAGTCATTTGATGGCAATTGTCAAAACTGATTTGAAGTCGCTCAGTTGTGTCCGACTCTTTGCGACCCCATGGACTATAGCCTGCCAGGTTCTTCCATCCATTGGATTCTTCAGGCAAGAATACTGGAGTGGGTTGCCATTTCCTTCTCCAGGGGATATTCCCAAACCAAGGATCGAACCCAGGTCTCCAGCATTGAAGGCAGATTCTTTACTGGCTGAGCCACAAGGGAAGCCCAACAATTATCAAAGATTGGGCCAAAAATATGTCCACAATTGATGAAGTGGCTTAACACAAATAACACAGCTGCTTTTGAGATCAAATAGAAAACTGGAAAGGGCAGTGAAAAAAGAGTCCTTTGTCAGTATGTGGTTATCTTGGACTGGTAGAATGGCAATCTCTGTACCTGGCAAACCAAAACACAATGGAGCAACTATAAGAAAAGTAAGCGAAAAGCAAATAACAAGAACAGGTTTTGATTAATCGATTTCTCTTCCACTCATAACTACTTGTGGGAGTTAATTTTCTGTGTCAACTTGATTCAGCTATAGGGTGCCCAGATATTTGGCTGAACATTATTTCTAGGTGTATTTGTGAGGGTGTTTCTGGATGAAATTAACACTTGAACTGGTGATGTGCTGAGGCCAATTTTCCTCTGCAAATTGAGTGGGCCTCATTCAATCCAGAAAGGCCAGAAGGGACTAAAACTCTCTGCCTTTGAGCTGGGACACTAATTTTCTCCTGCTTTGTACTTTGACTAGAATTGAAACTCTACCATTGACTCTCCTGGTGACTTCTCAGTCATCATAATCCCATGAGCCAGTATTATATACATATGTACACACATATGCATATCCTATTAGTTCCGTTTCTCTGGAGAACCCTAATACATTATTTATAACGGAATTATGATCACGAATGAATGTTTAGAATGTATATAAAAAATGAATGCATTACTGAATAAATGACTGAATACAAGAAAAGAAGCGTTCAAGTGAATAGGATTAAAAACATATATTGGACAATTCTGGTCACCTTTAAAATCTGAATGGAAAGGAATAAGTCTTTCCATTAGCATGCATTTATGATTTATTGTTGGAGATGTAGTTAGTCTCTGAAATTATCCTTTTCCAGAAGTTTGTTCATTCTCTATTTCTCAGTATTAATTTTCTTATTATGCTTAAGCAATCTCTTGCTGATTAGCATGCATTTAAATAGCCAGGGTAATTTATTAAGTTACATTTTTATAGACAGGTTAAATTATTTTAATTACATGTTTGAAACATACCATTAAATAAATATGTTGATGTTAAATGTGTAACGATAGGATAGTGACAATTTAATGAAGCATTATAAATTTAGAATTTAAGTACTACTGATTTGAGCTCCAGTGTTCTCAAAAATAACAAAAGTGAAGTCACTCAATTGTGTCCAACTCTTTGCAAACCCATGGACTATAACCTTCTAGGCTCCTCCATCCATGGGATTCTCCATGCAAGAATACTGGAGTGGGTTGCCATTTCCTTCTCCAAGTCGCTCATTCATGTCCGACTCTTTGTGAACCCATGAACTATACAGTCCATGGAATTCTTCAGGCCAGAACACTGCAATGGGTAGCCTTTCCCTACTCCAGGGGGTCTTCCCAACCCAGGGATTGAACCCAGGTCTCATGCATTGCAGGTGGACTCTTTACCAGCTGATCCACAAGGGGAGCCCTAGAGTACTGGATTGGGTAGCCTATCCCTTCTCCAGCAGATCTTCCTGACCCATCAAACCAGGGTCTCCTGTATTGCAGGTGGATTCTTTACCAACTGACCTATCAGGGAAGCCCAAGTGTATAGTAATAAGTTCTCATAGACCTCTTTGTATATACTGTATTTTGCATTTTTCAAATGGGTGAGAAAAATGTTAATGGCACGTTGTAGGAAGAGCTTGTGAGATGCAGAATTCATTGTAGCCTTAAGGAAAATACAGTTTGTCATCTTATTAAAAATTACATGGAAAAGGACTAAACATTTTGACTTAGGTCTGGTTCCCCAGGAAATTTTACATAAAAATCAAATAGCATTTAATAAATGTTTGCTGTACTGGGGGCATCGATTTACCCTTAGAGTTCATAGAGTTCATTGAAAGAGGCAGAAAATAGGAGAAGGAATGGAATGTCTGTCCCTCGTCCAGGCTGCCCCTTGTGAGTGGGGCCGATAGTGCGCACTCAACCCATGGGGAGGTGACGTGGCTTCATCTACATTGACAAGGATTGGGCTTTCTCTGCCCACTTTCTGGCAGCTGCATAAATCAAACTCCTGTTTCAGGATGAAACTGTGAGAAGCCAACATCGCTGTTAACCCCAGTACCACCCCCACTGGCATTTCCTTATTTTATAATCATTCTTGGAGAAGGAAATGGCAACCCACTCCAGTTATTCTTGTCTGTAGAATCTATAGACAGAGGAGCCTGGCAGGCTATAGTCCATGGGGTTGCAAGAGTCAGACACGACTTAGTGACTAAACCAACCGCTTGATTTCTATGATCATTTTTTTTTTCATCATGAAGTTGGCCCTTCTTTATTCAAGAGGATTAGACATTTTTCTGTACACTTTGCCTTTGGACACAAACATTACCTGAAAGGCAAGACTCTTTTCTGCATTAGGCTTGTCATTTGTTCTCTTTAATCATTACACTTAACCTTCAGTGACAGTTCTCTTTAATAATTACACTTAATCTTCAGAGAGTTGTACTTTTCATGTCCTTGGAGAAAAGACGTGTGAAAAGGAAAGTGCCAGCATTACTTAAGTCACAAAGAGGCTTTATTAATTCACTTGTGCACATCTGATTTAATTTACATTTTCTTGGATATTAACTTTTAAAGGCCAGAACGTATAGCTATTATAAATACCATAAAGCTGTTAGTTTAATATTTAAATGGTAGCATAATATACAAAGAGGACAAAAACAGAGGACATAATAGTTGGATTTTAGCTCAACACCTAGTAGTTATGAGACTGCAGGTCACAGCATTTCCCAAAGGCGCCAAATCCTTGTATATGTACAGTCCACATGTCAGAGCAGAAAATTTCTAATGCTTGCATTTCTAATGACAACTTATAGAACACTCTAGTTCTTTTAGTAATATATCAATCAGTTTGAATTTTATGTGACTTCTTTAAAAAGACTTCAATATATATACATAACTTTTTTCCATTTGCAAATAGATTTTCAATTTATATGATTTTTCATGAGTGTCCATAAAAATAAAACTCTGTTAGGATTAGCACAAATTTGATTGAACCATTCTTTATCAGGAATGTATTAATATACAAAGTGGTGTTCTGTGGGCTTAATCCACGTTGTGTCCTTTTTTGTCAATAAAGATTTATTGGCACACAGACACACCTGTCAGTTAATGTATTGTCTATGACCTGCTCTTGCACTACGATGGTAGAGGTGAGTGGTTGAGACAGAATCATAGAGCTAAAAAGCCTCAAATATTTACTTTCTGGATTTTTACCAGAAAAATATCTGTATGTTCCTGTTTTAGAACAAAGGAAGTCAAATGCAAAAATGATAACAAAAATCTTATCCTTAATTTGAAATACCTTGGGTTAAATCAAGGCACCTCAAGAGATTTCTCAAATCCTTAGTGAAGTGAATTTGCTCAGTCACGTCTGACTTTTTGTGACTCCATGGACTGTAGCCCACCAGGCTCCTCCATCCATGGAATTTTCTAGGCAAGAGTACTGGAGTGGGTTGCCATTTCCTTCTCCAGGGGATCTTCCCAACCCAGGGATCGAACCCAGGTCTCCCACACTGTGGGCAGATGCTTTACTGTCTGAGCCACCAGGGAATCTCATATCCTTAAACAGCTTTCAAAAGTAAATTTACATTAATAAGCATTTAAAAATATGTCATAGTAATGGGAAGGAATAGGGAGCCATGGGATATAGATTGTTTGACCTTAACTTTTTGTTTATTTGTTTTGTCCCTAACTTTAAATAGCACTTATAGCAACTTATTGAGGTTATATGACAATGTCTGTATCGAATCATTTTTTTTTTCATTACTGTTAATAAATTGTAAAACTAGCTAGGGCTTTTGATGTCTGCCAATACCATCAATGGCTCAAATTAATCACAGTAACAACAACAACAAAAGAACTCTCTCCAAACTGAGGACAGTAATGCATAATAATACAAAACTTTCCACGTTTCTGTGATTCATTAAGAAATGAATGTGACTTAACAGATTAAATAAGATTTTAAAGGTACAAATTATTCCATTATCCTAACATCATCTTATAGCTTTAGTTTTTGATTTGAAAGCCCATGACATCCTTTATGAATTACCAAATTGTACTTGGGTGGGGGGCCCTCTGGGGTAGGGAGGAGGTGGTGGTGATGTTGTTGCTGTTTAGTTGCTCAGTGTGTTTGACTCTTGTGACCCCATGGACTGTAGCTCACCAGGCTCCTCTGTCCATGAGATTTCTCAGGCAATAATACTGGAGTACATTGCCATTTCCTCCTCCAGAAGATCTTCCCGACCTAGGGATCACACCTGCATTGGCAGATGGATTCCAGGCAGATTCTTTACCACTGGATCACCAGGGAAGCCTGGTGGTGATACATAACTATAAATGAAGGACTGAAAAATACAAATCCCTGAAGCAAGATATAACTGCCACATGAAACACCACATAGACAAAAACTCACCAGAAATATAAATGCAAAGGATATGGAAATTAAAATTACATTAACTTGGATCTCCTGGAGATTCTGCTTTAAGAGGCTCTGATACCCATTCATTTCCTTTTTCATATGTGCTCAGCCTAGTCATGTGAATGCATTACTGATATGGGACAGTGCCAGCATGCAAGGACGGTGATGATAATTTTCCTTGTGGTCCATGCAGAAAATAAGCAACCTTAATGTGGCTCATTAGAAATCTGAATAAACACAAGTTTAGTTCACTCTGACCACACAGCAAGATACAACATCAGTAATAATTAAATGGGCTTGGAGGTGGGGGGTAATGTGAAGGTAATTTTCTACTTCAAACTATAAATATATTTTTTAGGTGTTTCTAATACTTAAAAATTACTCCTGCAGAGAATATAATCTGCCACTATAAATCACTTGCACATGACCTGAAGGATAGGAAACAGAAAGAACTTTAATATATATCAAAGTTTATTGTTACTTTTATGATGTAACTAAATGATTATAAGCTGTAGCTACAGCTAACATTGATGGGTAATTCTGACCTAAAAGCCATAGCACAGGGTTGTGTGTGCGAGATAGATCATTCTGACAGTCCTAAGTGCACCATGAACTTTAAATATTTTATACCTTCCCTATCTGTGTCTGTTTCCAGTCAAACACAGACACAAATTGGAATATAGCTGGTTGACTGAAGCAATGGCTCAGAAAATCAGACCTGTCTTTAATGGACTGTGGGTAAACCAAGCTTAGTTTCCACACTTGGTTTTTATTAATCTATTGAAAAATTTTGATGCCTTTATTGTTTTATTCAAAAATCTATCCCCATTATAGAAATATAAACTATGTAGAGTAACCAGTAATTTCTTTTTTTTCCCCCTCTTAGGAAATACTCATTTCTCTCTGAAATTTAGTTCATTTAAAATTGAATGCATCCTTGGATTTCTAATGACTTTAAAAATAGCTATGACTTTAAAAAACTTATACAAAAAAAAAAAAAACTTATCCATTTGGTTTTAATTGTAATAATGAGAATTATGACCTCTTATGACCCTTTAAATACAACCATAAGTGTTAGGGGTTTGACCCCAACTCTTTTGATTGGAAAAAGCAAGGAAAGAGAGAATATGCCATTTAGAGAGAAATTGGGGGGGCGGATCAAGGGGAGGAAAAATATATGTGTATATATTTAAACTGATAAATTGAAAAGTAGATATTTATTAGATTAAAATATATATGCAAAGAAAGTGTATATTGGAGAAGGAAATGACAACCCACTCCAGTATTCTTGTCTGAGAAATCCCATGGACAGAGGGCTCTGGTGGGCTATAGTCCATGGGGTCACAAAAGAGTTGGACACCACTTAGCAAGTATACAACAACAACATGTATATATAAAGTATATATAGTCTAATCTGATATGTAAAATTTTTGGCATATATCACCTTATTTATACATTAATATATACTTTAATTTGACGCATGAATATATATATGAAGTATATCCTGATTTGTATATGAAAATTCAAAAACGGTGGAACAGAAGTGTTTTTAGCACAATAAAGGGCAAAACCTTCCCTAACACAGATATATTCCCTGATCTCAAGGACAAATACAAGTTGTTTCTCAGTTGATTGTGCTTCATTTCCAGTGGCAATTGTTGTTCTATGCAAATTTACTGAGGAAACTGTGACAAGAAACTCATAACATCTGTCTGCAAAGGTTCTAAGCACTCAACACTTGAATTACGTTATATGGAAGGAGCATGGAGTCTAGTGTGGAGGGTGTAATAGTGTGATGGAGGAGCAGCCCAGCCTGTGGGCAGAGTACTTCTCCCCTTAAGCATGCAGACATCCTAGAGTTAGCCCTGCAGTGGTGTTTGAGCTTTAATCTGGACTGTTAATGTTATGCTCAAACACTGCAAGTCTGATCTTACTATGAAGTGAAGAGGAAGGCTGAATAGATCAAGATGGACCTCACCCTTGACTATTAAAAATACTTAGCATTAAAATAAATAGAAATCATACAAAATGTCTTTCAGACCATGATAGAATTAAACTAGAAAGATGACTAGCCCCAAATATTTAGAAATTACACAACATATGTAAAATCCATAGGCCTAAGAAATCTAAGAGAAATTTTAAATTATTTTGAGCAAAATAACAAGGAAAATACAACTTGTCAAAATTTGTGTGATACATTGAAAGCAGTGCTTTGAAGAAAATGTATGACATTGAATGACTTTCAGAAAAGGAGAATGATCTAAAATCAATAATTTATATTTTCATCCTTTTAAACTGGAGAAAGAAGAATCATGTATGTCTAAAGCAAGCAGAAGAAAAGAAATGATTAAAAAATGGAGTAAAAATCAATGAAAATATAAATAGGAAAGTGATAGAGAAAAATCAATGAACCCAAAGCTAGTTCTTTGTAAAAACAAACAAACAAACAAAAAGAAAATAATTAGTAAGTCTCTAGCTAGGTTACCAAGAGAAAAAAAGAGAATTTACAAGTGGCTAATACCAAAAATGTAAGAGGGTATTAAAAGAATAACACAGTATTATTATTTCAGTAATGAATAATAAAGATATTTAAATAATATTAAAAGTGTATTATATGTCAAAATAATTATAAAACAATACTGTAAAGAACTCTATGGCCACAAATTTGATAACTTAGATAAAATGAACCAATTTCTTTAAAAACACAAGCTACCAAAACTTATACAAGGAGAAATAAATATCTGAATAGGTTCATATCTGTTAAAGAAATTAAAGCAATAATTGAAAACCTTCCAAATAAAGAAAACACCAAGCCTGGGTGGTTTTAACTAGTGTTTTCTAAAACAAATATGTAAGGAAAAAGTGATACCAGTTCTCTACAGTTTCATCCAGGAGATAGACACAAAGTGAATACTTCCTAATTCATTCTATTCAGAATCATTGTGATAATGATACTAGATGAAGATGTTATAAGAAAGAAAAAGGGCAGACTAGTATCTCTCATGAATGTAAAAATCTTCAATAATCCCACAATATATGAAAATAATTGTATATTACAACCAATTAGAATTTATGCTGGCTATGTAAGACTGATTTAACATTCAAAAATTAATCAGTAAAATCCATTTAACAACAGGCTCAAGAAAAAACATGCATTTGTATCATTTGACACAAAAAAAGATAACAAAATTTAACACCCAGAAAACTAGAGTTGAGAGGAAATCCCTCAATTTGATAAAGAGTATTTAAGAAAACCTTCAGCTAACATCATACTTATTGGCGAGAAATTGAACCATTGATCTACCCCACCCCACCCACTGATCATGGACAAAGCAAGGATCTTCTCTCCTATCATTCTGATTCAATATTATACTGGATGTCCAAGCTACTGCAGTAAAAGAAAACAAGAAAAAAAAATTCAGACTATGAAAAAAGAAAACTTTGTCCAGTGATGATATGCTTTTTTGTTTATAAGATCCCAAAGAATTAACAAAAATAATTACGATTCTAATAATAAGGTTAAACAATATTATTTCTTGGAAAAAGCAAGAGAGTTCCAGAAAAAAATCTATTTCTGCTTTATTGACTATGCCAAAGCCTTTGACTGTGTGGATCACAAGAAACTGTGGAAAATTCTGAGAGATGGGAATACCAGACCACCTGACATGCCTCTTGAGAAATCTGTATGCAGGTCAGGAAGCAACAGTTAGAACTGGACATGGAACAACAGACTGGTTCCAAATAGGAAAAGGAGTATGTCAAGGCTGTATATTGTCACCCTGCTTATTTAACTTCTATGCAGAGTACATCATGAGAAACGCTGGACTGGAAGAAACACAAGCTGGAATCAAGATTGCCGGGAGAAATATCAATCACCTCAGATATGCAGATGGCACCACCCTTATGGTAGAAAGTGAAGAGGAGCTAAAAAGCCTCTTGATGAAAGTGAAAGAGGAGAGTGAAAAAGTTGGTCTAAACCTCAACATTCAGAAAACGAAGATCATGGCATCTGGTCCCATCACTTCATGGGAAATAGATGGGGAAACAGTGGAAACGGTGTCAGACTTAACTTTTTGGGGCTCCAAAATCACTGCAGATGGTGACTTCAGCCATGAAATTAAAAGATGCTTACTCCTTGGAAGAAAAGTTATGACCAACCTAGATAGCATATTCAAAAGCAGAGACATTACTTTGCCGACTAAGGTCCGTCTAATCGAGGCTATGGTTTTTCCAGTAGTCATGTATGGATGTGAGAGTTGGACTGTGAAGAAAGCTGAGCGCTGAAGAATTGATGCGTTTGAACTGTGGTGTTGGAGAAGACTCTTGAGAGTCCCTTGAACTGCAAGGAGATCCAGCCAGTCCATTCTGAAGGAGACCAGCCCTGGGATTTCTTTGGAAGGAATGATGCTAAAGCTGAAACTCCAGTACTTTGGCCACCTCATGCGAAGAGTTGACTCATTGGAAAAGACTCTGACGCTGGGAGGGATTGGGGGCAGGAGGAGAAGGGGATGACAGAGGATGAGATGGCTGGATGGCATCACGGACTTGATGGACGTGAGTCTGAGTGAACTCCGGGCGTTGGTGATGGACAGGGAGGCCTGGAGTGCTGCGATTCATGGGGTCGCAAAGAGTCGGACACAACTGAGTGACTGAACTGAACTGAATAACCTATTAAACCTTGAAAATGTTTTTCAATTTCCATTTTATACTTTATTACTTTTCTTGTATAAAAGTAATATCTGGTTCATTGTTATAAATTCTTTGTGTTTAGGTTTACATTTTTTAAAAACCCTCATTATATTTGTAATTGCTGTATTAGAGTCTTTTTCTGTGAACCCCACCAGCTGTGTCATATTTGGTTATTTCAATAGTCTTATTTTCTGTCTAGTTCTGGGCAAGATTTTTCTGCTTTTTCGTATTTTAGTAAGTTTTAATTGGGTGCTAGGATGCAAGTCTGAGTGAACTCCGGGAGTTGGTGATGGACATGGAGGCCTGGCGTGCTGCGATTCATGGGGTCGCAAAGAGTCGGACACGACTGAGCTACTGAACTGAACTGAACTGAGTCACTTTGTTGCACTTTTGTTGGAGTGTTGTGTCTTTCTTTAAAAAAAAAATGCTCAAGTTAGTTTTGGCAGTCAAGTTATTTGTGGAATAGCTTAATCCTTTTGAAGCTTTTTTCCAAGGTGTTTTTTGAGTGGGTCTGGGCTAGGTTTGCTGTAGGTATAAATTAACCTGTTGCTGAAATATGATCATCCTGATGTCTCTACCCTGATTGCTCACAGAGGCATCTCTTCTCTGGCAGGTTGTAACTTGAACATCTTATGGTTCTGAGTGATTTCTAGGAAGTGTTTATATTATAAATTAACAGTATGTCTTAGCCTGACTTCAGGGTATTTATGCTGTATGTGTGTGTGATCAGTCACATCGGACTCTTTGTGACCCCCCTGGCTAGACTGTAGTCCACCAGGCTCCTCTGTCCATGGGATTTTCCAGGCAATACTGGGGTAGGTTGTCACTTGTGAACGAATTAAGGTTCAGCCACACATTCAAGTGGCTGAACTCTGCGGAGATTTCTAGGGCTCTTTCTCTGCATAGCTCCCTCTCTTCTCCAATACTCTGTCCTTAAAATTTTGGCTGCTAGGGCTTAATCAAAATGCAATGTCTGTCTCCTCAATTCAGCAAAATCTCCATGGTCTGCTCATATAAGATACCTTTGAAAGTGCCTCCATGAAAAACCTCAGGGCAACTTATAAGCTTCTCTGTTAATTTTAATTTTCCAAGGAGCAAAGCCCTGGACTACTTGCCATCCAATGTATAAAGTCAATTGTTTCATATAATTGTGTCCAATTGTTCCAGTTGTTTTCCTAGTTGTTTCTGCCAGGAGGCAGAATTGGATACTGGTGACTCCAACAAGGTTTAGTGTGATTTTACAGCTTCTTTGGCTTATTCTCATTATTACAATCAGAAAAGCAGTCTGGTGAGTGCTTTTTGCCTTCCAGCTAGATGTAGAAATCAGAACTACAATATTTGTTAAACTCTCACAAATATAAAAGCTTCTATGAAATTGTAAATTAAGTACTATTCCACTTGGGATTGTACCACTCTGCTGTAAGAGTGAGTGGTCTCTTGCATATCTCTGAGAGAGACATATTTAATTCCCAGTTCAAATGGGCCAAGTCACCAAATGAGATTTAAGGCATAGAGTATTGGTAAGTACTGAGCTTTGATTGAATAGGAAAGCATGGTGGGCATATGAATGCTAAGGAAGTCTAAAATGCACGTGTCCGACTCTTTGCAACCCCATGGACTATTCAGTCCATGGAATTCTCCAGGCCAGAATACTGGAGAGGGTAGCTGTTTCCTTCTCCAGGGGATCTTCCCAACCCAGAGATCAAACCCAGGTCTCCCACATTGCAGGCAGATTCTTTACCAGCTGAGGCACCAGGGAAGCCCTCAGTCTTCTAGATGGCAGTTAAGGGACATAATACTCATTATTTCTTGGGTTCATTTCTGCATGCTCCTAGTGGCTCAGATGCCTGCAATGCAGGAGACCCCGGTTTGATCCCTGGGTTGGGAAGATCCCCTGGAGAATAGATAGGCTACCCACTGCAGTATTCAAGGGCTTCCCTGGTAGCTCAGATGGTAAAGAATCTGTCTGCAATGTGGAAGACCTGGTTTCAACCCCTGGGTTGGGAAGATCCTCTGGAGGAGGGCATGGCTACCCACTCCAGTATTGTTACCTGGAGAATCCCATGGACAGAGGAATCTGGTGGGGTACAGTCTATGGGGTTGCAAAGAGTCAGACAAGACTGAGTGACTAAGCATATTGAGACATAATCTAATCTAATCTAATCTTTGGTGATGATATAAACTCTGTATTCAAATTGCTTGGTCTAGAACAAGCAGGTAATTTTAAAAGTACAATGCCCTTCTCTTTGGCTGTTTTCCATGAAAAAGATCAGAGACAATATGACAAAATATAACATCATAAGACATAAAAAGTTTGCTAATGTACAGTATCTTTTCAATATTACTTTAACTATAGGCCCTTAATTCACATCGATGTCACAGAGAGTATTTTGGCTGACAACTTTTTCTTCTTATGTAGTAGTTCACTAAAACAATGCTATAGTTATTAGTCATTAAAAAAATTTTTTTTTAACAACTTTTTTTGTTTAAGGTTCTCATAATGATTGAAGAGGATCCTGGCTGAGTTCTTCTACCAGGAAGGTAAGATTGAGTTGGGAAATTAAATAAGAGGTATAGACGGATACATATCCAGCAGTTTGTGAAGATTTCAGACTTGCAAATAACTTTCATACTGATTCTGTTTTCCCTGAATATCTTTGCAAAGTCAGAGACCTTTTCTGTGCGTTCCTATGGATTATTTTGGGCCATTTGGCCATTTTCTAAGAAGGAATAATGTAAGGGGAGAATAAAGAGAAATTATCCAACTAGAAGACATACTTTTTAAGGGAACCAGGTTAAATAAGGTAACTGATTGGTTCTAAAGTTCCTTTTTAAAAAAATTGCTTATTCTTACTCTTGTGTAAATTGTCTATCATATACCAAACAACTTAAGGTGAGTTAACAATAATTTTATTTATAATTTAATTGGATGTATATAATCCTTAGGACAAGTTAATTAACTTTTGTTTTTATAAGCTCTCTTTCATTTGTTCTCAGAGAATCTCAAAAAGATAATTAGCACAGCCTTTATTGCTATTGATTGCTAATAAGACAGCAGAAAGTAACTCAATTTTTCAGGTTAATAGAATATTTTTTGAAAATCTATTATTTTTGAGTATGACAAAGTCGATTACTATAACAATAATGCTTTCAGACACAAACTAGACTTAGAGCAAACATAGATGCCAATTATTTTGTTACATTTAATTCTATCAATCAGCTTTTATACATGAAATTATGAGTGTTTCAGTGTAACAGAAGTGGAAGATACTAAGAAGAGGTGGCAAGAATATACAAAACTATACAAAAAAGATCTTGATGAGCCAGATAACCACAATGGTGTGATAACTCACTTAGAGAAAGACATCATGGGGTGCAAAGTCAAGTTGGCTTTAGGAAGCATCACGAAGAAAGCTACTGGAGGTGATGAAATTGCACTTGAGCTATTTCAAATCCTAAAAGATGATGCTGTTGAAGTGCTACACTCAATATGCCAGCAAATTTGGAAAACTTAGCAGTGGCCATAGGACCAGAAAAGCTGTTTTCATTCCAATCCCAAAGAAAGGCAATGCAAGAGAATATTCAGACTACCACACAATTGCACTCATCTCACATGCTAGCAAAGTAATGCTCAAAATTCTCCAAGCTAGGCTTTTAATAGCACATGAACTGAGAAATTTCAGATGTTCAAACTAGATTTAGAAACTGGAGAGGAACCAGAGATCAAATTGCCAACATTCAATGGATCATAGAAAAAGCAAGAGAATGCCAGAAAAACATCTACTTCTTCTTCATTAACTACACTAAAGCCTTTGATTGTGTGGATCACAACAAATGTGGAAAATTCTTAAAAGAGATGGAAATACCAGACCACCTTACCTGCCTCCTGAGAAATCTATATGCAGGTCAAGAAGCAACAGTTGTAACCAGACATGAAACAATGGACTGGTTCCAAATTGGGAAAGAAGCACATCAAGGCTGTATATTGTCACCTTGCTTATTTAATTTATGCAGAGTACATCATGATAAATATGGACTAGATGAAGCACAAGATGGAATCAAGATTGCAGGCAGAAATATCAATACCCTCAGATATGCCGATGACACCACCCTTATGGCAGAAAGCAAAGAGGAATTCAAGAGCTTCGTGATGAAAGTGAAAGAGGAGAGTGAAAAAGCTGGCTTAAAACTCAACATCCAAAAAACTAAGAACATGGCATCTGGTCCCATCACTTCATGGCAAATAGAAGGAGAGACAATGAAACAGTGACAGATTCTTTTCTTGGACTCCAAAATCACTTCATATGTTGACTGCAGCCATGAAATTAAAAGACGCTTGCTCCCTGGAAGAAAAGTCATGACAAACCTAAACAGCGTATTGAAAAGCAGAGGCGGTGGTCCTAAGATGGCAGAGGAATAAGACAGGGAGACCACTTTCTCCCCCACAAATTCATCAAAAGAACATTTAAACACAGAGTAAATGCCACAAAACAACTTCTGAATGCCGGCAGAGGACATCAGGCACCCAGAAAAGCAGCCCATTGTCTTCAAAAAGAGGTAGGAAAAAATATAAAAGACAAAAAAAAGAGACAAAAGAGACAGGGATGGAGCTCCGTCCCAGGAAGGAAGTTTTGAAAAGAGAGAAGTTTCCAAACACCAGGAAACACTCTCACGGCCTTGTCTGTGGCAAGCCTTGGAAGTGCAGAGGGCAATATAACAGGGAGGAAAAATAAATAAATAATTAAAACCCACAGATTACGAGTCCAATGGTAACCCCCCCAGCGGAGAAGCAACGCAGACGCCTGCATCTGCCACTAGCAAGTGGGGGCTGGGCAGGGAGGCGCGGGCTGCATTGTTTAGAGTAAGGATCAGGCCTGAATGCCCTGAGTGTAAGCAGAGCAAATTAACTTGGGCTAGCAAACCAGACTGTGGGATAGCTACCACGCGAAAGGCTCTAACATAAGATACCACCAAGGCCGTGCACAGAAGAAAGGATGGAACAGAATCAGCCAGCTGCAGACCATCCCCCTCCGGTGACAGGCAGCCAGAGTTGGAAGGGCTGAAAGAGGGCAATCGCAGCCCCAGAGAAACATTATCTACCAAACTGCAAGCAGGCTTCTTTGCTAACTAAGACTTCTTGGGGTTCTGGACAGTCATCATCTGCCTGAGAAGGTGCGCCAGTTGTACACTCAGAAAACCAAGCATCAGGGACAGGGGAGGTGATAAGTTGCAGCTACCGTGCTAGCCAAACACCTGAGCTACTCAGACCTGGGAAAGGCACAAAGTGCAGGCCCACCCGAGTCTGTGCTTCTGAGAACTACCTGAGTGCTTGAACCTGGGCGACTTAGACCTGGGACATGCATGCAGCCCAGGGCTAGCCTCAGACGGTTCCTGCAGAGCAACCTAGAGCCTGAGCTGTGTGTGCTGTGAGTGGAGGCAGGCCCAGTGTGGCTGAGAGACTGCAAGCACACACCAGTGTTATTTGTTTGCAGCGTCCCTCCCTCCCCACAGCGTGACTGAACAAGTGAGCCTAAAAATAGTGTCCACCACCGCCCCCCTTGTGTCAGGGCGGAAAACAGACACTGAAGAGACCAGCAAACAGAAGAAGCTAAAACAGAGGGAACTGCCTTGGAAGTGACAGATACAATAGATTAAAACCCTGTCGTTAGTACCGACTACATAGGGAGGGGCCTATAGATTTTGAGAAATATAAGCCAGACCAAGGAACTATCCAAAAATGAACTGATCCCACACTGCCCACAACAACACCAGAGAAAGTCCTAGATATATCTTCACTATTTTTACGATCATTCTTTTTTTTAACTTTTTAAAGTTTTTAAGTCCTCTACTACTCCTTTAATTTTCATTTTTATAACCTACTATTACTTTTCAAAAAAAGACCCTATTTTTAAAGCAAACTTCATATATATATATATTTTAATAATTTTTGTGACTTTGTTTTTCTTCTTCTTCTTCTTCTTTCCTTTAATATTGTATTTTTGAAAATCCAACCTCTACTCTAGATTTTTAATCTTTGCTTTTTGGTATTTGTTATCAATTTTGTGCCTTTAAAAACCCAATCTTCAGTATCCATTTTTACTTGGGAGCAAGATTACTGGCTTGACTGCTCTCTTCCTCCTTTGGACTCTCCTTTTCCTCAACCAGGTCGCCTCGGTCTCCTCCCTCCCCCTTCTCTTCTCTACCCAACTCTGTGAATCTCTGTGTGTTCCAGATGGTGGAGAACACTTAGGGAACTGATTACTGGCTGGATCTGTCCCTCTCCTTTTCATTTCCGCCTTTTATCCTCCTGGCCACCTTTGTCTCCTTCCTGTCTCTTCTCTTCTCTGTATTACTCCGTGAACATCTCTGAGTGGTCCAGACTGTGGAGCGCACATAAGGAAATAATTACTGGCTAGCTTGCTCTCTCCTCTTTTGATTCCACCTCATCTCATTCGGGTCACCTCTAACTCCCTCCTCCCTCTTCTCTTCTCCATGTAACTCTGTGAACCTCTCTGGGTGTCCCTCACTGTGGAGAAACTTTTCATCTTTAACCTAGATGTTTTATCAATGGTGCTGTATAGAAGGAGAAGTCTTGAGACTACTGTAAAAATAAGACTGAAAACCAGAAGCAGGAGGCTTAAGTCCAAATCCTGAGAACATCAGAGAACTCCTGACTCCAGGGAACATTAATCAATAGGAGCTCATCAAACGCCTCCATATCTACACTGAAACCAAG
The DNA here is from genome assembly GCF_032405125.1 of Capricornis sumatraensis. Taxonomy (NCBI): domain Eukaryota; kingdom Metazoa; phylum Chordata; class Mammalia; order Artiodactyla; family Bovidae; genus Capricornis; species Capricornis sumatraensis. Next base: position 46,519,059 of record NC_091079.1, read on the forward strand.
CACCACCCAAGGGCCAACAAGTTCCAGAGCAAGACATACCACGCAAATTCTCCAGCAACACAGGAACACAGCCCTGAGCTTCAATATACAGGCTGCCCAAAGTTACCCCCAAACCATTGACATCTCATAACTCATTACTGGACACTTCATTGCACTACAGAGAGAAGAAATCCAGCTCCACCCACCAGAACACTGACACAAACTTCCCTAACCAAGAAACCTTGACAAGCCACTGATACAACCTCACTCACAGCGAGGAAACTCCACAATAAAGAGAACTCCACAAACTGCCAGAATACAGAAAGGCCACCTCAAACGCAGCAATATAAACAAGATGAAGAGGCACAGGAATACCCAACAGGTAAAAGAACAGGATAAATGCCACCAAATCAAACAAAAGAGGAAGAGATAGGGAATCTACCTGATAAAGAATTGAGAATAATGATAGTGAAAATGATCCAAAATCTTGAAATAAAAATGGAATCACAGATAAATAGCCTGGAGACAAAGATTGAGAAGATGCAAAAAAGGTTTAACAAGGACTTAGAAGAAATAAAAAAGAGTCAATATATAATGAATAATGCAATGAGTGAGATCAAAAAACTCTGGAGGCAACAAATAGTAGAATAAAACTCTGGAGGCAGAAGATAGGATTAGTGAAGTAGAAGATAGAATGGTAGAAATAAATGAATCAGACAGGAAAAAAGAAAAACGAATTAAAAGAAATGAGGACAATCTCAGAGACCTCCAGGACAATATTAAATTCTCCAACATTCGAATCATAGGAGTCCCAGAAGAAGAAGACAAAAAGAAAGACCATGAGAAAATACTTGAGGAGATAATAGTTGAAAACTTCCTTAAAATGGGGAAGGAAATAATCACCCAAGTCCAAGAAGCCCAGAGAGTCCCAAACAGGATAAACCCAAGGTGAAACACCCCAAGACACATATTAATCAAATTAACAAAGATCAAACACAAAGAACAAATATTAAAAGCAGCAAGGGAAAAACAACAAATAACACATAAGGGGATTCCCATAAGGATAACAGCTGATCTCTCAAAAGAAACTCTTCAGGCCAGGAGGGAATGGCAAGACATACTTAAAGTGATGAAAGAAAATAACCTACAGCCCAGATTACTGTACCCAGCAAGGATCTCATTCAAATATGAAGGAGAAATCAAAAGCTTTACAGACAAGCAACAGCTGAGAGAATTCAGCACCACCAAACCAGCTCTCCAACAAATTCTAAAGGATATTCTCTAGACAGGAAACACAAAAAGAGTGTATAAACCCGAACCCAAAACAATAAAGTAAATGGCAACGGGATCATACTTAACAATAATTACCTTAAACGTAAATGGGTTGAATGCTCCAACCAAAAGACAAAGACTGGCTGAATGGATACAAAAACAAGACCCCTATATATGTTGTCTACAAGAGACCCACCTCAAAACAAGGGACACATACAGACTGAAAGTGAAGGGCTGGAAAAAGATATTCCACGCAAATAGAGACCAAAAGAAAGCAGGAGTAGCAATACTCATATCTGATAAAATAGACTTTAAAACAAAGGCTGTGAAAAGAGACAAAGAAGAACACTATGTAATGATCAAAGGATCAATCCAAGAAGAAGATAAAACAATTATAAATATATATGCACCCAACATAGGAGCACCACAATATGTAAGACAAATGCTAACAAGTATGAAAGGGGGAATTAACAATAACACAATAATAGTGGGAGACTTTAATACCCCACTCACACCTATGGATAGATCAACTAAACAGAAAATTAACAAAGAAACACAAACTTTAAATGATACAATAGACCAGTTGGACCTAATTGATATCTATAGGACATTTCACCCCAAAATAATGAATTTCACCTTTTTCTCAAGCACATACAGAACCTTCTCCGGGATAGATCACATCCTGGGCCATAAATCTAACCTTGATAAATTAAAAAAAACTGCACTTTTCTGCACACTTCAAGCATCTTTTCTGACCATAATGCAGTAAGATTAGATCTCAATTACAGGAGAAAAATTATTAAAAATTCCAACATATGGAGGCTTAACAACACGCTTCGGAATAACCAACAAATCACAGATGAAATAAAGAAAGAAATCAAAATATGCATAGAAATGAATGAAAATGAAAACACAAGAACCCAAAACCTGTGGGACACAGTAAAAGCAGTGCTAAGGGGAAAGTTCATAGCAATACAGGCATACCTCAAGAAATAAAAAAAAGTCAAATAGATAACCCAACTCTACACTGCAGATGGTGATTACAGCCATGAAATCAAAAGATGCTTACTCCTTGGAAGAAAAGTTATGACCAACCTAGATAGCATATTCAAAAGCAGGGACATTACTTTGCCGACTAAGGTCCGTCTAGTCAAGGCTATGGTTTTTCCTGTGGTCATGTATGGATGTGAGAGTTGGACTGTGAGGCTGAGCGCCGAAGAATTGATACTTTTGAACTGTGGTGTTGGAGAAGACTCTTGAGAGTCCCTTGAACTGCAAGGAGATCCAACCAGCCCATTCTGAAGGAGACCAGCCCTGGGATTTCTCTGGAAGGAATGATGCTAAAGCTGAAACTCCAGTACTTTGGCCATCTCATGGGAAGAGTTGACTCATTGGAAAAGACTCTGATGCTGGGAGGGATTGGGGGCAGGAGGAGAAGGGGACGACAGAGGATGAGATGGCTGGATGGCATCACTGACTCGATGGATGTGAGTCTGAGTGAACTCCGGGAGTTGGTGATGGACAGGGAGGCCTGGCGTGCCGTGATTCATGGGGTCGCAAAGAGTTGGACACGACTGAGCGACTGAACTGAACTGAACTGAACTGAACACCTAAAGCAACTAGAAAAGGAGAAAATGGAGAACCCCAGGGTTAGTAGAAGAAAAGAAATCTTGAAAGTTAGGGCAGAAATAAATGCTAAAGAAACAAAAGAGACCATAGCAAAAATCAACAAAGCCAAAAGCTGGTTCTTTGAAAGGATAAATAAAATTGACAAACCATTAGCCAGACTCATCAAGAAACAAAGAGAGAAAAATCAAATCAATAAAATTAGAAATGAACATGGGGCGATCACAATAGATAACACAGAAATACAAAGGATCATAAGAGACTACTATCAGCAATTATATGCCAATAAAATGGACAACATGGAAGAAATGGACAAATTCTTAGAAAAGTACAACTTTCCAAAACTGAACCAGGAAGAAATAGAAAATCTTAACAGACCCATCACAAGCATGGAAATTGAAACTGTAATCAGAAATCTTCCAGCAAACAAAAGCCCAGGTCCAGATGGCTTCACAGCTGAATTCTACCAAAAATTTAGAGAAGAGCTAACACCTATCCTCCTCAAACTCTTCCAGAAAATTGCAGAGGAAGGTAAACTTCCAAACTCATTCTATAAGCCCATAACCTGCCTGGCTATAACCATCACCCTAATACCAAAACCTGACAAAGATGCCACAAAAAAGAAAACTACAGGCCGATATCACTGATGAACATAGATGCAAAAATCCTTAACAAAATTCTAGCAATCAGAATCCAACAACACATTAAAAAGATCATACACCATGACCAAGTGGGCTTTATCCCAGGGATGCAAGGATTCTTCAATATCCGCAAATCAATCAATGTAATATACCACATTAACAAATTGAAAAATAAAAGCCATATGATTCTCTCAATAGATGCAGAGAAAGCCTTTGACAAAATTCAACATCCATTTATGATAAAAACTCTCCAGAAAGCAGGCATAGAAAGAACATACCTTAACATAATAAAAGCTATATATGACAAACCCAGAGCAAACATTATCCTCAATGGTGAAAAACTGAAAGCATTTCCCCTAAAGTCAGGAACAAGACAAGGGTGTCCACTTTCACCACTATTGTTCAACATAGTTCTGGAAGTTTTGGCCACAGCAATCAGATCAAAAAGAGAAATAAAAGGAATCCAAATTGGAAAAGAGGGAGTAAAACTCTCACTGTTTGCAGATGACATGATCCTCTACATAGTAAACCTTAAAGACTCCACTAGAAAATTACTAGAGCTAATCAATGAATATAGTAAAGTTGCAGGATATAAAATCAACACACAGAAATCCCTTGCATTCCTATACACTAATAATGAGAAAATAGAAAAAGAAATTAAGGAAACAATTCCATTCACCATTGCAACGAAAAGAATAAAATACTTAGGAATATATCTACCTAAAGAAACTAAAGACCTATATATAGAAAACTATAAAACACTGGTGAAAGAAATCAAAGAGGACACTAATAGATGGAGAAATATACCATGTTCATGGATCAGAAGAATCAATATAGTGAAAATGAGTATACTACGCAAAGCAATCTATAGATTCAATGCAATCCCTATCAAGCTACCAGCAGTATTTTTCACAGAGCTAGAACAAATAAGTTCACAATTTGTATGGAAATACAAAAAACCTCAAATAGCCAAAGCAATCTTGAGAAAGAAGAGTGGAACTGGAGGAATCAACCTGCCTGACTTCAGGCTCTACTACAAAGCCACAGTCATCAAGACAGTATGGTACTGGCACAAAGATAGAAATATTGATCAATGGAACAAAATAGAAAGCCCAGAGATAAATCTACACACCTATGGACACCTTATCTTCGACAAAGGAGGCAAGGATATACAATGGATTAAAGACAATCTCTTTAACAAGTGGTGCTGGGAAAACTGGTCAACCACTTGTAAAAGAATGAAACTAGATCACTTTCTAACACCATACACAAAAATAAACTCAAAATGGATTAAATATCTAAACTTAAGACCAGAAACTATTAAACTCATAGAGGAGAACATAGGTAAAACACTCTCTGACATAAATCAACAGCAGGATCCTCTATGACCCACCTCCCAGAATACTGGAAATAAAAGCAAAAATAAACAAATGGGACCTAATTAAAATTAAAGACTTCTGCACAACAAAGGAAACTATAAGCAAGGTGAAAAGATAGCCTTCAGAATGGGAGAAAATAATAGCAAATGAAGCAACTGACAAACAACTAATCTCAAATATATACAAGCAACTCATGCAGCTCAATTCCAGAAAAATAAACGACACAATCAAAAAATGGGCCAAAGAACTAAATAGACATTTCTCCAAAGAAGACATACAGATGGCTAACAAACACATGAAAAGATGCTCAACATCACTCATTATCAGAGAAATGCAAATCAAAACCACAATGAAGTACCACTTCACGCCAGTCAGAATGGCTGCAATCCAAAAGTCTACAAGCAATAAATGCTGGAGAGGGTGTGGAGAAAAGGGAACCCTCTTACACTGTTGGTGGGAATGCAAACTAGTACAGCCACTATGGAGAACAATGTGGAGATTCCTTTAAAAACTGGAAATAGAACTGCCTTATGACCCAGCAATCCCCCTGCTGGGCATACACACTTAGGAAACCAGAACTGAAAGAGACACATGTACCCCAATGTCCATCACAGCACTGTTTATAATAGCCAGGACATGGAAGCAACCTAGATGTCCATCAGCAGATGAATGGATAAGAAAGCTGTGGTACATATACACCATTGAATATTACTCAGCCATTAAAAAGAATAAATTTGAATCAGTTCTAATAAGGTGGATGAAACTGGAGCCGATTATACAGAGTGAAGTAAGCCAGAAAGAAAAACACCAATACAGTATACTAATGCATATATATGGAATTTAGAAAGATGGTAATGATAACCCTGTATGTGAGACAGCAAAAGAGACACAGATATATAGAACAGTCTTTTGGACTCTGTGGGAGAGGGTAAGAGTGGGATGATTTGGTAGAATGGCATTGAAACATGTATGATATCATATAAGAAATGAATCACCAGTCTAGGTTCGATTCAGGATACAGGATGCTTGGGGCTGGTGCACTGGGATGACACAGAGGGATGGTATGGGGAAGGAGGTGTGAGGGGGGTTCAGGATTGGGAACATGTGTACACCCGTGGCAGATTCATGTTGATGTATGGCAAAACCAATACAATATTGTAAAGTAAAAAAAAAATTAAATTAAAAAAAGAGAAAGAAAAGCAGAGACATTACTTTGCTAAAAAAGATCTGTATAGTCAAAGCTATGGTTTTTCCAGTAGTCATGTAAGCATGTGAGAGTTGGACCATAAAGAAAGCTGAACTGCGAAGAATTGAAGCTTTTGAACTGTGGTGTTGGAGAAGACTCTTGAGAGTCCTCTTGGACTGCAAGGAGATCAAACCAGTCAATCCTAAAGGAAATCAATCCTGAATATTCATTGGAAGGACTGATGCTGAAGCTGAAGCTCCAATACTTTGGCCACCTGATGGGAAGAACTGACTCATTGGAAAAGACCCCAATGCTGGGAATGATTGAAGGCAGGAGCAGAAGGGAAAGACAGAGGATAAGATGGTTGGATGGCATAACCAACTTCATGGACATAATATGGACATGTACAAGCTCTGGGAGTTGGTGATGGACAGGGAAGCCTGGCGTGCTGCAGTCCATGGGATCTCAAAGAGCCAGACATGACAGTGACTGAACTGACCTGAAGATTGTTTCACTTACAAGTTTAAATGATATACTGGCTACTCTAAATTTTGTGTCTCAATAAATTCAGCACAGATTAGTTCAGCCTGAGCTCCAGGCATAGTAAACAATATTGTTACCACAGAAAAAAAAGTTTTACTAATATTTTTATTTTGAGTTATATACAAGCTGCATTTAACTTCAGGAATGGACTACTTGGGGCTTCCCAGGTGTCACTAGTGGTAAAGAACCCACCTGCCAATGCAGGAGATATAAGAGATGTGGGTTCAATCCCAGGGTCGGGAAGGTCCTGGAGAAGGGCATGGCAACCCACTCCAGTATTCTTGCCTGGACAATCCCATGGACAGAGGAGTCTGGCAGGCTACAGTCCATAGGGCTACACAGAGTCAGACACCACTGAAGCGACTTAGATGCACACACATGGACTATTTGATGCATTTATATTAATTCATAATCTTGTATCTAATGAGCATTCTAGCTGATTGAATTAAAATGTCAGCATATTTAGAAGAAATTTTATAATTAGAAACCACAAAAGCATTTAAAGAAAGTAGAAATGTCCCTTTAGCTGTCTCCAAACCAAATCAAGAGTAGACATTTTAATTCTCTTCCTTTCTTATTTAACCCAGAAATCCTTATACTTGAATGCAACCATTTACTCATTCAACAGGCCTGTGTCTAGAGTAATCTTTTCCTCCCTGGGAAATTTTTGTTTAAAAAAGTGACACATGTTGGAGGAAGCCTCTGCCCCACCCTTTAAAATCTAGGCACAGGAAGCAGAAGGTGTGCTTTCCAACCTGAAGAAGAGAAATGAAGTCAGCAACTAGAGAACTCCTCCCCACAGTCAGTGCCCTGGCATTGCTGTTTGTTGGGAGCACAAGCTGGTTCACACTTTGCTATGTTTGCCCACCAGGTCCTCTACTTGGAGGGGCTCTGTCAGCATCTCCAGCACATCACCTCTGCCTCATAAGCACATTCACCTCTTAAGCTCACCTCTTTCATTAAGTCCTCCCTGAACATCCCTCATCTCAGCCTATTCTGTTGTTTGACTGCATAGAAAGAGCATAGCATTTGCTTTTGACCAGTCAAATAAATTTATATATTTTTTATTTATATATAAATACACAAGTCAGAGAGAAAGGTAAATTCCTGCTCATCACCACTTTCCTCTGGCTGTGTTACATACCAGTAAAGAGTGGACATTCTGGGTTGGAACAGCTTTATTTAAATCGGGTTCCTCATTTATTAGTTGTAGAACATATAAGTTATATTTTATTTCACTTTGTTATGCCTCAGTTTTCTCTCTTTGAAATCAGGGATAATGGTAGTCATTCTGAAAATTGGGGATATGTAGTTACCTTATAATGTAATTGTAAAACATTAAATTATATAAATAAATAGCACAGTGTATGCATTCAATGGGCTTCCTAAGTAGTGTGAGTGGTAAAGAACCCACCTGCCAGTGCAGGTATATACAAGATTCGCGAGTTTGATCCCTAGGTCCGGAAGATCCCCTGGAGGAGGGCACTGCAACCCACTCCAGTATTCTTGCCTGGAGAATCCCATGGACAGAGGATCCGGAGGGCTGCAATCCATAGGATCGCCCAGAGTTGGACACGACTGAAGCCACTTAGTACCCATGCAAGCATTTAATACACATTAGCTATTAAGTAAAGTGAAAGTGAAGTCACTCAGTCGTGTCCGACTCTTAGCGACCCCATGGACTGCAGCCTACCAGGCTCTTCCGTCCATAGGATTTTCCAGGCAAGAGTACTGGAGCGGGGTGCCATTGCCTTCACTTTCACTCATTAGAGAAGGAAATGGCAACCCACTCCAGTGTTCTTGCCTGGAGAATCCCAGGGACGGGAAAGCCTGGTGGGCTGCCGTCTATGGGGTCTCACAGAGTCGGACACGACTGAAGCGACTTAGCAGCAGCAGCAGCAGCTATTAAGTAAAGAATTTCAGTAGATCCATATCCACAGGCAATTTCAGAGAGAGAAAAAGCCACCCATGAAGAGAAAATCTCTTCTGGTTGCTCCAGAAAATTACCTCTGCCTCAGAGTGTAGGGGGCAGTGTGACCCAGGTATCTTTGCTTTTCCAAAGACCAAAGCCATGGGCTCTCACTTTCTTCTATGGCACTATTTGTCCTTTGGAGTAGGAGTCAAGGATTTTAAGAGAGTTATTTTTGCAAGAGTTTACCTCTCTTTTTGCAAATAATGACCTGAGCTAGGAGGATGACAGATGAGTTTCCATGGGTACAAACAGACTGATAATGGCCTGCCTGGGACAAGGAAGTTGGTGGAAAATGTCCCATTTAGAGGAAAGATGATTCTTGGCCACATAGGTTTGGGTTATGACCGCTGACTCTCTGTGGTAAGTTTGCTAGTCATATAGATAGCAAGTTGTCTGAATAAGCAAAGTGGATCTTCCACCATGTTTTAGTGATCTTTCCTACAGTCAAAAGTGAATTGTTTAAAAACAGTATTTAACTCTCAGTATAAACTAAAGAGAATATCAACATTTTTTTCCAGCTTTGGAACAAGGGAAACTTACTATTCTGAAAAGTTTTACATCTATAAAACTCTGCAAGTAAATAAGTCCCAACATATCCATCTGATGAAGTGATAAAATTTGCCCTTTAATTTTATGCTGTAATCTCTAATTTCTATAGCACAAAAAAGGTCACTGCACAAAAATAACACCATGGTAGATTTTTATTAAATACTTCACAGTAGATTACAAAAATTATAAAAATACAAAAGATGAATATAGTATTAGCTATCATTTATTGCTATCTACTTGTGTCAGGTGCTTTATATGATACACATTCATCCATCCTTCAGGTATATTCTGAGCACCCACCGAGGGGATGCTATTAACAATACAAAAATGACCTCTGCTCTCATAACCAGCCTAATGAAGTGGAGCGACATTAAGCACTCATCACCATTAATCAATTTTCATTGTGGTCAAAACCATAAAGGATAAGTTCAAGTGGCATGGGAAGACTTTGCTGAAGGAGTGATATTAAAACTGTAAATGATGAGATACCAAGTGAGGTAGTGATGAGGGACAGAGACACTTTCAGGTAAAGAATATGGTATTTGATGACCAAAGGTCAGGTGTCGTCTCCATTTTACTGGAAGAAAAACAGAGCAATGTTAAAAATACCAGTTTTGACAAAAATAAATTCTAGGAACTTGACTGCTAACACTTTTATAAAAATATACTCATTTAGGAAATATAAGTCCTAACTTTGGACACAGTTAAAAACTAATATCCACACTGGGAATTGATGACATTTTTATAATTATTTGCTGTGTAAGAACTGAATCTATAAATATTAAAGATTAAATTCTACTCATATGCAAAGCCTTTTCTCTGATTACAGTGTTCATTTTTTCTAACATTTGGAGAAAAGGGCTTATTGTTTCTAATATTCCTATTACCCAAACCTTTTCATTCCTTTCTCTCTGTTATGCGAGGAAAGTTTTGAATTTCAACATCTTTATAGGCAGACCATGCCCTGGGGGTCAACTCAGCAACTTGTTTAATCTTTTACATCCCTCTAGGAGATTCTGATTCTGCTAAAGTTTGGGAATCACTTCTTCAATCCTACCTTGAGAAACTTACATTTTTATTTCCTACATTAGGGAAAAAATTCTTTAGTATCAGTTCAATGTTATGCTTTTTTATTTTTTACTTTACAATATTCTATTGGTTTTGCCATACCTTGACATGAATCCGCCATGGGTGTACATGTGTTCCCTATCCTGAACCCTCCTCCTACCTCCCTCCCCATCCCATCCCTCTGGATCATCCCAGTGCACCAGCCCCGAGCACCCTGTATCATGCATCGAACTTGGACTGGCAATTTGTTTCACGTGTGATAATGTACATGTTTCGATGCCATTCTCCCATATCATCCCACCCTCGCCCTCTCCCACAGAGTCCAAAAGACTGTTCTATACATCTGTGTCTCTTTTGCTGTCTCCCATACAGGGTTATCATTACCATCTTTCTAAATTCCATATATATGCGTTAGTATACTATATTGATGTTTTTCTTTCTGGCTTACTTCATTCTATATAATTGGCTCCAGTTTCATCCACCTCATTAGAACTGATTCAAATGTGTTCTTTTTAAAGGCTGAGTAATACTCCATTGTGTATATGTACCACAGCTTTCTTATCCATTCGTCTGCTGATGGGCATCTAGGTTGCTTCCATGTCCTGGCTATTATAAACAGTGCTGCGATGAACATTGGGGTACATGTGTCTCTTTCAGTTCTGGTTTCCTCAGTGTGTATGCCCAGCAGGGGGATTGCTGGGTCATAAGGCAGTTCTATTTCCAGTTTTTAAAGGAATCTCCACATTGTTCTCCATAGTGGCTGTACTAGTTTGCATTCCCACCAACAGTGTAGGAGGGTTCCCTTTTCTTCACACCCTCTCCAGCATTTATTGCTTGTAGACTTTTGGATTGCAGCCATTCTGACTGGCGTGAAATGGTACTTCATTGTGGTTTTGATTTGCATTTCTCTGATAATGAGTGATGTTGAGCATATTTTCATATGTTTGTTAGTCATCTGTATTGGAAAAGGAAATGGCAACCCACTCCAGTATTCTTGCCTGGAGAATCCCAGAGGTGGGGGAGCCTGGTGGGCTGCTGTCTATGGGGTCGCACAGAGTTGAACACGACTGAAGTGCCTTAGCAGCAGCAGCAGCAGCCATCTGTACATCTTCTTTGGAGAATTGTCTGTTTAGTTCTTTGGCCCACTTTTTGATTGGGTCATTTATTTTTCTGGAATTGAGCTGCAGAAGTTGCTTGTATATTTTTGAGATTAATTCTTTGTCTATTGCTTCATTTGCTATTATTTTCTCCCATTCTGAAGGCTATCTTTTCACCTTGCTTATAGTTTCCTTTGTTGTGCATAAGCTTTTAATTGTAGTTAGGTCCCATTTGTTTGTTTTTGCTTTTATTTCCAGTATTCTGGGAGGTGGGTCACAGAGGATCCTGCTGTGGTTTATGTCGGAGAGTGTTTTTCCTATGTTTTCCTCTAGGAGTTTTATAGTTTCTGGTCTTAAGTTTAGATATTTAATCCATTTTGAGTTTATTTTTGTGTATGGTGTTAGAAAGTGATCTAGTTTCATTCTTTTACAAGTGGTTGACCAGTTTTCCCAGCACCACTTGTTAAAGAGATTGTGTTTTCTCCATTGTATGCTTTATAAAAAAAAAAGTTATATAGAGCTCTTCTTCCTAAGAACTCACATAACATACACAGTTCATGTATTACAGGTAAATACCATCTTTAGTGAGCAGTATCATATTCTTTTATGTTATGAAAATATAAGTAATGAAGTTATTTATGTATTTGCCATAGCAAATCAACAAATATCTGTTGCATACTCTGTATGTATCCACTTGTCTTAGGCACTAAGGGACAAAGTAAGGATAAATATATTTTTCCTAAACAAGACATCAGAAAGACATTTTATTCATCATTTGTGGTAATTAAGATAAACCTTCTTTATTTATACTCTGCTAAGTTCCATTGATTGAAGATCTCACAATCTTATTGAGGAAATGAGGCTTATAAAGTAAAAACAATTAGTAATTAGTACATAATAATTTCCTGTCAAGTGACATCTTGTATAATATAAATTATTAATGTTTCACTTGTTAGAATAGAGGAATTATCATGAAATTTAAAAGAAGGAAGCCTTCAGTGGAAACAGTTGAAATGAGCCTTCAACATGAACAAAACTGTGTTTGGTAAAAAGGAGAAGATGAAGGGTTTTGGTAAGGAAGAGCATATAAGAACATTGGTGAGAAGATGGAGATTACCAAATGTGCAAGACAAGAAGACAGTTATTTAGAGTAGTTGAGGAAATACTTTAATTAAATCAGAGTCTAATCATATTAAATGTTAATATAAGTGTACTTACACTTGCAACTTAAACTGCATTAACACTATATAGCCCATAAATCATGAAGGACTTGAAAATGTGACCTGAAATGAATGGACATATGCTAATTTACTTGAGACTGGTGAAGAGCAGGGAAGTCTGATAAGGAAAATGGAACAAGACAAGATAAAGGATTGTGATTACAGTGGACACATGTATTGTTTGATCCTTGATTTGACCAGTAAGAGGCAAATCTAAAACACGAGAATGCTTTGGGGAAGGAGAAAATAGTGTGGCAAAACCATGTATTGCTGCTACTGCTGCTGCTGAGTCGCTTCAGTTGTGTCCGACTCTGTGCGACCCCGTAAACGGCAGCCCACCAGGCTCCCCCGTCCCTGGGATTCTCCAGGCAAGAACACTGGACTGGGTTGCCATTTCCTTCTCCAATGCATGAAAGTGAAAAGTGAAGTCGCACGACCCCATGGATTGCAGCCTACCAGGCTCCTCCACCCATGGAATTTTCCAGACAAGAGTACTGGAGTGAGGTGCCATTGCCTTCTCTGATTATTGCTGGCAGCAGGCAAAATATACCAAAGTATCATCATCCCATGTGTTTTGCCATTTGTCCATCAACAAGTAGACTAGCTTTCCTACAGCAGCTTTCCCCTCCTCTTCTCTACCATATTCAACCTCTTGAACTTTACATTACAGATTGAAATAAGGAGGGAAAAGTAGAAAAAAGAGATAGGTAAGATCAGACTAGGGAAGAAATTTAGGGAATGGTAAATACAAGCACGAGGCTTAAGAGATTTATATGAAAAAATAAATAAATAAGGAAGAAAGCTAAGTAATGCCAGGCACTGTGTACAGGATTCACCACATGAGAAAAATACAAAAAAAACCCACGAGTTATTTTGTAACTGCATGTAGTGGTTATCTGTGTGTTCTTTGTTCTGAGACTGGACCACATGACTCATGATGTCAGTTTAGTTACAGTGAATATCAAGTTTATACTGTTATATTTACTGTGAGAAAGAAAAATGCACCTCTTAAGTACATCATGAGTTAAAAGGCTAAGCCATGTCACTCATCAGCTTGTTCCTATTTCTAATCTCTGAAGAGAATCCACATTCTCCATGGCTTGCAAAGAGCCACCCACTGCTTTCTCAATCACTGTACCCAGGAAATGTCTCTAGATTGAGAAGGGAGAGGGAATGAGGAAGGCAGAAATATTCCTGTACCAGTGGAGAACAGTCTCTAAGATAAAGCCCCATACTATGACTCATCTCATTCTGAGTCTGAAATAAATTACCATAACTTCAACCACCTCTTACATGACTATTATTTTGTAGGAAGCACAGATACATTCCTTTGAGAGAAGAAAAATCTCTTTTTTTTTTTTATGGAATCCCCCACAAGTTTTTTTCTGAGTTGATGATTAGAACAATAACAGCCAATATTTTTTGAGTGCCTACTATGTACCAGGATTCTACTTGGTACTCTGTAGGTTTTACATGTGAAACAAGCCCTCTGAGAAGGTTCTGTTATTATCATCACAGGCACAGAGGGAGCAGTTGAGGATGGAGGGTAGAAAGGCACAGGAGAGTCATGCAGAAATCTGAGTGTGGACTTTATCATGGGGGAATGGAGGGCTCTAGAGGATTTTAACACAGTAAGTAATACTATCATATTGCACAGTTATCAGAGCACAGAACCTGAATTATTCAAGGCTTCAACTAAAGCACATTTGCTTAAACACCCAGATCAGAATTTGGGTAAAAAGGAGAGTTGGTGGTGAATGTTCCTGTTTATAATCCAACACTTGGGACTCACAGTAGGTGAATAACAAAATGGCTCAGTGCCAGGCAAGTCCTGATTCAAATGACACCCTCTCCTGCAACGTATTAAATGTTTCACAAATTGCAGAAGATGTGTTTTTTGACCAGAGAGATCATTTCAGTTGTGAACTCTTTCAGAATTTTCCATTTTAAGTAAATAGATTTAATTTTCTTCTTTCTATTCATATGCAGATCTGCTAAATTATGTTTCACAGAAAGTAAAGTGGTCAGATTTAATCAGATCATTCATTCTTACCAGCCAGGGCTCTCAGTAATTACTTTTTATCTCAGATAATTTTAATTTGCCTTACATTTACATAATGAAATTATTTTGTATCAGCTTGCAAGGTCTCAGGAGGAATATTTTAAAATATCAACATTCAATAGTCATTAATTATTTATTTCACTTGTTTAACAATATTTATATATATTCTACTATGTGTAAGATGTGCCATAGGCACATCGATTAGAAAGATAATCATGATTGTCTACAAAACACAAAGGTAAACAACAATTTGAATGTCTATGAAAAATAATCCAGATATTACAGGGCCCAATGCAAATTTTAGAGGGACCCTGCAATCAGGTATGACCACCTTCACAAAATATTAATATAAAATTTTATACTAATTTTTAATTTGTAGACCAAAATTTATGAAAAATTTTTGTGTGTTTTAGAAAGTGGTTTAAATTTAGTCCATGGATTCCTATAGCTGTAATTGCTTTGTAATCAGAGACTAAATCTTACTTACTTTTGTAATCTCTGTATCTAGCACAGAGTTGGACACAAAGCAGATGCAAAATGTTTTTTGTTGAATGAAAAATGAGTAATAAAAATTGTCTTCTTTTCCCTGTTAACCATTTGGCTGTTAAATCTATGGGGCCATTTTCTAAATTGGCTATGAAATCTCCTATTGAAAATTGATTCTGTATTAATGATGTCATCACTTATTTGGTACTTATGAAATCAAGCTTACTGTTATTTTTCCTCTTGCATATATATTCTGTTCAGTCATTTTTATCATATAAATACTGGTTGTTCCTCAAAGATTAGCTTTGTGAAAACATGAATGATTTGTTTATACATGAATAATATATATTGACATTTTCATCACCTATGAATTTTACTGAAACGTGGACACTTTAAGGTTTATCATTATTAATATTACAATAATTTGAAATGAAGTAGTTTGTTCTGCATTAACAAAGCTCTTAGGCAAACTATTCCTCCACTGTCAAATTAATGCAGAAATGTAAACATCTTTCTCCATGGAATCATGAACTTGAACACGTGGTAATATCAGGATTTTAACAGCTGATTAAAAAAACCCAACTTTTGCTGAAACTGTATACTTAACAAATTTTAAACACTGAAGTAAGATTTAGATTTTAGATTAAGCAGATATAAGAAATAAATCAGTCAAATTGAAAGAGAACAAATAAAGTAAAACTCTCTAAAATTCCAAATTCAACAAAATGCTTATGTATTTTCTTCATTTATTTCTCCAAATAATTCAATAAGAAATAATTTATTTGAAGCTATGTTTAAAGTTATATCATGGGGGTATTAAAAAGGCAACAGTTATAATACCTATTTAAAATTTATTGGATTTATTATGCTATAATATATCTGAAATAATAGTCCATAATGTAGTATTTTATGAATTGTTCAGAATGGATGTTGTTTTATAAGGAGGTCTACAAAAATAATGAATTGTCAAGTCTGATTTGTCTCAGCACCCAAAGTTCATGCACAAAACAATATAAAGATACACAACGGTAGTGGCATCTATACTTCAAAGTGAGCACAATAGTTTCTTTCTCTTTAAAACTGATTTTTCCATGTCAACTTAGAAATACTACTTCTGTATGAATTTATCTTTCTTATTCAAAGGATTTCATAATTTTTCCTTTTACTTCATGCTCCATATTTCCTCTTCTTCATTATATTACAATAAATTTTCTTCACATTTAAATTCCTTCTTCCTATGTTTTTCTGTTATCATTTTCACCCATTCTCCAGTTCCAGGTACCACCTTAATTTTACCTTATTTCACAGCCTGGATTATATCCTTATTTCCATCACCTAGTTAGCAATTTCATTTAACTCCTTTCATAAGAACTATGTAGATGAAAGACACTTTTGTCCATATATGTGTGTGTGCTCAGTCATGTCTGACTCTTTGTGACCCCATGGCCTATAGCTCACCAGGCTCCTCTGTCCATGGAATTTCCCAGGCAAGAATACTGGAGTCGGTTACCATTTCCTCCTCCAGGGGATCTTCCAGACCCAGGGGTCAAACCCACATCTCCTGCATCTCCTGCATTGGCGGGCAGATTCTTTACCACTGAGCCACCTGGGAAATCTGTCCACTAATATCTTCACCTAATAAACCTTAAACCCTCAAAGTATAGTGAACATCCAAATGGTCTCCCCATAACATCTCAGGAAAATTACCATGATGCCAGGTTCCCAGTGCCTTTCCTAGAGGTGGCAGCAATGAATCTCCCTGTCTATCTCTTAAAGCAAAAGGTATACAGAACTGGGCAGTTATCTATTGCTTCTAGATGGTTATCCCTACAGGGGCTATAAAGGCAATTGCTCTTCTCAGGTGGAGCTGAATATCCATTTTATTCATAGGAAAAGCATTGGAAAAATAACTGTAATTCTCTAAGATACTGCACAACCACATTGCTTTAAGTGATCTCCAAGGGGCCTGAAAATTTAATTGGATTCTATGCAATTATGAAATTGTATCAGGAAGCAACTTAATAAGCAAGGTATTTTGTTCTTTGGAAGAGCAAAGACATTGAATAATTTTCTTCTGTTCTGCATGGCTATATCCATTCAAGGAATATGGATATAGAAAAGCATTTATAATTTCCCTCATAATCAAAATGTTTACTCATGAAATTTTAGGCAGAGGGATGGGTTAATGTTTCATCAACATTTAGCCCTTCCTGAATCCTAAAATGAATAATAATGCATGATTTCTTATGTGTACAGCAGATACTGTTTATATTGATGTGTTCTTTGAGAGTAACTTTGTAAACGGTATGGAAAACCATTGCCTTGCTTTTTTTCATCTTCTACCTCAATCTACAGAAGTTAGTTTCAGGCAGAGGAAACTGCCAGCTTTATTTTATAGTCTTATGTCTTCTCACAGGATAGCTCAGTCTTAAACTTACCATTAAGACTGAGCTATCCTGTTTAAGACTGAGCTATCCTGTGAGATGGCATAGGCTATAAACTAAAGCTGGAAGTTTTACCCACTGCAGTGTTCTTGGGCTTCCCTTGTGGCTCAACTGGTAAAGAATCTGCCTGCAATATGGGAGGCCTGGGTTCAATCCCTGGGTTGAGAAGATCCCCTGAAGAAGGGAAAGGCTACCCACTCCAGTATTCTGGCCTGGAGAATTCCATGGACTGTATAGTCCATGGGGTCACAAAGAGTCAGACACGACTGTGAGACTTACACTTTCACTTTCAAACTTACCATTAAGAATGGTGAGTGCAAGCATTCTCCAGGTCCTACTTCTCTGCTGTGGGGGTTTAAGGCATGAAGGCACTGCTCAGACATGTCATAATGACGTTGTTCTGTCTCCCTGTGGCCCCAACCAGCTTCTGGTTCCATGAGTTTGTGTTTACAATCTCTAGGCAGAAAGCCTTCTTCCCCTAGCTGGGATCCTCTCTCAGAGGACAGGTCAGCTGTGTCACAGCTTTTCCACCAGCATCGAACCACTTCAGGCTTGTCTTAGAAGTTCTTATGAGCTTAGTCTCTCAGTTGTGTCTGACTCTTTGTGACCCTGTAGCCTGCCAGGCTCCTCTGTCCATGGGATTTTTCAGGTGAGAATACTAGAACCGGTTTCCACTTCCTCCTCCAGAGGATCATTTTGGATTGACCCAAGGATTGAACTCACTTCTCCTTTGTCTCCTGCATTACAAGTGGATTCTTTCCCACTGAGCCATTGGGGAAGTCTTTCTCCTGGCTTTATCAAAGAGCCATGTACTTGGCAGGTTTAGGGAATTTCTGTAGCCCATTAATAAACTGAGGAGCTGGCTTCTCGCTTGGCCACAGAGTTCTTTGCTAGTAAGTGACTGGACCATGTGAGTCCAACATAGTCATATGGCAGATGAGATCTGTGTGCTTCAGATATAGACAGAGCTGGGTTGAGTCCCAATTCAGAGATGACCTAACTGTGAGAAATTGAACAGTTTATTTAAGTCCACTGAGTCCTGGGTTCTTAATTTTAAGTTAGGGTATCTTAACTGTACCAGTTGTTTGAAAGTCATAGGTAATACAGTGTGAAATGCTTAGAATAACACTTCATGAGCAATATATGGGCTTCCCAGGTGGCACTAGTGGTAAAGAACCCACCTGCCTAATCAGGAGACATAAGAGACTTGGGTTCAATCCCCGGGTTGGGAAGATCCCCTGGAGGAGGCTATGGCAACCCTCTCCAGTATTCTTGCCTGGAGTATCACATGGATAGAGGAGCCAGGCAGGCTATAGTCCATAGAGTTGCAAAGAGTAGGACAAGACTGAAGCGACTTAGCATGCATGTACAAGCAATAGATAGACTGAGGGTTTATTAAGAGCAACTGATTAGGTGTAAATAAAAATTAGTCTTCTTGTTTGGCTTGTTTGTGATCATTTACCATATTCATTAGGACTTGAATAGCCAAGGAAGAAGCTTTATGAACAAAAATTTACCTAGAGAAACAAAATAAACTTTCCAAATCATGAAATAATCCTGGTTCCAAATGAAGTTTCCAACTATTAAAGATGAAGATAGCATAAAGGTTTAAAAAATTATAGCTTTTATATATCAAATATAAAAAAGATAAAAATTATTATTCTGAAAAGGCACTTACAATGTTCCAAAGTAACTCACAGGAAAAAAATTTAGCTTTCCATTTGGAAAAATTATTGTAGCAAATAGACATCACATTTTTTCCCCCTAGTATTAAACCAGTACAAAACTTCTACATAGTTCTTGGAAAATACATAGGGAAAACTAATTAACATTTCAGAATTCTATGCTAACAGGTTATAATTTCCTCTCTTAAATAATAGAGTGCGTGAGTTAAATATACCAGTGATGAACAATGTAGACTTTGGGAATATTTGTGAAAAGTGATTTTCATAAAAAGAGAAATTTTCCCCAGCAGATATTTACCTAGGCAACAAAAACCATAAGCAGAGCAATTTACTTTTTCTTCACAAGAAACACTTTTAGCTGGCATGAAGACACTGGTTAGGCATGTCATGATGACATTGTCTGTCTCCCTGTGGTCCCAACTGGCTTCTGGTTCCATGAGTCTGTAAGCATCCCTCACTGGTTTAGACTCACCTGGCATTCCAGGTGTGCTCACTATCCCAGTGGATAGAGCCTTGAGACAGAAATGCTTTGTGGGACCATGCGTACGGTGTATGGGACTGAGCCCATTAAAGCTTCTCTATAAACTAGTGAAAACTACTGGTTACCAGTGGAGAGAGGGGAAGGAGGAAGGGCAAGGGGCAGGGGTAAGGAGTCAAAAAGTTCCAAGTATTGTGTATAAAATGAATAAGATACAAGGATATAGTGTAAATCAAAGGAATATTGTCAATAAAACTATAAAAGGAGTAAAACCTTTAGAAATTGTGAATCACCATGTTGTTCTCCTGTAACATTGTACATTGACTATGCTTCAAGTATAAAAAAGATAATTCACATGTTTTAATATACTAGTTATATCCCCACCCTGTCTTTCCATGCACTCACACATATCCAAATACACAGTTTTGTTTTCAATATTTCATATTTCATAGATTCAGTTCTGTTTTGACTCTCTGCTTCAATAAAGCATTTCAGTGAATTCCATTTATAATAGGTGACTCATTTTCATCCTACTATTCTGTCTTTATCATAACCAATTATGATATCAGGAATGTTTTCTATTACCTCCCCAATAAAAACTAAAATAATTACAAATTTACCAGGAAATATTCCTTGATCCTTCTTTTGTTTTCTTTCTAAGAAAGCAAGAAGTGTATTATGGTAATAGAAAGATAAAAAATGTAGTCAACTGCTGAAAATCACTAGGAGAAAATTACAAACATAATAATACTATATTTATCTTACTTTCGAACATGTTGTTCAGAGAGCTCAAACTCTCTCCCAAACTGAAGTTTTAATAGTGCTCCATCACATTATTCCTTTGAAACAATAAAAAATATACTAATGAATGCAAACAACTCTCTTTTGTGTGGTAAAGAGAAAGAAAAGAAATATAAGATTACACAATATTCTTTTTTAAAATAATTTTATTTATTTTTGTCTGTGCTGGGTCTTCTTTGCTGCATGGGGTTTCTCCAGTTGTGGTGAATGGGGGCTGCTCGTTATGGTGCATGGTCTTCTCATTGCAGTGACTTGTCTTGTTGTGGAGCACAGGCTTTAGGGCACGTGACCTCAGTAGTTGCAGCTCCTGGGCTCTAGAACAAGCTCTAGGCTCAATACTGAGGTGCATGGGCTTAATTGTTCTGAGGCACGTGGGATCTTCTCAAATCAGGGATCGAACCCTTGTCTCCTTGCTGGGAGCCAGTGTGAGGAATCCCACCCGTGACAAGGTCATGTGGCAGAGATCTGATGTGCAAGGTCGAGTCAGGTCTCAGGTTTTCCCCCTGGTATTTCCTGAGCATCCACCCCCCAAGACCAGAGTCTGCCTGCTTTACTATGTTATGCTTTCTATCTACTCTTTTGACATTAACAGGGGGCTGTCCCCCCACCACCTTTTTCTGGAAAAAAAAATTAATTTAGAGCTTTTAGATAATAAATCTCCTGGGCATAATATGAGTGTTTCAATCCAAAAACCCCTCTGATGGCTTTTTAGCCTGCCTGCAGGACTCTTACAGCTGTGCTTGTGATTGTTTGAGGCCTCCTGACTGCGGGAGGCACAGGAAGCTTAAAACATCCTAGGAATGTAGGGGCTTCCGAGGAGTCAAAATCATTAGAATAGGACTGATTAAAGGTTTCATTTGCTGAGCCAATACTTGCTGCCAAATTTTCATATCTTTTATTTTTAGAGATAGTTGGTATATAGAAAAACAGGTAGTAGACCTGGTATTAGCAACATTAGATCTTTGAGTTAAGTACTTTCTTTGTTATAACCCACTGCACCTTTGTTCTACAGGAATGTAACTTTATTTAGTACTTTGAGGGTGATGCAGAGTAAAGAAAAAAACAGTTCTAGGGAAAAGGAGTTTTCTGGTTTGATAGACAATTGTCCAGGAAGAGAGCCATAAAAATGTTAACAGGCCTCTTGGCCAGAAGATAAAGTAAACCACCTGAGACCTTTTGTATGTGGGAGGGTATGCAAAAAAAAAAAAACCTTGTTTGTCTCAATGAGGGTCAGGACTGCTGCCCCTGCATAACTCTGCATATTCCATTATTTCTTTATGTATAACTTGGGGTATATAAGCTGATTTTGAAAGTGGAGTTTTTGGAGTCTTGCACCGATGCTGGGCTTCCCCATGTCGTTCTTTTCTTTTTCCGTCTGAATTCCCATCTGGGGCGTGGAGGCTCACCATGTCTACTTACTTGTGCCGGCTTCTAAGATCCGTAAGAGAGAGAGCCCAAGGCGGGGCACTCTCCGATATTCAAACAGGTGCCAGCGGCATAACGTAGATGGTGCATGTTCCTTGTCCAAAACTTTATTGGTTTTCCATGTAAACCAAGTTAATCAGCCTCTTTTCTCCACTAAATTTTCCTACTACACTATTTCTTCCTAATCTAATCTTATATTAATAAATAAATAAGTCTTTCCTCGCCAACGCCATCCCCACTTTGAATTCCCTGGATCCGCCAGGGCTGGAACCCGGCATCTCCTACATTGGCAGGCAGATTCTTTACCTCGGAGACATGAGGGAAGCCCTACAATATTCTTTATTAAAGAAATTCTTCAGCTTCCAAGTTTGTGCCACAAAATAAAAATACCTGTATGATTTATTTTTTCCTTTTGTCTATGGGTAGGGAAATTAGCTCTGCATTTCCCTGAGTAAATGACCGTTTTTAAACTCACTTCACTCTTTTTTCAGTGCAACCTGTTGTATGCTGTCAGCCCTCTGCAGGTTCCGAATCCCGCAGATTTGAACACTTCTGATCCACAGTTGGTTGAATCCAAAGATGCAGACTCTTTAGATATGGAGGGTCCACTGTAGCATGTCATTCTGTTTGGGGGACTTGAGGACCTGGAGTTTCTGTATGGAGGGTTCCTGGAGTCAGTCTCTTGCAGATACCCACGGGTGACTGTATCAAGATATACTACCTACTCTCTCTCAAGGCTAAGCACCATATGGCAAAAGTTTGGTTAGGAACTAAGAATGTTTAGAGTTTTAGTAAAGTTAGAGTACTTCTTTGGGGAATCAACAGTTGGAGACATTGTTTGTCAAACTTATTCCTTTATATATTTTCTTCCTGGTTTTATCCATAGGCCTTACGACACTGGGCATAACCACTTTGATTACGTTATCATTGTTGGATGGATCAACACAGCACACTTCTTTTTGCCATCCCCTAAGCAATAATGGCTGCTTCCCTGGTGGCTCAGAGGTTAAAGCGTCTGCCTGCAATGCAGGAGACCTGGGTTCGATCCCTGGGTCGGGAAGATTCCCTGGAGAAGGAAATGGTAACCCACTCCAGTATTCTTGCCTGGAGAATCCCATGGACTGAGGAGCCTGATGGGCTGCAGTCCACGGGGTCGCAAAGAGTCAGACAAGACTGAACGACTTCACTTTCACTTTCAAGCAATAGTGTCAGTAAAATTGTGTATGAGATACTAGTTATAAATGTATAAAGCATAAAATAGGTAAATTTTGAAAGTTTCTGTCTAATATGATCTAAAATTAGCTGATATACCCACAGTGGTCTGTTGGCCACATTCAAAGAGACACTGACGACAGCTACAGCTGAGCTCTTCCTTTATTCAGTTGCAATATTTTAGTGGTTTATTTGGTGCTGCCTTTTCCCCTACAGTTACGAAACTTTCTTCACACATTATACCAACATGTTGAGAAAGACTGCTGTACAAAATCTCAGCCTATTCAGAAAAGAATTTTCTGAATGTGTGTGCTTAGTCATGTCTGACTCTGTGATCCCATGGACTGTAGCCCACCAGGTTCCTCTGTCCGTGGGAATGTGCAGGCAAGAACACTGGAGTGGATTTCCCTTTCCTTCTCCAAGGGGTCTTTGAGACTGAAGGATGGAACTTTCATCTCCTGCATGGACAGGTTGATTCTCTACCACTGTGACACCAGGGAAGCCCCAGAGAAAAAAAAAACAGGTGGCTAGTCCTACTTCACACTATCTGGAAAGCTCTGATTTCCTCACTGACTGCTTGAATAGATCCTGCTTTGCATAAATACATTTAATAACTTTGTATACATAATGCCAACAGTTTATCCTATGAAACAGTGGATTATAGTCTTTGCTCTGTTACATTGTTTAACAATTTCAGAACCAAACAGAGGAATAACAAGTAAGGAGACTGAATTTGTGATTAAAAACCTCCCAACAAAGAAAAGCCCACGACAAGAGGACTTCACTAGTGAATTCAAAGACTTAAAGAATTACTGCCAATCCTTCTCAAACTCTTCTGAAAGATGGAAAATGAAGGAGCACTCCCAAATTCATTTTATGATGTTAGCAAACAAGAACACTGCAAGAGAACTGCAGGCCAACAACCTTGATGAATAGAGAGGAAAATTTTCTCAACAAAATATTAACAAATAAAATTCAACAGCATTTTAAAAGGATCATACACCACAATCAAGTGGGATTTACCCATGGGATCTAAGGACAGTCCATTTATTATTTTCTATAATTTTTATAAGTTATATGTTATATTTTAATATATATTATATAACATGCATATATTTATATAATATGCATGCTATATAATTTTATCATATAAATGTGTATATTATACACAAATCAATCACATTAATAAGATGAAAGATAAAAATCATAATCATCTTTATAGATGCAAAAAAAGCATTTGACAAAATTAAGCATATTTTCATGATAAAAACTCTCCATGAATGCTGTATAAAAGGAATGTAACTCAATATAATAAAGGCTAATTATGACAAGCCCATAGCTATCTTCACACTAAACAGTGAAAGGTTGAAAGTTTTTCCTCAAAAATTGGGATTGAGACAAGGGTACCCACTCTCACCACTTCTAATATTCCATATACTGTTTGCTCAGTGAACTCTGCCTGTGTGTGGAGAAAATGTTGACAGTGGGTTTAAATAATTTCAGGTTCATAACAATAAGAGAAGATAAGCATATGCAAATGCAATCAAGTAGCAACTTTAAAATGAGTAATTAACAAATACTTTCATTTGGGTGCTATTAAGAAACTCCTTTATTGACAAATGTTTTAGAATCAAATGTTTTTTTGTAAGTAAAAGAAATGTATTTTTTTAAGTTAAATGCTCAAGGTTTTAAGGGAGTAGAGAATGATGTCTATTGACCATTTTCCAAAGCAAATAGATTGTGTTTTGCATATATTAATCTAAAACATCAATTTGTGTCTACCATATGGGAAGTTAGGTCATCCTGATACTATAATTTTCCTGATTATTCTTGTCTTTCTGATCGCCATTCTATGAAGGTGAATCATGTGAGTATGGTGATATTTAGTAATAGAAATATACTAGTAAATACAAATTGTTATTGTTTTAGTTGGCAAGTCATGTACGAGTCTTTCGTGACCGTATGAACTGTAGCCCTGCCAGGCTCCTCTGTCCAGCAAATACAAATAAAATGATGTAAATACTGTGTCTCATTTTCAGTGTTGGGAGTACAGATGACTTAAACAAAAGTATAGTCCTGGAAAATAATGCAGGTCCTTAATTTTTATAATCCAGCAATATTTTATATGTCATAAAAGCTATATAAAAACATAGTATAAACCTTAAGAAAACCTGTTATACTTTTCTGATATTAGTAATTCTTTAGGAATTAATCATTGGCAATTTAGGTCTAATATTCTTTTTTCATGAAAAAGCACGTATATTTAAATTTCATTAAAGATAACCTTCTAAGAGTCAAAAAAAATTCCTCATGTGTAAAAGAATAATTAAAAAGGCCTTAGAACCCTTTAATCAGACTTGCCATTTCCCATCATGTTGTAACATTTTCTCATAAAAAAATCATTTGTTTACTTTAAAATCCAGGTTGGTGCTTATTTTTCAAGCAAGCAGCCGTGATTGTTTACAGAGCAGATGTGGATTATAAATAAGCAGAGCATAACATTTTGGAATAATTCCCTCTCAAGGTACATGAAAATGATATTTAAGCAACTCCTGATATTTCCCAAGAGATCCAGCTTAAAAGTTTAAAATTAATCAAATAACGTTGCAGCTCTAAAGCTGTTAAAACATAGACATTTTTACTGTGCACAGTCTGTCTGCAATTACTGCCCTCTGCTTCTTCCAGCTTTAACACATCTTACTATGCTGAATGTGGTAGTTACCAGTATCAACAATGGACAACTGGATGCCAGGAAGGGGTTCCAAGCTGTGTCTTATATGGATTATTATTTTGAATCATTTCTTAGTTATGTTTGCAGCCATGTTTGAACATTTTTTCAAGCCTCTAGTCTACTCACATCACTTTAAATTAAGCAAATTACAGAGAAAAAGATGAAGTGAATCTACATATGAATTTTTGACATCACCTGATGATCTCTTTGCCAAGTAGTACATTCAGGATGGAAATTCAGAGTTTTGACTACAAGTACTAACACAGTTTTGGAAACTCATCACCAAAACAGCTATCATCCCATCATCAGATGGCAAAGAAGGACCTCTGCACAACACTGGATCCTCTTGTCCTTCACCGAGAATCAGGAGACTGAATGCATGGAGTGTAGCTGCTTCCAGTTCTAAAAGGATAATCAGTAAGTTCCAGGTTGGAAAAAAAGTCATTTCATCATCAATTGTTAGCCATGCTGAAGTTGAGTAAAAGCAGAGGAAATGAAACAAGGCTGCAATATGTTTCTGTAAAGCAACACAGGGAGGAAAAATGTTCAAAAAGTGAGAAATATCCAAGTAGGTCATGTTAAATAACATTGATCTGAGGACTTTGCTACACAGGGTGCCTTACAGACAACTGGAAATCTACAGTCACCCATCTGTTGACTGCTGCCCTGGGTGAGGAACTCCTGGGTAGTGGCAGTATTGTCTCAAGTTATTTGTGAAATTCTCAGTGCGTGTGAGGGTAGTCATGTGGTTAAGAGAACAGAGTCTAACATTTTTTAAAAATGCTTTGAAAACTCTCCTCTCTTGCATTCTGCTTCTTCCAGTCTTTTTGCTGTTAGTTCATCAAGCTGGATAATAAGTGGCACCATTCACTTTCTCTTTGGAAGCTGAGTGAAGAGAACTTCTTCTGTCACTGGATTTGGCACCGATTGCTTATCTCAACTGTCTGAACTCAAGAAGGGAAAAGAGCCTGGGCTGCTGGGCCCCCTGACAGCACATTATTGCTGTTTCCCTTGTGTTTAATTTCACTTGACAGTGTGGAGCCTATTCACACTTCTCAAAGTAGTGTCTAGTAAGTAACTTACTCAAAAGTGATTGTTCCTCATTTTGTCCTGGGGACCCTAGAGTTCTAAACTTGAACCACACCACCTAGACTGGTCTGTTTTATTTATTAGGGATCTAGATAATAGTATGAGAAATGAAATTGGGAAACATTTTGATAAAAAGAGCACGGATACTATTCTGAGAAAAAGGGATGTTCTAGTTAAAAAAAATTTTAGAGTCACTAACGTAGTAGTTAAAAGATAGAATGAACTGGATTAGAATCATGGCTTTACTGCTTTTCTTTTTTTCTTTTTTTTTTAATACGGACCATTTAAAAAATCTTCATTGAATTTTTTACAATATTGCTTCTGTTTTATGTTTGGTTTTTGGCCATGAAGCATAAGGGATCTTAGCTCCTGAACAGGGAACCACTGGACCACCAGGGAAATCCCTGTACCACTTTTTATTGGAGTGTACCTAATCCAGCTCAGCTTCAAATTAGTCACCTAAAATAGGGACAAGGACTTCCCTAGAGATACAGTGGTTAAGACTTGTGCTTCAATGCAGGGGGTATGGGTTCAATCTTTGTTTAGGGAACTAAGATCATACATGCTGTGTGGCCAAAAAAAAATTTCTGTTTTAATTTTTAACTTAAAACTAAGGTTAATGATATTTCAGGGGCTTGTTATGAGAACAAAAAAGGGTAATGAAATTAAAGCAGTCATCCATTCCTATAATCTCACTCCACAAAATAATTTCATTAAAGTCAATTAAATTGTCTAGTCTAGGATATGACATCAAAGGCATAGCCCATGAAAAATAATTCAAAAGCTGTACTTCATTAAAATTAAAAGCTTCAGCTCTGTTAAGGACACTGTAAAGAGAATGAAAAGACAAACCACAGACTAAAAGAAAATATTTGCAAGACACATCTGATAAAGGACTGTTATCCAAATACACAAAGAACTCTTAAAACTCAACAATAAGAAAACTAACAATCCAATTTTAAAATGGACCAAAGACTTTAAGACACCTCACCAATAAAGATATACAGATGGCAATTGAATATATAAAAAGAAGCTTCACATCATTTGCCATCAGGAAAATGCAAATTAAAACAAAATGCCATTGCACACGTATTAGAATGGCCAAAATCTGAAATACAAACAACACCAAATGCTGGTGAGGATGGAGAGCAACAGGAACTCTCATTCACTGCTGGTGGGAATGCAAAAGGAAACACTCACTTTGCAAGACTGTTAGACTGTTTCTTAAAACACTGAACATACTTTTACCATATGATCTGGCAATTATGCTCTTTAGTATTTACCCAAAACTTATGTACACACAAAAACATGCTCGTGAATATCTGAGTAGCCTTATTCATTATAGAGAAAACCAGGAAGCAACCAAGATGTTCTTCATGAGGTGAATAAACTGTGGTACATCCAGTGAATGGAATATTATACAGCACTAAAGAGAAATGAGCTACCAAGCCATGAAGACACGTGAGGAAATATTAAATGCACATTTCTTAATGAAAAAGTCAATCTGAACAGCCTACATGCTGTATGAGTCAACCATCTGACCTTTCAGTGTTAGTCACTCAGTCATGTCTGACTCTTTGCAACCCCATGAACTCTAGCCCACCAGGCTCCTTTGTCCATGGGATTCTCTAGGCAAGAATACTGGAGTGAATTGCTATTCTCTTCTCCAGGGTCCCTTCCTGACCCAGGGATCGAACCTGGGTCTCCTGCATTGCAGGCAGATGCTTTACCATCTGAGCCACTGGGGAAACCCCTCTGATCTTTCTGAAAAAGACAAAACTGAAAACTGAAAAGACCAGTGGTTTCCAGGGGTTCGTGGTGGGAGGGATGAGTAGGCACAACACAGAATTTTAGGAAAGTGAAAATACTCTGGATGATACTATAATGATGGATACAGGACCTTATATCTCTGTCCAAACCCATTGAATGTACAACACCAAGAGTGAATCATAATGGTAAACTACAGACCTTGGGTGATAAGAATGTATCTATGTAGGTTCATCAATTCTAATAAATTCTACAAATGTACCTCTCTGGTGAACCCTGAGGTCCCAGTTCTCACTGACACCACCAGGATTTCCTACTCAGAGTCACAGTGGCCCAGCCCGGTGTGGGGGACCAAGCTCCCCACCCAAAGTCTGTGCAGGGACAGGACAGACCAACATCAAAATTGGGGGTGAGGGGTGAACTGTGCATGCTTGGGCAGCAAGTCTTCCAGGAAATCAGTGGCCCTGGGATAGCAACTCGGGTTTCTTATGGAACCCAGGAACCGCAATGCCACCTTTGCCAAGATCCAAGTCAACAGCAACCTGAATGCACAGTTCCATTCCAAAACCAGAGAATAAGTTGTGTCAGGCCAGCAGAGACCTGAATGGGAGTTCACCTGATAATATCTGGTGCTGTTAGCTCTGACCTCCTTCCGTCACCAGACTCCCACAGTCCTCCTTCCCTTCTTTCTGCAAAGCTGAGCATCTCAGGCTCCAAACGCTGCTTTACGTCTACTCAAACCACCCATGGGTAGAGCCAGGCTGGGGCCTGAGGCCTGGTCTGCGTGAGTGGAGTATGGGGTTTTCCAGGAAGGCAAACAGTGCAACTGGAGCCCCCAGGATGTGCTTTGGTGGTTTTGGTGGGTGAGGGGAAGTAAGTGTGGTTCTGATGGAGGGGCAGGGAGGAGATGGGTTGGGAAGCCCTGAGTATCTGGGGCAACTCAGAAGATGGTGGAACCAGGCCGAGGAAGCGTGATCTCGCATGGTCTCTTGAGATTTCTGTAGAGACCAGCAGGAGAATCCTGGATGAGAAACAGCTGAATGCCCCAGGTGCCCCCGGCCTCTCATCGCAGGCTCCTCCTTAAGGAGTCTGGCACTTGCCACTTATCAAACAAACCTCAATCCTTATGGATGCCTCCAGGATACCCTAGTCAAGGTCACAGTGAGGTACCACCTCTCCCCAGGGGCCCAGCCAGGCAAAATCTCTGGCCCAGGCCCAGAGGCTCTGCAGGTGCAGGACTGCCCCAGGTCAGACTGTGGGAGTGAACTGCTCATGCTTGAGTAGCAAGCCTCTCACCTTCCAGGAAACCGAAGGCCCCAAGTTAGCAATTCAGGGTTCTGGCACCCAACCCTGGAACTCCAGTACCACCTCTGCCAAGATCCAAGGCCACAGGAAACTGAACTGCACAGTTTCGTTCTGAAATCAGAAAATAAGGTCGTCAGGCCAGCAGAAGACCTGAACTGAACCAGAGTTCACTTGGTACTACCTGGTGCTGTCTGCTTGGCTGCCTTCCACTGCCAGTCTCCAGCCATCTTTCCCTTTCTCCTCTTTCTGCACACCTGAGTAGGCTGCCCCCTAAATACCACTTGCCTCGATGTCCATGCAAACCAAGGACTCACCTGCCTAATGTCTCCAATAGCTACCACGATATAAAAATATCAGAAATCAAAAGGATAAAAAAATACTGTATAACTGAAAACCCATTATCCTATGTCAAAAAATCAATGGGTCAAAGGCTCAAATTATGAAATATAGTTAAAAGATCATAAAAGTACTGTACACCATAATTTTGGAGGTAAATTGATATATATAGTCAAATTTATAGATGTAAAAGCAACTGAAAACAAGGATGATTGAAAGCAAATTAGCTGAGGCTTCAACTCAAAAATTAGAAAATCTATAAAAATGAGAAAAGTTTGAAAGTGAAATATTTTTTAAAACTATACAAGAAGGCAATAATTAATATATGAGGAGAAATCAGTGAAATAGACAAAAAATAAAGCATTAACAAAACTCAATCTATTTTTAAAAGACAATATAGATAATACTCTAGTAAGATTTATCTAGAAAAAAATTTTTAATAAATAAGCAAAATTCAAAATAAAAGAGAGAAACCCACCACTTATAGAGCAGTAATTCTTGTGACTGTAACTGAGTATTTTGTTTGCTAAAATTGGCCAGTAAGAATAGAAAACTGGAATAATTCAATAACCATTAAAAATAATAGGATGATAGATGAAAACTTCTCTCCAAAAGAAGTCATCACCCAGATAGTCTACTCAAGCAATTTTAATCAACCATTCAAGGAACACATAATAACCTACAGCTTCTATAATTTGTCCAAGAAAACAGAAATAGAGACAAACCTGCCTCTAATTTTTATAAGACTAATGTAACATTTATGACAAAAATATACATTCAAGAAATTAACATTATAAGTCATTCTCATTTGTGAATGTAGTCACAAAAATTCTATGTAAAGGATTACCTAAATGAGCCCAAAAGGTATTTTGTAGAAACATGTAAGTTGCCTTGTTTTTGCAAATTGTATTAATTTTTCAAATTGAAAGAAGCAACAAAATTATATAATTAAGCTAACTACACTAATTGATTAAAAGGGAAACAATATGCCATTATAAATCATGTAAAAATAAAAGCATTCAATTAAAAGAAAAACTTATTCTAATGGCTGGTAAATGGTCTGCACCTAGTGGCAATTTTTATTGTCATTATTAAGCTTCATTGCTTTGGCCACCTGATGCAAAAAGCTGACTCATTGGAAAAAACCCTGATCCTGGGAAAGATTGAAGGCAGGAGGAGAAGGGGACCACAGAGGACGAGATGGTTGGATGACATCACCCACTCAATGGACATGAGTTTGAGCAAGCTCTGGGAGACGGTGAAGGACAGGGAAGCCTCGCATGCTGCAGTCTATGGGGTCACAGAGTCGGACACAACTGAGCGTCTGAACAACAAAAGATGGTGACAAAACCAAGCACATGAGAGAGGCTGATCATAGGGTAATAAATTAAGATAAAGACAACAAAAACCAATGGTAAGGATTTTCCTCGATGTCCCCTCTGAGCATTTTCAGATTGAAAGGCTAAAAGAATGAATTCTGCACGTCACAGAAAAGTGCTAACAGTGCTTAGAGAAGAAACTGGAGTTTCTGCTCAAACCAAGGCTGTGTACTGTTAGTCCAGCTGATAATTTGTTAAAGACTAACTTTTTGCCTCCAAAAGCCCCACATTAAAATATTTCTACCAATAAGTGTTATCTGAATCCTTTTCCTGAGAATATGGTTGTCCCGCACTGTGTGTATCAGGAATGTGGTCAGATTCAATGGAAAGTGGGTGCATATCCAGGGGAGGTCAGTCCTGTGTGAGCTGCACTATGTGGAACCTCATTGTGGGGAGAAGGTCACCCAAAGAGTAGGTTTATGGGGAAGAATTTCAAATGAAATTCAGGCAAACCATCCAAACTGTTTGTCAGAGAGAGAATTGGACAGACAGGGAAGACTAGGTTTGAGCATCCTCTTAGGAAAATGGATGAGAACAAGCGTGTTCTGAGCAGAGGGTGTTCAGAGAGCCTGGGGAACACCCTCAGCCTGAGAAAGGAGCTTATTATAGAGGAATCTGGGGCCTCAAGCAGGGGGGCAGGAGAAGACATGGAGTAAACTTGGACCCAGAGCTTATTTCTTTGTGCATGAACTGTGTCACCTGGACAGTCCTGAGTTTTCCTCTTCCGCTTGTCTGACCCACGATTAACCCTTCAGGCATTGTATCATGAAGTGAAATAGAGGAGATACTAAGCATCTTTCACTAAATCCCATGGGCGGAGGAGCCTGGTAGGCTGCAGTCCTTGGTTGGGGTCGCTAAGAGTCGGACACGATTGAAGTAACTTAACAGTAGCAGCAGCAAGCATCTTTTACAAACTTTTTTTTTTTTTTAAATTCCTCACTTCCCTTCCTGTCAAAGGAATGGAATGGATGGTGGGATAATCTAGCATGATTTCACAATTCAGGATGATGATGTAAAACGTCCTAGGTGAATCAGTGGTTCTGCCAGGAACCTTGACTTCACTAGTTTGCTGTTTTCTAGTCAGTTTAGCATTTCGGTTAATTAGCCCATTGTTTCTGTCAATGCTACCAGTCTGTAGTAGGCAGGCATAAAGATTATGGCAGGGGTTTCAAACCCCCAAGATCCAATGCCTAATGATCTGAGGTGGAGCTGATGTAATAATAATAGAAATAAAATGCACAATAAATGCAAAAGAATAAAGGAAATACAGCCTGCTGAACTCTCTTGAGGGCAGTGACCCACTCGGTGCCCTCTACTCAAATGCAAACCACCAGGGCTTCATCAGTAAAATCTCATAGCATTACAAATATGATGTCTTCATGAAGATAAAAAGAGCTAAGGAAATGTGTCGTCAGTTGCCACAAAAGTAGCCTATGTGAACTTTTTTTCAACAGTAAACTCTGATTATAGTAATTTAAACAGCTTTCTGTTTCTACACTGAATGCTTAAAGTTTTCTGGGCTTCTTTCTGTGATTTCTTGCAATATTTCCCTGAGGCAGATGAAGAATAAATATCTTCATTACAGGTGCTCAAACACTATTGTAATGAGTTACGTTAAGAAGCACCTTCTTTGTTTCTTGATTTCATGCACTTGCTTATCCTGCTCTAATGTCAAGATGCTCATAAGCAGGTGCCCATCTCCTATGGAACAGTGACTGTGTTTTCCACAGCCTTTCAGAACATCTGCCAGTGCTACCCAAACAAATCCTTGCATAATTAGGCAGCTCTAATGTAAATGTTTAATAGAGGCATGGGACTCTCCTCTGATTACTTTACTGCTGCAGAGAAATAGGACCCAATTTAACATTAAACCTATAATTAGCAAATAGAGCTCTTTTGCTAGAGTAAACAAAATCCCTTGCATTTGGACAATAACTTGCATTCAAAAATTGAATTTAAATAACCTAGATAATCACAGCCCTAATTTGAACACACTAACCTGGTCAATCTCATTTAAGTTGCTTTCAAAGGGTAAATTCAAATCACTGTTTCCTTGAGTGGATTTAACTTGGAGCTATTTTTGTGTGTATTTCTTTTTTTTAGTTTTTAGCGTTGAAGTAACATCAGAGTCTTCTACTCCTTCCATCATCTTTCCTTTTTTTTTTTTTCCTTCAGTGCTTACAAAGTATATTAGAACACTTATGGCTTTATAGTTTAATGTTAGAATAGCACAAGTGTAAATGGTACAAGTCTTAATACACAACTTTCTTTGGCTCTCTATTAAGAACAGGAGACACCCCATGGCTCCACATTTTATGTTTCAACAGGGGGAGTAGATTGGGCCAATCTGAATTCTGTGTCTCAGGACACATAGCCCTGTCTGTTGTTGAACAGGGCAGCTGATTGTCCTTATATTTATGTCCTTATTGGTTAGGATTTGAGCAGAGGCTGCCATTTTGTTTTATTGTTATCGGTAAAGACAAGATTTTGGGTGTGGCCATGAGAGTGTCTGAGAAAAGTGGATACACAAAGTCAGTGTGGGAAGGAGATCAAACAATGGAGAGGCCAGAGTGTGGGAGAGATTAGTACAAGTATCCTGAAATTGCCAAGAATTAAAGCAGGAGAAAGCCCATGGCGGGAGCTAGGGTCTAGAATCAATAAAAATGAACGGAAATAAAAAAACAAACCAAAATGTTATAAAATAATTATTTGATTTGTGAAATTCAAAGCTTGAGGAACCTTTAGAAGGAAGGGAAGGAAAATAGTTTGAAACTAAGAAGTAAGAAGAGCAAGTCAACCCCCTGCCACAGTTTCCAGCACGACATACAAGGCAGAAGGAAGCACAGCCTCCACTTGAGAGGGTTGAAGGAGGTAAGGTCCTCAGGGGAGAAGCAGTTTTTCTTATATCAGGAACGTGACAGGAGCATTTAAAAAAGAGGCTAAGAATGCAGGGAGATGTGCGGATGATGGAAGGTGAGATCCAGGGGACCCAGGAAGGTTTACAGGTGGGCAAGGGGGAAAGAAAAGAGGCCATCAGAGACTGTGGGTGAATGATGGCCCCAGTCTGGAGCTTCTTAAGACAGCAGCTTCTGAGGACAGCAGAACTGAGCAGAACCAAGTTGATTTCTGTCATTTCAAAGCAGGTGGTGGTGGTGGAAAGGCTGAGTGTGAGCCAAGGACAGGAGTGGTAGCTGGGGATGTCTCTACTCCCCTGATAAGAGTGTAGATGCTCTAGAGGCTCCACACTGTCAGTTCCAGTATGCCTGTCAACTCGATTCCTACTGGGAGAGGAGGACATGCTCTTGGAGGCTGTGTGCTTTGCCTGCACCCTCAGTGATGAAGCTGAGACTTCTATAGACACCTACCAGCAAAGGAATGGGCTCAGTTTTTGCTCCTGCTGACAAAGGTGTAAGTAGGCATGTTGTCAGCCCTGGTCCACTCCAGAAACTGCAACACTATTTCATACTGTCTTAATTCTCCAGGATATGGGGAATTTTCAAATTCTTCAATGGTCTGTACTTCAAATACATTAATTGATGTGTAAGGGACCCAAGAAATATTCAAGTCCAACCCTTTCATTCTACAAATGAGAAAATTGAGACTGAAAAGGATTAAATTACTTACCTTGGATAATGTCTTGCTGAAAGTTAATGAACAAATCAGAACAATAACTCAGATATCTTAATTCCTAAACTTTTGCTTTAAGGTTTGAAGAGTCCTTTGTTGTCTTCTAAATCATTATGGCTTTAATCATTAAAAAATAATTTTTGGCCAGAAAATACACAGATTATTTATTTTATGAATTAAAACTTTTAAATTGATAGTGTTTTGTGACTGAATATAGAATTTATGCATATTTTGAGGATTTTTTCCCAAAGCACTTCAGTTCAGTGGTTCAGTCATGTCTGACTCTTTGCGACCCCATGGACTGCAGCACGCTAGGCTTCCCTGTCCATCACCAACTCCCGGAGCTTGCTCAAACTCATGTCCAGAGAGCTGGTAATGTCATCCAACCATCTCATCCTCTGTCATTCCCTTCTCCTCCAGCCTTCAATCTTTCCCAGCCTCAGAGTTTTTTTTCCAGTGAGTCAGTTCTTCACATAAGGTGGCCAAAGTATTAGAGCTTCAGCTTCAGCATGAGTCATTCTTATGAATATTCAGGACTGATTTCCTTTAGGATTGAGTGGCTTGATCTCCCTACAGTCCAAGGGACTCTTGAGAGTCTTCTCCAACACCACAGTTCAAAAGTATAAATTCTTTGGCATTCAGCTTTCTTTATGATCCAGCTCTCACATTGATATATGACTACTGGAGAAATCAAATCACTAAATACATAAGAGTATTATGTGAACAATATTAGCATGTGGTCAAGATGTTATTTTGGTGGAACTTAAAGGCTGAAGTCATGTACAGATGTGAGAGTTGGATTATAAAGAAAGCTGAGCGCAGAAGAATTGATGCTTTTGAACTGTGGTGTTGGAGAAGACTCTTGAGAGTCCCTTGGACTGCAAGGAGATCCAACCAGTCCATCCTAAAGGAGATCAGTCCTGGGTGTTCAGAAGACTCTTGAGAATCCCTTGGACTGCAAGGAGATCCAACCAGTCCATCCTAAAGGAGATCAGTCCTGGGTGTTCATTGGAAAGACTGATGTTGAAGCTGAAACTCTGGTATTTCGGCCACCTGATACGAAGAGCTGACTCTTTTGAAAAGACTCTGATGCTGGGAAAGAATGAGGGTGGGAGGAGAAGGGGATGACAGAGGATGAGATGGTTGGATGGCATCACCGACTCAATGGACATGAGTTTGGGTAAACTCCAGGAGTTGGTGGTGGACAGGGAGGCCTGGTGTGCTACTGTTCATGGGGTCGCAGAGTCGGACACAACTGAGCAACTGAACTGAACTGAAAGGCTGAATGGGCTTCAGGCTTCTCTGGTGGCTCAGATGGTAAAGAATCTGTCTGAAGTGTTGGAGACATGGGTTCGATCCCTGGGTCAGGAAGATCTCCTGGAGAAGGAAATGGCAATCTACTTCAGTATTCTTGCCTGGAGAATTCATGGACAGAGGAGCCTGGTGGTACAAAGATTCAGAAACGAATGAACCACTGAACACACAAGGTGTTATTTGGGGGAAACTAAAGGCTGAATAAGGAGTGTAAATTAGGGTTACTATAGGAACTGCACTTGAAGGAAGACTTCTAATTCTCTCTTTCAGTCTTAGCAGTGAAATATACTTTGGAGAATTAGTTCTCCCGCACTGGAGATTGCATTTTTCTAGACAGTAGGTTTTGAACTTCTCTTATGAAGGAGCTTTCTCAGGGTGACATTGCACACTAATCCATATGTTTAAAATGATACACATAAAGCCCTGACTGCTATGTTATTACATGCCTGAGGCATCAAGGTAATTGCATTGCTAAAGTTCACCCTTTCTTGTGGTTCCCTTGTTTCAGAAATTCTATATTTTCTGTAATAGGGTATATTGCTTAAAATATTATATTTTATACTGGCCTTTGTCTTCTGGCAGAATTCAAACATCAAGTGTATACTGAGTATAATTTGGAAAAGAATTACGAATTTGAGAAAACAATTTATGTTTATTACATCAATGACCTGTGATTTTTAGTTTTTCTACAGTGAAAAAAAAAGTATTCTTTAGGTTGAATTTTATTCCCAAATACATAATTTTCAACAAACATCAGTATGTACATTCAATCCAAATTACCTTTACAGACGATTAAAAACACGGATATACCAATTTCTGAGAACCCTGCACCTTCTAAGTGAATTTTAAGCATTAAAAGTCAAGATATCAATACAAAAATAAATAAAAGATATCTGATTCACCAGGTTATTATATTCTAAACCTTCAGTATTAAAATACAGTTTTTCCATGTTATATTTTCTGTAAAAGAATCTCAGTTCCCAGAAAAGCTATTTTCAGAAATCATTATGCTGGTCAGACTCAGTTGTTTGATAACTTCATATAAATATTTAGCTGATCAATTAGGAATGATAAAAGTCCCTCTTTCTGTGTTCTTCCTCTTCTGTGTTTATATTCTCAATTCTCTATAAGCTTCAATAGGAGGAAAAAGATAAATTAAACATAAACAACCTGTGTACTGACTGCAATATTTTTTTTGCATTCTGAACACATTTTTAATCTATAAAGATATCCCGATTATTATTGCAAATACTGATGGAATTAATGTTTCATTGGGAGCTGTCATCCAAATTCTTTTATCATGTTTCAAAAGGAAGTACAGTGTGACATAGCAGACACTGTTTTTTTAACAGCTCAGGAAAACAGTGCTTACCCCATGAAAATCACTGTCCTTCAGGCATTGAGTTTCTTGGTTCAAAAGATCAACATATTTCTAGTGGCATCACAGTAATTACAAAGAAGTCATTAGAAATCTGACTCCAAATCTGTGCTCAGAAGACCTGGTAGCACAGGGTCATCACAGTGAAAATTATGCCTACATAATTGATCAGACGTTCCTAGAGGCTTCTGAGCTATCCTGGACAGGAGAAAAATATTAAAAGCTAAATCATTTCAAATTTCAGGGAAATGAGATCCCAGTGTTACCATCCAGATTTTTCTTACCAGCTCCTTACAGCAACATTGGCTATTTCATTATCCTGCAGATAAATCAGTCAGGTCTCTGAATGATGTGGGGGCTTTCTTCATATTATTTACATGAAAATTATTTAATTATAATTCAGGCTATATTTTCTTTGTGAACTACAGCCAGTTTTCTTTGTGTGGAAATACAAATTAAGTCATGGCAAATAGGACAAAAATAAAAGTTTAGAGGAAAACTTAAATGTATTATATTCACTTAAAAATTTCACAGAAAAGTAAGAATGAAAATTTAAAGAAGGCACTCTATAAACTCCAATTTCTTTAAATATTTCTCTTTATAGTTACCTTGCTTGTGGTCTTCATATTTCATAAAACAAAACTGAGAAAAAAATGCCTCTTCTCCATCTTTTCTCCAAATCCTTTAAGATTTTCATCTCAACATACTTATATATATATGAGATTTTGTTTTGTGTTAAGGCAGAAAGTCTTTCAGACAACACTACATATGAAAAGAAGTACAGAAGATATATATATGCTTTGAATAGTATTGAAGAGCTATGAAGTCTATGGAGGAAACAACAAAAACATCCCAAAGGTAATTCTGGCTTTTGGGAGAGAACAATTTCCTCCTTGATCCTGAAAACCTAAGAGATTGAAAACATCTTCAATCCGTTCACAGACTTCTGAGACAAAAGTTGAAATTCAAGGTCCATGAAGAGCCTGGCAAGTGCCAAGAGCTCTGAAAGTCTACACCTTAAAAGAAAAGCTACACTGAAAATAAGCTCAGCATTGTTTTGAGTTCCTAGGAATTAGCGCTGAGACAGTGCCCGATAGCCCTTGAAACATTCAGTATTTCCATTCCGTTAAAGACTTACTCTGGTAAATAGCTTTAGGACCCTTTGATTATGGTTAGGACCAATTTCACAAGGTATATATAAAGGCTGTGTTGCAAGGTTCGTTTTGAAGTCCCTCTTGCCTTCTTTTATTCATGTTGTCTATGAACTATTTCAGGCCTGGGAATCAAGAGAGGACCAACTCTATTTATTATAGTAGCTCAAGACAGACTTTTGTCCCAGAACTCAATTTTCATTTTGATTTCTGATTTTCTTCCAGGAAATTCATGTTCAATTGACTGTAGCAACATAGTGAGTCAAATGGGTTTATGGTGCCAGTCCTGCTGCTTGTTATGATAACCATGTTTGCCTCAGAGAGTGCTATGGC
Source organism: Capricornis sumatraensis (assembly GCF_032405125.1). Taxonomy (NCBI): domain Eukaryota; kingdom Metazoa; phylum Chordata; class Mammalia; order Artiodactyla; family Bovidae; genus Capricornis; species Capricornis sumatraensis. The sequence continues at coordinate 46,558,594 of NC_091079.1, forward strand.
CTGACATTTGTTACCTTAGGGTCTAGAATATCTCTTATTCTGTATGGCAGAAGCAGTGCAAATCTCCCCAAGCAGTCAGGAGTCTTGCTGTACTACATATAGGAATTAGATTTTGGATGAGACAGGTATTATTCATATGTGTGTGTGTGTGTATGTACACGTACACTAAGATTCCTCAGTGGTGTCTGACTCTTTGGGACCCCATGGACTGTCGCCCACCAGGCTCCTCTCTCCAGGGGATTTTCCAGGAAAGAATATTGGAGTGGGTGGCCATGTCCTCCTCCAGGGGGATCTTCCCAACTCAGGGATCAAACCCATGTCTCTTTTCTCTTATGTCTCCTGCACTGGCAGGTGGGTTCTTTACCATGAGTGCCACGTACATTTATACATGTATTCATATGAATTTGATTTTGGCTAATCTAGCCATTTCATTCTATAGAGTGCTACATTCCCCTCTAGGTTTATGGGTAGGATTTGTCATTGCTATGTGCCTTATTTTTCCGGAAGTTAATTCAGTTTTTGCTCATTGTCTGCAGTGTCGCTAACCTGTTGATACAAGCAACAGAGAGCAATGGTAAAAGTCAAGGGATATTTGTCAGAATAGTAGTGGAGGAGTTCACAGAATGGCTAGAGTGCTGAGCCTCGTATTTGGAAAACAGATAGGAATCAAGGAGCTCAGGAGTGGGTAAAGGGACAGCAGCTAAACTGATTCAGGGACATGGGACCCTAATTACCACTGTTTACTTCTGAGAGTTAGTATTCATTCAGATAATATCTTTATCATGTATATTATTTCTTTAATCTTGGCAAACTTTCTAAACGCCGCCAACACTCAAATATACACTCAACATTCATCATTGGCAACTACTCCGTCAAAAATTTTGTGAGGGTTTATTGCAATTTTATTTTAACAATATCCCCAAAAATGCTTTTTTATTTTTAAATCCAAATGTTCCCATCAGTACCCTAAGAGACAAGAGAATTAACACTTAAGATGATGAGAATTGTGTTATTTTAAGACCATTGATAATTAGACAACCGCTAAGCAAGACTTTCTTTAATCAACTCACAAATATTCCCAAAGTAAGAAACTGAATGACAACTAGAACATGAGCTGCTCAAACTTCTACTGAAAAATTAATAGGTTACATCTTGTCAAAAGTATTTTAGAATGACCTGGTGATAATCTCCTGATTTAGGGAGCAAATGTCTTTATTAGTTTGGAAATAGGGAACAACATTGAATAATCCAACATCTAAAGCTAACCAGTCATCACTGGGAAACTATAAACTGACTGAATTCAGGATCAAAAGAAGTAGAAAATTCATAAATTAAGTAATGCAGATTTGAGGGTATATAAGCAGGTTTCCCTGGTGACTAAGATGGTAAAGAATTTGCCTGCAGTGCAAGAGACCTAGGTTCGATCCCTGGGTCTTGAAGATTCCCTGGAGAAAGGAATGGATACCCACTTCAGTATTCTTGCTTGGAGTATTCCATGGACAGAGGAGCCTTGATGGGCTACAGTCCATAGGATCACAGAGTCGGACATGACTTAGCAACTAACATACAACAATATATAATACAAAGGAGATGAGAAGAGCTAGATTTTCAGATTTTAAGAAAAACAAGCAAACAATAAAATTCTCGTCTTTATCTGCCAAGAACATACCACCTGAAGTCATAGATGAAAGCTGTATAGGGCTTCTACTGTACAAAAAGGTTTCCTCCTACCAGAGAGGAGAGACAGTTGCTTGAATCAAAGATAATTACTAAGATTGTCTCAGTTGACTAGAGAAAAGTCAGACAACTCTGAACTCAGAATGGAATTAGTAGAGAATAAATCCTTTCTCTGGCCCTTTCTGCTGTGCCCTTGGACTAACTTGGACTTGCCCACCAACTTCCATGCAGGCAAGGAGTGAGTGCACCCACATCTTAGCCATGGCAGGGCCCAAGAAGAGGTGACGGCCAGGGTTAAAGGCCGTTAATTGTTTTCCCATGGTGGTAAAACAGATTTATGGCCAGTGTGGGTGCAAAGATTGGAACGCAGCTCCATAAACTAATTTAGATTAATTCTGTGATCCTTAAAAGTGTCAGACTCTGGTCTTTCTTCTGTCAAATGGTGTTAATCTCCAGGCTTCTTCTGAGTTGTCTATGCTCTATATTTACTCACTAAGGATGAATTTTTTTATGATTAAAAAAAACAACTCTGGGTATGTACTTCTTTGGAAACTTTTTCTTTTTGGTTTAATACAGTCAGAATCCACATTTATTTGCTCTTAACACTAGAGGTCAGGCTAAGAATAGTCCTGTTTTCTATGCTGTTATGAGCCATGTCAGATTTATAGATACCTAAGATATTGAGATTTCAGTTATGTCTTCTAAATTTCCATTATGTATTTTATATTACTCATTCACACTTTTTCCACAATAAAGACAAACTAAATGAGAAAATTTTCCTACAAACTAAAAAAATTAAGGAAATAAAAATATACTTCTAAGCTTTCTAATGTCAACATTACAAATGAAAGTCTAATAGTTGTTTTCAAAGTAAATCTTACAACCAAATGCATCACAGTTAACAGTCTACATTTGTTATTGTTTTTCAATCACTAAGTTGTGTCCCACTCTGCGACCCCATGGACTGCAGCACGCCAGGCTTCTCTATCTACATTACCTTTTCCTAAATATATCATGGTTAGGTACATTTTCCTAACCTTCCCTGTTTTCTTTCTCCTTTTCTCTTTTCTGCCCTATGAATTACAAGTACTACGATAAAAGCAACAATTTTCCCAAGACTCAAAGTAACATTGAAAATCAAATAAATGCAGTCATAATGATGGGAAAATAATAACATCCACTTTAAGGCTATTTAAATGGATTTTGATATCATTTTGACATTTTGAAGGCTCTTGGTGTTATGCTTGTTTGTTAATTTGCTAAGAATATAGGTGCACTGTAAACAAAACCAGTCTCACACACAAGTACACACAGAAATAGATGCAATGTGACTCTACATAGAATTGGTGGATTATTTCACCTTACATGGGTAACCCAAATTAGAGCAAAGAAGGGAATGAAGATGCAGTTAGAGCTCAAAAGATAAGGTCAGCAAACATCAGCTAGTGCTTCATTGGCTGTAAAAGTAGAACTGGCCTCTAAGAAAATATAAACAGATAAATTTACATTCTGTGAAAAGAAACTCTACTCTGTAGAAAGAAAAAAAGCATTATGTGTATGTCACTTTCGTTCATTTAATTCCTATGTGTCTGGAAATTAGCAACTGTCTTTCTATTTTAGCCAGTATAAGATCATTCCTGCGAACCTAAAACAGGATGCATGCATGCATGTTAAGTCACTTCAGTCATGTCTGACTCTTTGCAATCCCATGGACTGTATCCTACCAGGCTCCTCTGCCATGGGATTCTCCAGGCAAGAACACCAGACTGGTGTTCTCCACCATGTCCTCCACCAGGGGATCTTCCCGACCCTGGAATTGAACTTGTGTCTCTTATGTCTCCTGCGCTGGCAGGTGGGTTCTTTAGCAATAGTGATATGCTTCAAAAAACTATTCTTTCTTCAAGGAACTAATGTAGTCAATCATCTCCATGTGACAGTTTTACCTGCAGAATGATTTCATTAAAAAGTGCAGACACTGTGCAGAGGACAGGAAAGATTTTCCTAAATGAGAGTCTTTGGTTGAGACAAATCCTTGCGCTCAAGGGAAGAGGACTGTTTTCCTGCCAGTCATTTCCAGTGCTTTTTGTACTGATCTCCCAACATGGAGGGGAGGGCAAGCTCTGGCTGCCTGACTTTGGATCAATTGACCTTTTACGTTTTTTTTGTTGTTTCCACTGTCCTTTAAATCCACATCAATGTTTTGTTTTCTCCAGGGCATCTTTTCAGGCCTAGGTAAGCAGGATGCCTCTTCATGTACAAACAATGATGCTGCCTCACAGATGGAGCTTGGAGGTGAAGGGCTAAGAACAGAGTAGATGTCCCCTCCTTCATTCTGATACTGCTGATAGAACAGGGAAAGCTTCTGCATTCACTTGAATTTTTTGCCAGGAGCCCTCTGCTTTGTCTCCTAATGGCAAGGTTAAAATGATACCAGAATTATTATTTTTTTTAAGTCAAGAGCACATTTTTCAAAACCACTTTCACTTGTATTCATCAACCATACAATAGCTGAGCACTTACCTCTTATTCAGGTCTTCTTGATCCTGGGCAACTGCTCCAACCAGGCTTTCTGTCTTCTCACTAAATCTATACATCCTGGTCCATCCAGCCCTGAGGAAGGACGATCACTGTGCCTTGGTACTTAGAGTGACCTGGAGGGAGAAGCAGATTCTAGCACAAAAAGCACTTTTTTTGTTTCTCTGTATTACATACTTGCATAACAGGATCAGTTTTGAGAAACTTTGGAAAGCTTAAAGTCAGCTTGTTGACATTAATATTTTTTAGTAATGTATACAAATATAAGACCAGTAAGAAGGCAAATTAAATATAGCCTTTGCCTGTTCTCTAGCTGATTATAATCTAGAATGAAGGCACTGTTGCGCATAATAAGAGTGTAAAACTGCTTTAGCATTATTGAGGATGACTGACATTTTTGTAAATGTGCTGTGTATATTCTTCATGCATATGAATCTTAATTGCTTGGTTGTCTTTATATGTGTGTGTGTGTTCATTTAAAATATCTTGTGAATTACTTATTAACAAAAAGTAAATGTATTGCAGTAGTTTGTAATTTACGAAGGTCTTACTGTGCTCCATTTGATGAGGTGAATAATCCTTTCTTAATTATTCATTGTGTATTTATATCAGTATATGGGTTTTGATACTTTTATACAAAATGAGTTACATAAATCCATGGAGTATTTGATGTCAATAAAAGAGGTGAATAAAAAAATAAAGGTATAGTTTATTGACTGTTCTCATGTAACAAGCATTCCATCTCATTAACTTTTTACAACAAAGCAAAGTGAATGTTCTTTTATGATCCTCCTTACATAGCTAGTGGAATTGAATGGAAGTTGTAGAGGTGAAATCATTCACTCACAGTCACATACTGATCACTGGGCAGAGCTGGGACTCAAACAGTTTCCATCCGGCTCCTGAAGCTCATGCTTGGAACCCCTACTCTTCTCTCCTTTTTCAAAATGCTGATACCAGTTGCTTCTATGCAGAGAAAGACTCTTATCCCTCCCCTTCCCTGCCATGCTTGGTGCTCTTATTTAACCCAAGAATGATGAAAAGAGGCAAACTCTCCACAAACAACGTAAAAGGATGACAGGCATTTTTGAAAAATGTTTTCTAATTGGAAAAACAGAATATGCTGATCTATAATAACTGGGGAAAGGCAAAAAGTCACCAGAAATATTAGTCAACAGCTCTATTTTCCATTCCTTGTTTCAAACCTAATTGACTTTTTTTTCCAATAAAAAATTTAATTCTTCTATGTTCATGGATAGGAAGACCCAATATTGTCAAGAAGTTAGTTCTTCCCAAGTCGATCTATAGATTCCATACAACTCCAATCAAAACTCATCATGTTAAGTCATGGATATTTAAAAACCTACCCCAAAATTCATATGGAGAAGCAAAGACGCAGAAGAGCCAGTTCAATATTTAAGGAGAAGAACAAAGTTGGAGGGCTGATGCTACCTGACTTCGAGACTTACTCTAACCCACAGTAATCAAGACAGTGTGGTATTAGTGAAAAAACAGACAAATAAAGGAATGATACAGAAGAGAGAGCCTAGAAATAGAATCACACACACATATATATATAGTAATAGATTTTTGATGAAAGATAATATAATGGAGCAAAAATAGTATTTTCACCAAATGGTTTTGGGACATACACATGCAGAAGAAAATGAATCTAGATACAGACCTTATAAATGCCTTTCACAAAAATTCACTCAAAATAAATCAAAGACCTAAATGGAAAACACAGAATTATAAAACACCTAGAAGATGACATAAGTAAAAACCTCCATGACTTTGGGCATGGTGATAACTTTTTAGTTACACCAATGGCATAATCCATAAGATAAATAATAAGCAGAATTTCATTTAAAAATTTCTGCTTTGTAAAAGACAATGGCTAGAAAATGGAAAGACAAGCCAGTTATCTCTGGATTGGCTCATCCTCTAGAAGATTCTCTAGGGAGATCTTGTGTGTGTGTTAGTCACTGAGTCGTGTCTGACTCTTGCCAACCCCATGGACTGTAGCTCCCAGGCGCCTCTGTCCATGGAATTCTCCAGGCTAGAATACTGGAGTGGGTTGCCATTTCCTTCTCTAGGGGATCTTCCTAACCCAGGGATTAAACCCAGATCTCCTGCACTGCAGGCAAATTCTTTACCATCTGAGCCACCAGGGAAGATGGAACCCACATCTCTTGTCTCTTGCATTGGCAGGCAGGTTCTTTACCACTAATGCCACCTGGGAAGCCCAGGAGATCTTGAGAATGCAGTGTAACATGAGTTTAAAATGTTAAATTATTTTTCTACAGCCTTGATAGTTGAATGACAGTTTTTCATAGTGCAAAATCTTTGATTCACATGTTTTTCATTGAAAATACTTTCTATTGTTGTTTAGCTTTTTATGTTGCTTTTAAGAAATCTAACATCAGTCAATTCTGTTGTCCTTCTAAATTATTGATCTTTTTGCCTGTAAGTCAAAAGGACTTGCCTGTAAATCCTAAAGATTTTTTAAAAATCATTAAAGTCTTATAGATTTATTAACATACATCTTGAAGTTAACCACTGTTAAGGTCTAACCCAATCAGCTCTCTCTCCTTTAAAGGTTTCATATGTCAAAACACACCTCAGTACAGTGAGTGGGTGTTAGTCAATCCAGAGGTTCATTACTCTCCCAGGTAAATGAGAAGTAAGGTGAGTCGTGGGGCTTTGATCTCCAGGCCCAGAGAAATAGACCAGAGGTCCTGGGCATTCATGACAGGAGACCACCTGGGAATTTTGAATAATACTGAGGTGGACAGATTTCTAGCAGTATTCCCAGTGTGGGGGCAGGCAGATCATGAAGCAGAACAGTACTGAGTCTTGCTGGCAGGTCTGATGCTCATCCCAGTAGGTTAACAATTGAACCAAGTGTCTTATTTCCTATGAGTGACTTACGGTTTTCAACTTTTTGGCTTTCAACTTTTTCTTTATAGTAGTCTCAAGAAAAGTTCTCAGGTACCTGTTGGGTGTCTTCCCATATATAAAAAGTGTTCTTATTTTATTTCTAGGAATTTTCATATTAAAGAATTAAATACCAATTGCTTTTATTGTTTGTTTTTCATTATCAGACTCCATATTATATGATGTTTTTGTATTTACCTCTTTCATTTTAAACCATCTACTTCTCATTTTTTTTACTTCTTTTTTAAACTGGTTTTCATTCTCTTGTTTACTTTACTACTTTTCTCCAAAGTCTCTTATTAAATGTTTGTTTAAACCTATTCTCCCTGAGCTACTTCATAATTGAGTCATCATTGCTGTTATAATTTCCCCCTTGTCTTCAAACTTTTCCTCCTCTTCTTCTTCTTCATCTTCCTCCTTCTTCATTGAGTTCCATTTTTATTTCCTTTCTTCCTTAATATATATATGAAAGTGAAAGTGTTAGTCATTCAGTCATGTCCGATTCTTTGCAACCCCATGGACTGTAGCCCACCAGGCTCCTCAGTCCATGAGATTCTCCAGGCAAGAATACTGGAATGGTTTGCAAATCCCTTCTCCAGGGTTTTTTTAATATATATATATAAAGCAGAATGATATATAATTCTGCTACTGTTGCTGCTAAGTCGTTTCGGTAGTGTCCGACTCTGTGGGATCCCAGAGACAGCAGCCCACCAGGCTTCCCCGTCCCTGGGATTCTCCAGGCAAGAACACTGGAGTGGGTTGCCATTTCCTTCTCCAATGCATGAAAGTGAAAAGTGAAAGTGGAATCACTCAGTTGTGTCCAACTCCTAGCAACCCCATGGGCTGCAGCCTACCAGGCTCCTCCATCCATAGGATTTGCCAGGCAAGAGTACTGGAGTGGGATGCCATTGCCTTCTCATATGTATCATTCTTCTTGTCCACAAATGCTTGTTTGGGGATATTTAATTCAGTCTGGAATGTTGTATGAGAGTTTTCTTCTGGTTTTACTTGGTTTCCTGAGAGCGGATTTTCACCTGGGAGAGCAAATGTCTGATTCCCACTCTGTTTCCCTCCTGTAGTAGTGGAATGCGTAGATGCAGACAGCTTACATCTGCAGTTTGTGGACAAGATGCTAGCGAAATGGATTAAGTTTTCTGTTTCAAGAGAAGGAAATTCTTCTGGATTGTTTATTTGGATTGTTTATTTTGTTAGTTTGAATGCAGATTGTATGCCTTTGATTTTAATTTTTATTCTCTTTTTTTTTTCTAGTATGATCGCATTTCCCTGTCCTGCTTCTTTTTTCCCTTTACCTTCCAGTCTCCCCTAAACATCACTCTCTAACCTCATCCTTCAGAAATAATACCTCTCAATCATATCACCATGAGCTCCACACACTATTATGTCCTTTCTCTACTGTCAGTGCTCTGATTTATCAGAAGTGTTTTTCAGTATTTTCACACTTACGGTGGACTTTCTCTTGCTTGAAGGGCAGGTGTATTTCTCCTATTCCCTCTTCCTCAGCAGTTTTTCCAAGCCCTCCTCTGCACCTCCACACGATGAGAGATGGCACTGCTGAAAATAGGCATTTCTTTCCGTACTTACAGGTAATTTGAAGTTTGTAGTGTTGTATGAACTCTGCTGCTGCTGCTAAGTCACTTCAGTCGTGTCCGACTCCACGCGACCCCATAGATGGCAGCCCACCAGGCTCCCCTGTCCCTGGGATTCTCCAGGCAAGAACACTGGAGTGGGTTGCCATTTCCTTCTCCAATGCATGAAAGTGAACATTGAAAGGGAGGTTGCTCAGTCGTGTCTGACTCTTAGCGACCCCATGGACTGTAGCCCACCAGGCTCCTCCGTCCATGGGATTTTCCAGGCAAGAGTACTAGAGTGGGGTGCCATTGCCTTCTCCATGTATGAACTCTAGCAATGTCATTTTCCTGGTTTTATTTGCTATACTGAGCAAGAGATGCTACAAAGAAGTGGCCACTGGGAAGAATGTAATGTCACAAAGCCAAAGGATAAAAATCTTTCAGGAACAATGATCAGTGTGGCAAGGGCCACTGGTAGGTTGAGTAAGATGAAGACAGAAAACTAGCCATTGATTTAGGGTCGTCCTTGGTCCCACTGAAAGGGAATGGGTACAAAAGACCAACTGGAATGGATTCTGCAGAGAAAGCTGTAAGAAAGTGGATACAGTAAACATAGCAAGTTCAGAGCACTAATTGGAGAAGGCTTATTATATAAGATTATATGCATGTGAGGGTGATATGGGGTCAAATTTTCTTTCTTATAAGTTTTTATTTAAGCATATACTTACAAAAAATGCATGCATCTTAAAATACCTCTTGATGAACTTTCAGAAGCAGCAGCCTGCAGATCAAAGAATAGGCTACCACCCCCTTCAAGAAAACCTCAGTACTCCATGAAGTCACCAGTTATCTCCCAAAGGGTGACCCTTATGCTCACGTGTGACACCATAGTGCTGGCTTCACTTTTGTGTCTGATTTCCTTTGCTGTGCATTATGTTTGTGATTGCTATTCACTTTTTAATTATACTTACTGGTGGTTTTAGCATTTTCATTCTCATCATCATTTAATTTTCTCTCATCTGAATATACTACAACTTATTTATCATGGTATTGAAAGGAATTGTACAATTTTGGACTTTTATACAGAGTGCTGCCATGTAGCAGTCATGATTTCCTAATTTCTAGTCATGCATTTTCTCGTATGTGACTTTTGGTGAACATATGTATGTATTTACCTAGGAATGAAATTGTTGGATTACAAAAAACACACATATGAACTAATATAGCCAAGCAAACCATTTATTTTTTGTTTGTTTTCTCAGCACTATATATGAGTTCACTTGCTGGACAGTTTTCTCAGCCCTTACATACTTTTTAAAAACTTTCAATTTATCAATTGTGACACAGCTTTTAAATTGCCTTTCACTGAAGGCCAACCAACGAAGGCGTGTGTTGGGAGGCAAATTGGACGCTGCCTTTGAGAGGTATCACTTTGTACATTTTTGCAGTTTTTCTCTTTGTTTACCTCTATTTTCCTCATTGATTTGCAGATACTGTTTCCATTTCAGGATACAAGTACTTTACTGATGAGAGGCTCTTTTACAGTATGAGAAATAGTAAAGTATGTTTGAATACTGATAGGAACAATTTAGTGATTCAGGATACAGAGGGAAAGTGTGGGAGAGAAATCCTTGAGTGAGCAGTGGGGATAAGATCCACCCAGCAGGAGTAGCTGACCATTGTGACTCTATGGTACTCAACTTAAACTTTTAGTTAAATGTTACTTTATTACACATATATATGGAATTTAGAAAGATGGCAATGATGACCCTGTATGCAAGACAGGAAAAAAGACACAGATGTGTACAACGGACTTTTGGACTCAGAGGGAGAGGGAGAGGGTGGGATGATTTGGGAGAATGGCATTCTAACATGTATACTATCATGTAAGAATTGAATCGCCAGTCTATGTCTGACGCAGGATACAGCATGCTTGGGGCTGGTGCGTGGGGATGACCCTCAGAGATGTTATGGGGAGGGAGGTGGGAGGGGGGTTCATGTTTGGGAACGCATGTAAGAATCAAAGATTTTAAAATTTAAAAAAAATAAATAAATAAATTTAAAAAAATTAAAAAAAATGTGATAAATATGGTAACTAAACAAAGTTATATTTTTATATTGAATCATTTTCCTGGAGAAGGAAATGGCAACCCACTCCAGTATTTTTGCCTAGAAAATTCCGTGGACAGAGGAGCCTGGCAGGGTACAGTCCACGGGATCGCCAAGAGTCAGACATGACTGAGCACACACACACAAACACACACACACTGGATCATTTTAACTTTCCAAAAATGGGAAATATTAATTAAAAAATTAGAATATAAAGTCTTTTTGCACACATAAAAGTATTCTGTGCTGTGTTCATTGGCTTTCTGTTATAAGGACATATGCCACTGTATCATGGTACTAAATCTGAAATATTATTGTTGAATCATTCAATTTTTTTACCCTTTTTGCTTTTCTTATATAATCTAGTCTTTTGAATAATATTCATTTTACATTACTTTATCTGATTATGTTCCCTTCTTCTAAGCTTTTACTTTCATTAAATGGCCTAATGGGTATCTTCAACTACCCACTTGACATTGTCTTGGGTTGTTTTGTTTTGTTTTGTTGTTTTGCATTTTCTTTCTCATGTACTTCAGCAAGTTTTAAGTTCTTCTGAATTTTTAAAATTTCTCTTTTACCTTGTTTATTTTTATTTTCTTTAATGTCTTTAATATTTTCTTTTTTGCTAAATTTATTTTTAGCTTTTCTTAACTTGACAGGAAATATAAAATAAATGACTAATAACGACCGACTGTATAGCACCGGGAACTCTACTCAATTCACTGTAATGTGTATACTCAGTTACTCAATCACTGTAATGATCTATAAGGGAAAGTAATCTAAAAAAAGAGTGAATACATGTGTATGTATAATTGATTCACTTTGTTGTAGAGTAGAAACTAATACAACATTGTAAATCAACTATACTCCAATAAATTTTTTAAAGAGCTAAAAAAAGAAAAAGAAAATATATTAGTAGCAGATGTTTAAATAACTCAAACCCCAGTTGAACACTTCTATTCCTTCATTCAGTCTTCAATGGATTTCTGGTTCTTTGCAATCCTGTTAGTAGCAAAATATGGAATCAAAACCTGTGGTATTTACTTGAGCATTCAAGAGTCCTAAGACAGGTTGTGCAACAGGTGTCAGTTTAACAGAAGGGAGAAACAGGCTGATAATTCTATTCCAGGAAAATGCCTCCTTTCTGGATTAGTTTAACCAAACTTTAAGTTCATGGGAGTTGGGGGGGCGGGATTTCTCTGACATTGCTATCAGTTCAGTTCAATTCAGTTGCTCAGTCGTGTCCGACTCTTTGCGACCCCATGAATCGCAGCACGCCAGGCCTCCGTGTCCATCACCATTCACTCAGACTCATGTCCATCGAGTCCGTGATGCCATCCAGCCATCTCATCCTCAGGCATCCTCTTCTCCTCCTGCCCCTAATCCCTCCCAGCATCAGAGTCTTTTCCAATGAGTCAACTCTTCCCATGAGGTGGCCAAAGTACTGGAACTTCAGCTTTAGCATCATTCCTTCCAAAGAAATCCCAGGGTTGATCTCCTTCAGAATGGACTGGTTGGATCTCCTTGCAGTCCAAGGGACTCTCAAGAGTCTTCTACAACACCACAGTTCAAAAGCATCAATTCTTTGGTGCTCAGCCTTCTTCACAGTCCAACTCTCACATCCATACATGACTACTGAAAAAACCATAGCTTTGACTAGACGGACCTTAGTTGGCAAAGTAATGTCTCTGCTTTTGAATATGCTATCTAGGTTGGTCATAACTTTTCTTCCAAGGAGTAAGCGTCTTTTAATTTCATGGCTGCAGTCACCATCTTCAGTGATTTTGGAGCCTGAAAAAATAAAGTCTGACATTGTTTCCCCATCTATTTCCCATGAAGTGATGGGACTGGATGCCATGATCTTCGTTTTCTGAATGTTGAGTTTTAAGCCAACTTTTTTGCTCTCCTCTTTCACTTTCATCAAGATGCTTTTTAGTTCCTCTTCACTTTCTGCCATAAGGGTCGTGTCATCTGCATATCTGAGGTTATTGATATTTCTCCCAGCAATCTTGATTCCAGCTTGTAAGAAATGCAAAAAAGCAAAATGACTGTCTGGGGAGGCCTTACAAATACCTGTGAAAAGAAGAGAAGCGAAAAGCAAATGAGAAAAGGAAAGATATAAGCATCTGAATGCAGAGTTCCAAAGAATAGCAAGAAGAGATAAGAAAGCCTTCTTCAGCGATCAATGCAAAGAGATAGACGAAAACAACAGAATGGGAAAGACTAGAGATCTCTTCAAGAAAATTAGAGATACCAAGGGAACATTTCATGCAAAGATGGGCTTGATAAAGGACAGAAATGGTATGAACCTAACAGAAGCAGAAGATATTAAGAAGAGGTGGCAAGAATACACGGAAGAACTGTACAAAAAAGATCTTCACTACCCAGATAATCATGATGATGTGATCACTAATCTAGAGCCAGATATCTTGGAATGTGAAGTCAAGTGGGCCTTAGAAAGCATCACTATGAACAAAGCTAGTGGAGGTGATGGAATTCCAGTTGAGCTCTTTCAAATCCTGAAAGATGATGCTATGAAAGCACTGCACTCAATATGCCAGCAAATTTGGAAAACTCAGCAGCGGCCACAGGACTGCAAAAGGTCAGTTTTCATTCCAATCCCAAAGAAAGGCAATGCCAAAGAATACTCAAACTACCGCGCGATTGCCCTCATCTCACATGCTAGTAAAGTAATGCTCAAAATTCTCCAAGCCAGGCTTCAGCAATACGTGACCTGTGAACTGTGTGGATCACAATAAACTGTGGAAAATTCTGAAAGAGATGGGAATACCAGACCACCTAACTAGCCTCTTGAGAAATCTGTATGCAGGTCAGGAAGCAACAGTTAGAACTGGACATTGCTATATTCTATTAATAATCAAGGAGAGGCTAATAGGGCCAAGAATTTTCATTATATAATTTTGGAATAAAGACAGTCACTTCTTTGTGGAATCGCCTAACAAACAGAAACATTCCCCTCCAAGAGACAGCATGACTTTGTTTCATATTTCAGAACAAAAAGAATTCTTGCCTCATCTCTTACTCTAACCCTAAGCTGTCAAAAAAAGTAGACTTCTTAATAGATATGCTTGTGACTTTAGAAAGAACAATTTTTTTATAAGACTTTTCTGTCTTTGAAAAGTTAGGTGGAAAATTTGCAGCACAGAGGTCTCACTGAACTAGCATTCATAACTGATGACTTTATCATCTCATTCTGGGTCCTACTTTAAGAGGAATATCTTTCCTTCAGTCAGTTCTGTCCAGCTTCCTCTCTCATTACAGGATGATGTTTTCTACTCTCCCTCACACTATAATTGTCCCTCCAAAATCCCTCATCTCCTGCAGAATTATGGGCCCTTACAGTCATTTGTAGGCTTCCCTGGTGACTCAGATGGTAAAGAGTCTGCTTGCAATGAAGGACACCAGGATTTGAGCCCTGGGTTGGGAAGATCCCCTGGAGAAAGGAACAGCAATCCATTCCAGTATTCTTGCCATGGAAAATTCCAAGGACAGAGGAGCCTGGTGGGCTATAGTCCATGAGATCATTTGTATTGCTCATAGTTTAGGTTTAGTCATGTCCAACTCTTGCAACCCAATGGACTGTATATAATTTTTCATTATAGTCATTTGTATTGCTCATTATCCACGTTCCCTAAATGTGAGAGTTGTCTATGGTAATTCTTCTCAGCTAACTTCTCAGTTTACCGCGAACCTCCACATAAAACCGAGTCTAGAGAGCAAGATGGCAGAGGAGTAGGTGGACGTGGAGGACACGTCTCTCCACCAATACATCAGGAATACACCTTCAGACACAGAAGTGCCTGCAGAACACCAGCTGAGAGTGGACAGGAGGAGCTGATCAGTGGAAAAGAATATATAGGACCATGCAAAACTCAGTAGGGCAAAGGGACTAGGGGGGAAAATGGGAGTGTTAGTAGGACTGGACTTGCCCTCTGCTGGTGGGGGAACTGAAGCAGGGGTCTGATCCCCACATGCGGGCAATTGTCTGAGTCAGAGGAGAAACATTTAAGGCTGAGAGTGAAACAGCAGATCTGTGGCAGCCTACATAGAATGAGAATCAGACAGTCCTTGCTGCAGCCATACATACCCTGGACAAGGACACAAGTCCTCTGGAAGGTGCAGCAGCTGGGAGCTGAAGTTTAAAGATTGTGAAGCAATCAGTCTCAGGGTGAGGGCTGCTGTTGACTGCAGAGAGAAGGATTAAGGGAATGTGAGGGTGGAGATTGTGGTGGGAAATGCCTGTGGAGGAAAGCCGAGCAGCCACGGAAGCAAGGTGATAGTGTTGCAGTCTCAGGAGCCTCAGGAGCAAACCCCAGTGGATGACCCACATGCAGAGGTAGAAATAAAACCACAATTGAAACCCGGGGCAGTGCGGCTAGGGAAGAAGACCCAAAGTCTTCCCACCAGCTGTAGAAGCTGCAGATTAAATCCACACAATCAACTAAGCAGACTCTGTGTCTATGGAATATATAAAAGGTCATTGAGAGCTCTCACAAATGAAAATGTACTCGTTCTGATAGCTGTGGATATTGGAGGCAAGAATACACAGGAGTAGGACCAGATTAGAATCTGGCCCCCACAGTAGGTCCAGAGCTCAGCACAGTGTTGGAGGGCATCCTAGGGAGGTGAGGTGGACTGTGACTCCCAGCGAGGGAAAGGACTCTGACAGCAGTGACTCAAGAAAAACATTCATTATTATGTTTAGACTTGTTCTGTAGATTATTTTAGATTTCTTCTTCTTTTTTTCTTCCTCCCCCCACCCCGTTGTAGTTGTTGATTTTATTGGCACTATGAAATCTAATTAAGCTTTCACACTTTTCTTTTTTTCTCAGTCACATTTTTTATAGTTGTTGTAAACTTCTGCCTTTACTTTGGGCTTTTGCAGTTCTGTGGAGTTTTCCTTTTTTTTCTTTCTTCTTCCATTTTTTTACTTTTCTCTTTATTATAATTTTAATTTTTAATTTTTTGCACCTATTATATTTTTCTACTTTAATTTCTTTGCTTGCCGTTCTTACTGTTCTTTTCCCTTGCAGTTAATCTTTAATGTATACAAATCTTCTTCATCTACCTCTATTTATCCTTGCATATCTATTCTTTCTTTCCTTTTTTTCTTTCCTCTCAACATTTTTGTTAGTTTTATTTTCATTGCTTTATTCCCCAATTGGCACCTTGCTTTAGTTCTGATTTCCAGTTTGTGCTTTAGTTAGTTTGGTTCTGGTAGATATAATTTTTGGTTTCCTTTATTTGCTGGGTCAGTCTATTGTACTTTGTTTTTGTTGGACTGTTTTGATTTTGCTTATGGGTGTATATGTATATGTGTATATTCAGTTACACTTTTTACTGTTGTTATAAATCTCTGCCTCTATATTAGGCTTTTGCAATTTTGTGGAGTTTTCTTTTTTTTCTTTTTTCTTTCTTCTTCACTTTTTTTCCTTCTTTTCTTTTTTTTATAATTTTAATTTTTTTGAACCTATTATATTTTTTCTACATTTATTCCTTTCTTTGCCATTCCTACTGTTCTTTACTCCTTGCAGTTAATCTTTAATGTATTTAAATCTTCTTCATCTACCTCTATTTAACTTTGCATATCTATTCTTTCTTTTCCTCTCAACATATTTGTTAGTATTGTTTTCATTGCTTTATTCCCCACTTGGCACTGTGCTTTAGCTTTGTTTTCCACTTTGCGTTTTAGTTAGTTTTGTTCTTAACTGATAAATATAATTTTTTATTTCCTTTGTTCACCAGGTCAGTCTACTGCACTTTATTTTTGTTGGACTGTTTTGACTTTGCTCACGGGTGTATATGTATATGTGTATATTCCATTATTTTAATTATTATTTGCCTGATTTTATAATTGCCATAATTTGAGGTTCATCTTTGGTTTCTCATTTTTTGATATTGGTTTTGATCTCCCTTAATGCCATAACAAACCAGTTTTGGAATCTTTGTTCCTGACCAGAGACCAAACCCTGAGCCTTAGGACTGGGAGCACTGACTCCAAGACTACCAGAGAACTAACCTTAGGGAGTACAAAATACTGAGAACTCACACAAAGGAAACCACTTGAATACAAGACTGGCATCACCCAATCACCAAAAGACCCTGTGCAGGATGCCTCATCTAACCAACAAACAAAACAAAATTACAAACCCAGTTATCAGCAGGCAGGATTACCCCTCACTCAGCCTTGCCCATCAGAGGAAAAACAAACAAACAAACAAAACTCAGCACAAATCTCACCCTACATGAAGCTTACACAAACCACTGGACCAAACTTAGGAGGGCAGAAATCAAAAGAAATAAAGAATTCAACCCTGAAGCCCAGGAAAAGGAGACCTCAAACCCAATAAGTTAAAAAAAAATAATGAAAGGCAGAGAAATACTACACAAATGAAGAAACAAACTAGAAACACAGAAGTTCATATAAATGAAGAAGAAATAGGCAAATACCTGAAAAAGAATTCAGAATAATGATAGTAAAGATGATCAAAAGCCTTGAAAACAAAATGGAGTAATGCAAGACTCAATTAACAAAGACATAGAAGAACTAAAGAATAAACATATAGAGACAAACAACACAATTACTGAAATTAAAAATATTCTAGAAGGAATTAATAGCAGAATACATGAAGCAGAAGCTTCAGTGAGCTGGAAGATAAAATGTTGGAAATAACTTCTGAAGAGCAGAATAAAGTAAAAACAATGAAAAGAACTAAGGATAGTGTCAGAGACCTCTGGGACAATATCAAATGCACCAACATTCGAATTATAGGGGTCCCAGAAGAAAAAGAGAAAAAGAAATGGCATGAGAAAATTTTTGAAGAGATTATAGTTGAAAATTTCCCCAGTATGGAAAAGAAAATAGTCAATCAAGTCCAAGAGGAACAAAGAGTCCCATATATGATAAACCCAAGGAGAAACATGCCAAAATACATACTAATCAAACTAACAAAGACTAAACACAAAGAAAGAATATTAAAAGCAACAAGGGAGAAACAACAACTAACATACAAGGGAAACCCCATATGCTTATCAGCTGATCTTTAAGCAGAAACCTTGCAGGCCAGAAGGGAATGGCAGGATATATTTAAAGTACTGCAAGGGAAAAATCTCCAACCAAGATTACTGTACCTGGCAAGAATTTCATTCAAAATTGATGGAGAGATCAAAAGCTTTTCAGACAAGCAAAAGTTAAGAGAATTCAGTATCACCAAACCAGCTTTACAACAAATGTTAAACAGACTTATATAGTCAAGAAATACAAGAGAAGAAAAAAAGATCTATGAAATCAACTCCAAACAATTAAGAAAATGACAATAGGAACATATATGTATCAATAATTACTTTAAATGTTAATGGGTTGAATGCTCCAACTAAAAAGAAGACCCATATACATGCTATCTACAAGAAACCCACTTCATACCTAAAGACACATATAGACTGAAAGTGAGAGGATGGAATAATATATTCCATGCAAATGGGAAGCAAAAGAAAGCTGAAGTAGCAATCTTCATATCAAAAAAATAGATAATAAAATAAAGAATATTATAAGAGATAAGGAAGGACACTACATAATGATCAAGGGATCAGTCCAAGAGGAGGATATAATTATTGTCAATATCTATGTGCCCAACATAGGAGCTCCTCAATACATAAGACAAACAGTAACAGACATAAAAGGAGAAATGGACAGTAACACAATAATAGTAGGAGACTTTAACACCCCACTCACACCAATGGACAGATCATCAAAACAGAAAATTAATAAGGAAACACAAGTCTTGAATGATACTTTAGATAGATGGATCTCTTTGATATCTTCAGGACAGTCCATCCAAATGTAGAAGAATACAACTTCTTCTCAAGTGCACATGGAACATTCTCCAGGATAGACCACATCTTCAATTACAAATCAAACCTCAGTTAATTTAAGAAAATTGAAATCATATCAAGCATCTTCTCGGACCACATTGCTATGAGAGTAGATATGAATTACAAGAAAAAAAACTGTAAGAAACACAAACACATGGACATTATACAACATGTTTCTAAATAACCAACAGGTTACTGAAGAAATCAAAGGGGAAATCAAAAAATGTCTAGAAACAAATGACAATGAAAACACAACTCAAAACCTATGGGATGCAGCAAAAGCAGTTCTAAGAGGGAAGTTTATAGCTGTACAATCCTACCCAAGAAACAAGAAAATCATCAAATAGACAACCTAACTTTACACCAAAAACAACTGGAAAAAGAAAAACAAAAGAACCCAAAAATTAGTAGAAGGAAAGAAATCATTTGTAAAGATCCAAGCAGAAATAAGTGAAGAAGAAACGAAAGAAACAATAGTAAAGATTAATAAAACTAAAAGCTGGTTCTTTAAGAAGATTAAAAAAAAATTGGCAAACTTTTCACCAGACACATCAAGAAAAAAAAAGAGAGAAGAATCAAATCAACAAAATTAGAAATGAAAAAGGAGAGCTTACAACAGACAATGCAGAAATACAAAGGATTATGAGAGATTATTTTGAACAACTGTATGGCAATAAAATGGATAACCTGGAAGAAATGGACAGATTCTTAGAAAAGTTCAATCTTGCAAGACTAAATCAGGAAGAAACAGAAATTATGAATAACCTAATTACAAGCACTGAAACTGAAGCTATGATAAAAAATCTCCCAAAAAACAAAAGCCCAGGATTAGATGGCTTCACAGGAGAATTCTATCAAACATTTAGAAAAAAGCTAATGCCTATCCTAAAACTCTTTCAAAAAATTGCAGAGGAAGGAACACTTCCAAACTCATTCTACGAGGCCACCATCACTCTGATACCAAAACCAGACAAAGACAACACAAAAACAGAAAACTACAGGCCAATATCACTGATGAACATAGATGCAAAATCCTCAACAAAATTTTAGCAAATAGAATTGAGCAGCACATCAAAAAGCTCATCTACCATGATCAAGCTGAGTTTATTCCAGGAATGCAAGGATTCTTCAATATGCGCAAATCAATCAATGTGATACACCATATTAACAAACTGAAAAGTGACAACCATATGATCATCTCAATAGATGCAGAAAAAGCCTTTGACCAAATTCAGTACCCTTTTATGATTAAAACTCTTCTAAAAATGGGCATAGAAGGAACTTATCTCAACATGCTGCTGCTAAGTCGCTTCAGTCGTGTCCGACTCTGTGCAACCCCATAGACGGCAGCCCACCAGGCTCCTCCGTACCTGGGATTCTCCAGGCAAGAACACTGGAGTGGGTTGCCATTTCCTTCTCCAGTGCATGAAAGTGAAAAGTGAAAGTCGCTCAGTCGTGTCCAACCCTCAGCGACCCCATGGACTGCCGCCTTCCAGGCTCCTCAGTCCATGGGATTTTCCAGGCAAGAGTACTTCAGTGGGGTGCCATTGTCTTCTCTGTATCTCAACATAGTAAAGGCTATATATGATAAGCCTATAGCAAACATCATTCTCAATGATGAAAAGCTGAAAACGTTCCTCCTAAGATCAGGAACAAGACCAGGGTGTCCACTCTCACCACTATTAATCAACATAGTTTTAGAAGTCCTAGCTACAGCAGAGAAGAAAAGTAAATAAAAGCAATCCATATCAGAAAAGAAGATGTAAAGCCCTCACTGTTTGCAGATGACATGATACTGTATATAGAAAACGCTAAAGATAGTATCAGAAAAGTATTAGAGCTAATCCATGAATTTAGGAAAGTCATGTGATACAAAATCAATACACAGAAATCACTTGCATTTCTATATACTAACAGTGAAAAATCAGAAACAGAAATTAAGGAATCAATCCCATTCACCATTGCAACAAAAATAATTAAATATCTAGGAATAAACTTACCTAAGGAGACAAAAGAACTGTACACAGAAAATTATTAGACATTAATGAAAAAAATCAAAGGTGACAGAAACAGATGGAGAGCTTTTCCATATTCCTGGGTTGGAAGAATCAATATTATGAAAATGACTATATTACCAAATGCAATCTACAGATTCAATGAGATCCCTATCGAATTACCAACGGCATTTTTCAGAGAACTAGAACAAAAAATTTCACAACTCATATGGAAACACAAACGACCCTGAATAGCCAAAGCAGTCTTGAGAAATAAGAATGGAGCTGGAGGAATCAACCTTCCTGACTTTAGATTAGACTACAAAGCTACAGTCATCAAGACAATATGGTACTGGCACAAACACAGAAATATAGACCAAGGGAACAAGATAGCCCAGAAATAAACCCATGCACCCATGGGTACCTTATTTTGGACAAAGGAAGCAACAATATACAATGGGGCAAAGACAGCCTCTTCAATACATGGTGCTGGGAAAACTGGACAGCTACATGTTAAAGAATGAAATTAGAACACCTCCTAATACCACACACAAAGATAAACTCAAAATGGATTAAAGATCTAAATGTAAGACCAGAAACTATAAAGCTCTTAGGGGAAAACATAGGCAGAACAGTTGACATAAATCAAAGCAAGATCCTCTATGACCCACCTCCTAGAGTAAGGGAAATAAAAACAAAAGTAAACAAGTGGGACCTGATTAAACTTAAAAAGCACAGCAAAGGAAAAGCACAACAAAGGATACTGTAAGCAAGGTGAAAAGACAGCCCTCAGAATGGGAGAAAGGAATAGCAAATGAAACAACTGGCAAAGGATTCATTTCCAAAATATACTAGCAGCTAGCAGCTCATACAACTCAATGCTACAAAAACAAACAACCCAATCAAAAAGTGGGAAAAAGACCTAAACAGACATTTCTCCAAAGAGGACATAGAGATGGCTAACAAAAACACATGAAAACATGCTCATCATTGCTCATTATTAGAGAAATGCAAAGCAAAACTACAATGAGATATCACCTCACACCATTCAGAATGGCCATCATCAAAAAGTCTCCTAGTCTCTGGAGAGGATGTGGAGAAAAAGGGAACGTGCTTGTACTATTGGTGGGAATGTAAATTGACACAGCCACTATGGAAGACAGTATGCAGATTCCTTAAAAAACTAGTAATAAAACCATCATATTACCCAGCAATCCCACTCCTAGGCATATACTCTGAGGAAACCAAAATTGAAACAGACATATGTATCCCATTGTTCATTGCAGCACTATTTACAACAGGTAGAACATAGAAGTAACCTAGATGTCCATCAACAGATCAATGGATAAGGAAGTTGTGGTACATATACACAATAGAATATTACTCATCCATAAAAAGGAATGCATTTGAGTCAGTTTTGAAGAGGTGGATGAACCGAGAACCTATTATACAGAGTGAAGTGAGTCAGAAAGAGAAAGATAAGTATCATGTTCTAACACATACATGTGGAATCTAGAAGAATGGTACTGAAGAACTCATTTACAGGGCAGCAGTGGAGAAACAGGTATAGAGAACAGAGTTATGGACATGAGGAGAGGGGAGGAGAGAGTAAAATGTATGGAAAGAGTAACATGGAAACTTACATTACCACATATAATTAGCTGTATGGCTTCGGAAACCCAAACAGGGGGTCTGTATCAACCTAGAGGGGTGGGATAGAGAGGGAGATGGGAGGGAGGTTCGAAAGGGAGGGGATATATGTATACCTATGGCTGACTCATGTTGAGATTTGACAGAAAACAACAAAATTCTGTAAAGCAATTATTCTTCAATAGAAAGATAAATAAACAATAACAACAACAACAACAACAACAAAAACTGAGTCTAGAAGCTGTCTTTTCCAGATCTGAAATTTAATGCCAGATCTGATAGTTAGTTACTTGCTACTGTGGCCAGAAAGCAATTGATGTTTTTCTAGTGAAATTAAAATGTTTTGTTCTCATGAGATTGAATTAAACCAATTACAGAACTGGTTAAATATGAGACATGTTAATCTGTTTCAGGCCAGCCATATTCAGTAAGGGATGATGTCTATTAAGTCACAGTTACATAGTTTCATTTTCCAAATGTCTCTAAAGCACAGGATAGGTTATTTTTATACTAGAAAGACTCCCAGACTATACTTTCTAGTGACTAATGTTATTACAATAGTTTATAACCTTCATCTTTCTTCTTTAATATTCTTCTTTCCTTAGATGCTTAGATTTTAAAAACATAAATCCCCATCCTTTAGGACTTTTGGCTCTTTCTTCTTTGGCTATATAGGAAAAAATATATTTGGATAGATAGTAGGGATAAGAGGTCTGGCTATCTTGGTTCTAAGGAACAGAAGATAGGGGTGTGGCAGATTATCACCTGCCTCACAGGCTCAGGTAACATTTCATATTTTCCCTGTTTTGATTCTGACACTCAGGGAGAGATGGCATGCTATGCCTTTTGTAGCCCTTCTGCCAAAATTGTCTAGTCTCATTTTTACAAAGAAACCTCTGTCCACGGTATCATCTTTATCCTGACAACTGGCATAATTATTTTCCAAGATGAGAGCACAGCACTTGGCAAGGGCATAATCAAAGGCTTATGATTAGTGAGTCTAGACTTGGAAGGCTGTCTCCATGGGTTGATCATTTTCTAATGGCTTGTGACTCCAGGGGAAACATAGGGAACAAAGATACTGCTTGAGTTTTACCAGTGATGTAAAAAAAAAAAATCATCACTCAAAATCTAAAACAGAAAAGTGAGCTTGTTGCTTATTAGACAGAGAAAAACTGCATTTGCAAAATGCAATCTCTGAATAAGTCAAATGCTGATCTCACATAGGATTTGTAGAAGCTTGGGATTGAATCCTGGATTGATGACGTATAGAAGAGGACCTTTTAGGGAGACATTGATCTCTGGCTGAGAAGGGTTGGTTATTAGAGTGTAGCTGTGGCTAGTGTTTTCAGGCGTAGGGGGCTGTCACAAAATGCCTGGCTTACAGAAGTGTGATTGCTGACTCAGAGTCTTCACTGATCAACTGGGATTTTTTCAATGCCAGGTATGAATTACTTGTTACTATGGCCAAAGAAGAATCAGTCTATTTCAAGGGAAATGAAAATGTTCTTGCTCTTGGTGAACATTTTTATATACTCTTTGTACTTGTGTTATGCACGCCAATGTTTTATCTATTTGACCCTATTTAGGCTCATTGAGGGATCTTATAAAATTATAACCCCGTTTTCCATAGCACCCTGCGTAATTTTCACTGCTGCTGCTGCTGCTGCTAAGTCGCTTCAGTCATGTCTGACTCTGTGCGACCCCATAGATGGCAGCCCACCAGGCTCCCCCATCCCTGGGATTCTCCAGGCAAGAACACTGGAGTGGGTTGCCATTTCCTTCTCCAATGCATGAAAAGTGAAAGTGAAAGTGAAGTCACTCAGTTGTGTCCGACTCTTAGCGACCCCATGGACTGCAGCCTACCAGGCTCCTCCATCCATGGGATTTTCCAGGCAAGAGTACTGGAGTGGGGTGCCATTGCCTTCTCTGAATTTTCACTGGGTTGAGAGGTATTCCATGACCAAGGTCTTCAGGAATGTAGTAGTAATGCCTCCAGAGAAATGAGGCAGAGCATATTTTTAATGAGTTCAAAGACACATGAATGGAGAAATTTTTAAAAGTTCAGACAGAGGTGGCTATCATTACATCAGTTAACGAGTTCCCTAGTATACAAGGAAAGATAAACCTGGACTAGAAGCCAAACCAAAAGACATGGTTTTTTTTACAGGCAACACTGCTTTTCTGGCTCCTCAAACCTACCTCCATCTATCGTCTCACCTGCAAGTCCAAGTCTGGCTCGGCTTCTCATGTTTCCCTGCCCCACCTCCTCAGCCCAGCCGTGCTTCAGCACAGCTAAGATCTAAAACCTAGTTGAGATATAATTTTTCTGCAGAACATAGAGTTCTCTTTTCCTTTCCACTGGTCACACAACATTGAGCACTGTGCATTCATACTTGTGGCCCTTGAGTCCCACACACCTTAGCATCCACTGATGCTAATTTAAAAGATCAGGAGTATACCACATGAGACAGGATTAGGGCAGCACAATAGATATTCAGCTTAAATGTGAGAAAATTCTAGGCACATAGCTGATTCATAGCAACTCTGCAACTGGACAGGTAGGTGTTGCCAGTTTCTTGGTTAGAGCTCTTCCCTAATTCCTGGAAAATAGTCTCAGTGGTATTTGGATCCACCCTTCATGGGCCTTCCTGGTAGTTCAAAAGGTAAAGAATGTGCCTGTAATGCAGGACATCTGGGTTTGATCCTTGAGTGGGGAAGATCCCCTGGAGAAGGGAATGACAACCCATTCTGGGATTCTTGCCTGGAAAATCCCATGGACAGAGGAGCATGACTGGATATCGTCCATGGGGTCGCAAAGAGTCAGACACTTTCACTTTTCACTTTTTCATGAATTTGAGTCATTGTTCCTTTTCCATAAAAAAAAAAAAAAATATGCCAGGTTTGCAGCTGTGTCGTTATCTCATCCAACTTCCTGTCCATAAACTGTTAGGAGACCAGATACCAAAGTTACCCTTTTTCTTTTTTTTCACTTTTTACTGTCTCTGTCCATTTTAATTAACAGTCTTTCACCCATTGCAAATCTCCTGAAGTTTTGTAGCTGTCTAACACATCGGAATTACATTTCACTTGACTAGACCAAAGCCATACTCATATTACTCCCCAAGGCAACCAGTTACCTACCTTGGGCAATTTGTGAGGTCTTAGAAAAAATTTTTTAATTTCTATAAGTCTTAAAAATACTATTTCCTAACAAAGAGGATCTATAAGGCATTCCCTTACATCTTTATGAAGTATTTTTAAAAAGGGTCATACAGCCTTATCCTGACTTCAACCTTGCCCAGAGACCTAGTCTTACTCCCTGGGGTTTGACTTATGCCCTATGGTCATTTCTGAGTTTGAGAATCTCTTCCTGGCTAGAAAGACAGGCCTGGGTACTTTATATGTTCCCTAAATTCTGCTTGAAAACTGATCAACTTCCACTTCTCTTTTTAAATTTTCTAACAGGCAAGACTATTTTATCATAGCTAGGATAGTCAATGTTTCAGAGTTCTGCCTGGAAATCCCATTAGTCCCTTAATTAGCTACATTTCTTATCTTCTACCTGCAGCTCTTAAGTGTTGCCAAGCTTTCTGGTCCTAAGTAACTAGAATTCCCTTTTCTCATCACTGTGTCGCTTTTAGTGGATTGTAAGATGCATAAAAACAGAACCTCATCTTTTCTATTGCTATTAATATTATATGCCAGTAGCCAGCACAGTGTCTGAAACACAGTTGCTTAATAAATAAATAGAAACAGGAATGCCATCAAAGTTAAATGAAAATTTAGTGATAATGACATACTTATCCATAGGAAAAAAATGTCAAAAACAATAGTGAAATTACAAATGATATTCAGTGTCATAGCAAGTACCAAAGCCTTTAAAAATGCCCAGAAGTTCTTTGTAGTGTTTCTACATAAATGTCCTATCTTCTTCAATTCAAATATCCAAGATGAAGAAATGGAATGAAAAGCACCTATTTCCCATTCATTCATTTTTTGTTGTTAATATTAAAGCAGCATAACCATAGAGGGCTAAATATGTTTTGGAGGCTAAACAGGCAGACAAATATATCAATGTTGTTCATAAAGAAAAATGCATTTTTATTTCCCAAAGCATAAAAATTTGAGGTGCAACCAAGCTAAATGGAGAACTGCCTAAATAACCTGTGAGTATAGAAAAATAAATAGGCTACATGCCATTTAAAAATGGCATGGTACAACTTTTGAGAGCCATTTATATCTTTAGTTTATTTTATAATATGAATGCAGGGACAGCATTTTGGAGGGTTTCTAATCTCTCTCCAGTTTACTGAATGTAGACAGCAAATAAATATATTTTTGAAAGGGTTTCTCGATTCTCACTGCATGAGTTTAAAGGGTTATATTAAAAGCTGTAGTTTTTCTCCCAAGACTGTAGTATCATTGCCACATTTGCAATCAGTCAAACTTGGTAAATATCTTCTAAGTCCACAGTGTTGGTTTAGTTCACGATAAATGCTTATCACTGCCTCTAGAATATTTTATGTTTGCTTTCTTCCCATACTGATAAGATATAATTTTTCTCAACACGGATCATTGATTTTAAAGCATGAATCATAGAATGTCGGCCCTGTAAAGGACCTTGAGAAGTTGTCTATTCCATATCCTTGCCTTCATATGGGTCCACCTTAGCCCACACGGGATAATGTTCATTGATTCCATTTTTAAGGACCTTTGAAGGAAGAGGGTCTTTCAATTTTCTTCTGTAGCCCATTTCAGTGTTTAATAACCCATAAGGCTCTCAGGAAATTCTTCCTTATATCCATCCTAAATTACCAATGGCACATGGATTTAGAGTCCAATCTTAAGTAACTGGAATAAATTACCTGTGCTATGGAAACAGACATTCACTCTGAATTTGAAAAAGTGTTGTCTGTGTGAAATAAACTGAAAATATTACTTCTCGGGGATGGAGTAAGTGAATTTCAATCAGGTGCCCCCAACTCCACAAAGTGCTCGTGCTGCAGTAAGCCAGGTGATTGTCGTCAAATAGTCTTGGCAAAGCCCTTCAGGACATTTCTGAGTGGTATAAGCCCCAAGGCCAGAACTGAACACAGAAGATGAACCATGACAAGGAGTCAGACAAATTGTGGTCAAGCTGTATGGGTGACAGGTTATGTACACAGACAGGCTTTCCAAGCTGATCTCAGCAGACACACTACATCTGAGCAGATGATGACAGGCTGAGCTTAAGTTCCTGTGCATGTCAGTGTCTTTTGGATAGAAAGAGTTGCCTTGATGGCAGGGCCCTGGAGAAACTGACTACATGTCAGTCTCTAAAGCAGCAGACTGACCAGCCCAGTTCACACCACCATAGTAACTGAGAAGTAGCAGCTTGTAGCCAGGGCTTTCCCTGGGGGAAGGCATCCTTCCAGTAAGAGTCAACGCTTGGAGAAGCTTAATCTCTGCTAGGAAATGTGCTGAACTTTTGCTCTCATTAAATCTTTGAATAATTATAACAATATTATGGCACTTCCTTGAGGAAGTGGCTCAAATGGTAAAGAATCCACCTGCAGTATGGGAGACCTGGGTTTGATCCCTGGGTTGGGAAGATCCCCTGGAGGAGGGCATGCAACCTACTCCAGTATTCTTGCCTGGAGAATCCCCATGGACAGAGGAGCCTGGAGGGCTACAGTCCATGTGGTCGCAAAGCATCGGACACGACTGAGTGACTAAGCACAGCACAGCACAACAATATCATGAGAGGTGTGACTATGTGTTCATTCACTCAGTATATTTGCGTCTCCTGCATTAGCAAGCATATTCTTTACCACTAGCGCTACCTGGGAATGACATAGGTACAATTATTATCCTTATTTTACCAATAAGGAAATTAAAGAACAAAGAGATTAAGTAAACTTGCTCCAGCTACTAAGTGCCAGAATTGGAATTTAAAATAATGCTGTAATATTCCCTGGTGTCTCAGATGGTAAAGAATCTGCCTGCAATGCAGGAGACCTGGGTTTGATCCTTGGGTCAGGAATCACTCCAATATTCTTGCCTGGAGAATTTCAAGGTCAGAGGAGCCTGGCAGACTATAGTCCGTAGGTTCACAAAGAATTGGACATGACTGAGCAACTGACACACACAGAGTCATATTCCAGAACCCACTCTCTTAACTACTATGTCTCACTGCCTCTCACACTAAATTAGAATAGGGAGCAATTTTTTGATGAAAGTCCAAATTAGTATCCACTCACATCACTGACCTCTGGCCAGTTGGGCAGGGTGGGGACAAATCAGTGTATTTCATTTATAAGTATACCATCAGTGCTGATCAAATTTAATGGAAAATATATAACAACAGGAATCTCTGAGCCATTTTTTAATCTCATAAATATCAAGTAGTAATGTCTTGTATCAGCTTTGCAATATATGACATCTCAATTTTCACAAATGGGCCAGCATCAAATAGGAATTAATATACTTGTTGGTGATGGACAGGGAGGCCTGGCGTGCTACGGTTCATGGGGTTGCGAAGAGTCGGACACGACTGAGTGACTGAACTGAACTGAACTGAATACTTGTTTTAGAGATGAAAAATAAAAGCTAAGTTCAGGGACATTATTTCTAAAAAGAAGTTCTCAACAACCGGTCTTTCATCGTGTTCTCTTTCAATTATGCCATGTTGAAAATTAACATGTGTTGAAAAAACTGAGTGTATATGGAATTTCCTATATCTGAGGTAAATGACATTGAATATAACTACAAAAGCCATTGATAAGGGATCACACAAACACTCTTTCCAAGGGTTACTTTTTCCTAGGCTGCCCTCTTGGGAACTGTTGTCCTTCTTGGAGCAGTAGAGACTTAAGGTCATAGATAATTTCATTGACTTTCTACTTATCTAAGCCTGTGATCTATAAAAGTTAAAAATGAAAGAAAGTGGAACTCCATCATTCTCCAACCTCTCCTCATTCTGTGAAAATCCTGGAAGAAATTCACTATTCTATGATATCAGGAGTGACATTCAAACTGTGAACAAGTGTTAACGGCTCAGTCACCCACCAAACACTGAAACTCCCTGTGGAGCCAGGAGTTTCCCCTTCAGTTGGTGGGTTTCAGTAGGTGCAGGAAGCTACCAGGTCTAGGAGATGGGTGGTCTGGAGAGAAGAGTCCTTGAATGGCTTGAAACAATGGCCACTTAATAACTGGGAAAAGAAACTTTTCAATATATCAAATCCAGTATAAGCCTACCAGTGTGAACTAAGTATTAACTCTTGTCGGGTTCCTTGAGGGCAGAAACTGTGTTCTAGAT
Source organism: Capricornis sumatraensis (assembly GCF_032405125.1). NCBI lineage: Eukaryota > Metazoa > Chordata > Mammalia > Artiodactyla > Bovidae > Capricornis > Capricornis sumatraensis. Next base: position 46,588,278 of record NC_091079.1, read on the forward strand.
TTCATTAAATACCACAGCTCTGCAGGCTTTCACAATTCTGAAATCCCCAAAGCTGTAAAAGATAAAAATTGTCTCTATAATTCATTTGGCTGCAAAACTTTTTCTGTGTCGATATGAGACCGTTTATAAACTTTGTTATTCCTAAGTGAATAGTCATGATTTTCACCACTGACACATTAATGTGTTTGATTATAGGATACTGTTTAGGGTTCCCCTGGGAGTATTTTGAAAGAGAAGATGCATGCACTGTTTTACCTTCTTAAAACTTGGAAAATTTTGCATTCAGAAGCATATCTGGTCCTAAGAGCTTGAATAAAGGGCTGTGTACAGATATCATCTAGCCTAGTATATGCTTTGGGACAGAGTAGCTTTCAACAGCAAATTCTATTTTGTTGAATGAATGTGCCTATGTGGCTTTCAAAATTTTTCTTCAATAAGAAAAATGAGTAAAGGGAGTAGAAAAGCCAGTTTCTGCTCAGACTTGGGTTTGTATATCTACTTTATCTAAAGTCAGAACAAAAATTATATCATTGGATTTATAGCACACCATCATTTTCTCCACAAAGGCCAGGAGAAAACTATCCCCTATCGGAGAAGGCAATGGCACCCCACTCCAGTACCCTTGCCTGGAAAATCCCATGGATGGAGAAGCCTGGTGGGCTGCAGTCCATGGGGTTGCGAAGAGTCTGATACAACCGAGAAACTTCACTTTCACTTTTCACTTTCATGCATTGGGGAAGGAAATGGCAACCCACTCCAGTGTTCTTCCCTGGAGAATCCCAGGGACGAGGGAGCCTGGTGGGCTGCCGTCTATGGGGTCGCACAGAGTTGGACATGACTGAAGTGACTTAGCAGCAGCAGCAGCAGCATGGACAATTTGCAAACGTAGATAGTAAACAGGCCTATATAACTAAATCAGCACTTACATAACTTCTCATGGTCATACGCAGAACCCCATATATGGAAGATATTCACAGTCCTTTACACTAATAATAACCTTGAAAGGGACATCAATATCAGTTTAGGAAACCATGTGCTTCACTGCCCAGAAACATTTCCAGTGTTCAAGAATATTCTGATGATACATTGTGAATCAAATTGCCTTTTCTATGTTTAAAGTGATTAGAGGTATATAAAATCTCAGCCTTTGAAAGTACCAAAAATTGTCTCATTGGAAATACTGTGAAAGAAATATCACTAAAGATGAAAGAGAGATGAGAAATTTCAGTGTTTTAGAACAGCTTCATATAAATACTTCTGCAAGATGAATTATCTTGAACCCACTGAAAACTTTCAAGTTTTCTCAATGAAAAGTTCTCAACAAATCACAATGACATAATTTGGACAGGAAACAGCATAAATCTCAGAATAACAGGATGACATAAAAGGCAAAACCCAGATGGACTTAAAAATCTAAGGAGATTGAAAGCAGAATTGGGAACAGAGGATAGACCCTGTGGGGTAGAGAAAGTCAACAACTGAGAACGCCTGGAAGCCTGGGCAGTGACAAAACACACTACAGATCCGAAGCACTCCTGGAGACTGTGAAGAATGGAATGAAACACAAGACACAAAAAACAGGCAAATCTAGAAGAACGCTGCAATCAGTTGGCTTAGGCACGATAAGAAACTGAGCCAGAGCTGTGATCGCAATGGAAAAGCATGAGAAGGAAGCATAGCACACATTGAATTTTTTATGTTGCTCTTTCTACTTAGATCTTCGAGTCATGCTAATGGATTAATAACTCTGGGCTGATGGGCTAAAGGCTGATAGACTTTGCCTCTTGTAGCATATTTTTACCTTTTTTATAAAGGAGAAAAACTGAGGATGAATGAATATACGCCTGGCGATGGTTAGAAACGTTTTGTGAATGTTTCATGAGGAACCGAAGACATACTGCAGTCCTTGCACAATTGTCATAATCTGATGTATTTTACCATTTCTCTCTGTCATGTTTATGGGGAAAAGAGTAAGAGGAAGATGTGCTGGCCTGCCCTTGGTGAGGTCTAACTGCAGCAGCGGTGATGTTCCTTTTTTAATCAAAGCATCATTATTCTTCATGATAAACTCAGAGAATAATAGAAACTACATTGCAGAGGGGAGACTACAATTATATGAAGTCTCTTTCGCTGAAAACAAATAAATAAAAGCGTTTCACAGAAATCACTTCCTCTATACCACCATCCATCAGGCTATTAAATATTACTTTGAGGATAAAATTCTAAGGTTATTAATCTATATAAAACCAGGTTTTCCAGGCTTGAGGAAAGCTGAGAAAATTTCCCAAGGGAATTTCTACTCTTCTCTAAGGTTAAAGAAAAGACTCAATTCAGATATTTATCAATAAACTTAAAATAATACAATGCATATTATTTTTTAAATGAAATAAACCTTCAGTTAGGTTTTCTTATTTTTTCCTTCTCTTCTGGGAAGCACTCGTTAGAGCTTTTGTGACTTGAATAATTTAATGGAATATCAAGAACTGAATAAATAGCTGCCTCTGCACCCTCCTAAAATTTCCCTTATTATATACTATAATATATTGATATTGAGAGGTGCTGCTCCTTTACATTTTAAAGTGAGTTTATAAATACTTTAATATAGCTAAGTTGCTTACTATCATTGATGGTATAAAGATGAAAACTATTATTTCTTGATACATATTTTGTCAAAAATGAGTGAATATTTGACTACTGGGTGAGTTTATGCTTGCAGTAATATGGAAGCTAGCTTGTTCTGTGACCTTGGTGCTTCTCTTTATAGCTAAGCATTAGTATTTTTTTTTTAACTGAAGTATTCTGGGCTTCCTAGGAGGTGCAGTGATAAAGAATATGCCTGACAATGCAGGAGACACAAGAGACGTGGGTTGGATCCCTGGGTCAGGAAGATCCCTTGGAAGACGAAATGGCAATCCATCTGAGTTAAAAAAAAAAAAAAAAAACCCTCCATCTGTGTCTTCTCTTCTGCTCCAATCTCAAGCCAAATTTCACATTCTCAGCAATAATATTAATAACTGCACAAGTAACCTCAGCTTATTATTAAAGCTTGTACCTCTGACATCAGATTCAGTAGTCTGCTCACAATGGCTTGGTTCCCACACTCTGCACCAAATACCTTCTCTCTCTCTCTTGCTCTCTCTCTTTGCTCAGTCATGTCCAACTCTGTGACCCCACAGACTGTCACCTGCCAGGCTCCTCTGTCCATGGGATTTTCCAGGCAAAAATACTGGAGTGGGTTGCCGTTTCCTTCTCCAGGGAATCTTCCCAACCCAGGGATTGAATCCAGGTCTCTGTCTCCTGCATTGCAGGATTCTTTAGCCACTGAGCCATCAGCATCAAAGACAGATGGCTGCCAACCAGTGGCAAGAATTGGAGCAGTGACACCACACACTTCTATGGTCTTTGAAGCCAAACACCATGTCCTTCCCAACCTTACTGATTTCACTTATGTAATTAGCAGGGATGACAGATGATGAGATGGCTAGATGGCATCACAAACTCAACGGACATGAGTTTGAGTAAACTCTGGGAGTTAGAGATGGACAGGGAGGCCTGATGTGCTTCAGTCCATGGGGTCGCAAGGAGTCGGACATGACTGAGCGACTGAATTAGCTTTAGTCTGTTCTGTAAACCACTCAGTAAATAAATTGCCTTGTAGAATTATTCCTCTTGCCTTTACCCCTTTGTGGTACGGCTTCTGCTAGAAAAGCTCTCATTGTCAGTATTTCTTTCACTTTGGATAGTTGTATTTTCCAAATCCAGTGCAAGTAACATTCCCCTGACTCTAACAACCAATCTGTCTGACCTGTTACATTGAGTTGAGTCACAGATATTATTTTTTTATCTTGTTCCCAGGGATAACAGCTTCTCTTCCCAATGCTCCCTGGAATCAGACTCTTTGAATATCACACACTGAGCCGTCTGCTGTCTCTATGTAGATTCGTAAGTTTAGATTTTGCTTTATCATAGGAAGGAAAATTTATCTTTCAAAGCTGAAATCAAGCCCACATGCATGTGAGCATGCTCAATCCTATGCGACTCTGTCCAAGTCCATGGACTGTAGCCCGCCAGACTCCTCTGCCCATGGAAATTTTCAGGCCAAAATACTGGAGTGGGTTGCCATTTTCTTCTCCAGGGGACCTTGCTGACACAGGGATCAAGCGTGCATCTCCTGCATTGGCAAACAGATTCTTTACCACTGTGCCCCCTGGGAAGCCCACCTGGAGCTAATTCCTGCAATGGTAATGTGAGGATGGGTTCCTTATCTTTTGAGTACCATCTCTCTGCCCTCCCCACAAATGTCATCTTTTAATAACATCATCCTTTTTCCAGTCACCTAGACTTCAGACTTCAAAGTCATCTTTGGTTCATCTTATTCTTTCCTGTATCTACTTCATTCCCAAGATCTACTTTCATATACTTGTCATTTCCACTGAGTGATTATTGTGTATCTCACTTTACATGTTGTGCACCATGTTTCCTGATACATTCCAGCCAGCATACTACAGCCACTCTTTATTATGTGAATACTATCAATTTCTGCTCAGAAGTTTCCAATGGTTTCATTTTTCCTGACTTAAGACAAACCTAGTTTCAGATATTGTAACATTGCTGATCATGGTCTCATTCTGTTTTCTGTCTTATTTCTCACTTATTCAAGCCGTACCTTCTTATTCTAGTCAAGTTGGCTTTCTCACTTCCCAAGAATATGCTAGAATCTTTCTCCTGAGTCTTTAGTCACTGTGTTAGCTTAAGGTCTCTGAATGAAATGGATGACAAATTAAAACTGGATGACTTGCAAGATTCTAATACAAGAATGCTTCCCAGGTGGTACAGTGGTAAAGAATCCGCCCGCCAATACAGGAGATGCAGGAGGTGTGGGTTCAATTCCTGGGTGGGGAAGATCCCCTGGAGGAGGGAATGACAACCCACTCCAGTATTCTTGCCTGGGAAATCCTATGGACAGAGGGGCCTGGAGCATTACAGTCCATGGAGTCTCAAAGTGTTGGACAGAACTGAGCCCGCAAACAATTAAAACATATGTGAAAAACTTAAATGATAAAGGTGAAATCTCACTCACTCCTGTGGATTCAAAGCTGAGACGGACAACGCGGGTTACAGTCCAGGGAGGTCACAAAAGAGTCAGATACAACTCAGTGACTAAACAGCAACAATTAAGAGGAGATGGGTAACCCTATCTAAACAGCGGGCTAAACCAAAGTCAGGTTAATTTACCAGAGTAAGAAGAAAAAATAAAAAGGCCTCCCTAGGTCAGGACAAAACTCAATACTGACTTCAAGAAATATCCCTACAAAAGATATCAGATTATTGGTAAATTTATGCCCCAGGTCATTACTGAAAACAATAGAGCTATTTGTCAGCTATTAGCACAGCCTCAAAGGTACCGCTGATACAATCAGAGGTAGACAATGAAGAATTGATGCTTTTGAACTGCGTTGCTGGAGAGGCTCTCAGACTGCAAGGAGATCAAACCAGTCAATCCTATTGGAAATCAACCCTGAATATTCATTAGAAGGACTGATGCTGAAGCTCTAGGACTCCGGCCATCTGAGGCAAAGAGCCGACTCATTGTAGAAGACCCTGATGGTGGGAAAGATTGAGGGCAGGAGGAGAAAGGGGTGACAGAAGATGAGATGGTTGGTGGCATCACTGACTCAGTGGACATGAGTTTGAGCAAACTCTGGGAGATAGTGAAGGACAGGGAAGCCTGGAGTGCTGCAGTCCATGGGGTCACAAAGAGTCGGACACAGCTGAGCGACTGAACAACAATGAACAGCAAGAGACGGGGACATTCAAAGAGAATCCTGATGGTGTAGCCGTCAGCCCCCATGACTGTGTGCATGCCCTAGGCTGCAGCCTCTGAGGAGCCACATGTGTGGTGCACAGTCGTTCAGTCACTCAGTCATGTCTAACTCTTTGTGTCCCTTTGGACTATAACCTGCCAGGCTCTTCTGCCCATGGGATTCTCCAGGCAAGAACACTGGAGGGGTTTTCCTCGTCCAGGGAATCTTCCCAACCCAGGGATCAAGAGCCACAACAAGGGTTTAAATGTGAGCTAAGCAGTTCAGCCCTGGGATTTCTTTGGAGGAAATGATGCTGAAGCTGAAACTCCAGTACTTTGGCCACCTCATGTGAAGATTTGACTCATTGGAAAAGTCTCTGATGCTGGAAGGGATTGGGGGCAGGAGGAGAAGGGGATGACAGAGGATGAGATGGCTGGATGGCATCACTGACTCGATGGACATGAGTCTGAGTGAACTCCGGGAGTTGGTGATGGACAGGGAGGCCTGGTGTGCTGTGATTCATGGGGCTGCAAAGAGTTGGACATGACTGAGCGACTGAACTGAACTGAACCGAAGCAGTAGTCCTGGTGTGAGTGATGGTGCTGAGGAAGAAACCTAGAGGAACTGAGACCTCAGCCCTGGAAGCACAGCTCTACTGGAGTGAAGTCAGCAGGCACTTTGTGTGGAATTGCTGGTGTATGAGAGAGATAAACCCCAACTTTAGCATACTTTTATAAATCAGACTTCATGCAACGTGCTGCTTTCCAAACATGGAGATTATGCAGACTTCTCTTTCTCCAGACTTCCTAGGACTCAGCTGGTGGGTCATGAGTGCTGGAGGGGAAGGTGAGAATGGAGGTTAGAAGTTTACAGAACTAGACTGTACTCTAGAACATTCTGATTCTGTGGTTCTGAATGAGGTCCAGAAGCCTGCCTTTTTAATAAGCATCCCAGGAAGATTTTGAGAACATGTCATACAGATGTCAAACATTATGATAATTTATATCAGTATAATTCTTTTCTTCCAGACTTTTTAGGTTTCATTAGATCTATCTAGGTTGAGAAAACAGTTGCTTTTCCTGGGATGTAGCTATGCCCAGAATTGCAGAAATTACATCTGTGTGAAAAGATCATTTAAAAATAGTTTAATTCATGTATTCATTTGGTTGGAGGATTGAGGGAATGAAAAGTGCCCACCAAAGTGAGAAGGTCTCTGAAGACTGAAAAATGAGGCAGGCAGCTGTGTACAATGAATGGGTCCATTTATACAGGGTTAGTTACTCAAATGGTGAGCAAGTGGGACAAGGGTCTGGTGGACAACCATCTAGGAGCCTTCACAGCTGCACCACTGAGGGGCCACGGGGACAAATCTTATAGTTTTCCTAGGGTATGGTGGTGCGTACTTGAACACAGAATGTGCATTCCTAAGTTAAGACTTATGAATGAGTACCTAGCCTTGTGGGCTTTGCAGGTGGTACTAGTGGCAAAGAACAGACCTGCCAATGCAGGAGACATAAGAGATGCAGGTTTGATTCCAGGGTTGGGAAGATCCCCTGGAGGAGGAAATGGCAACCCACTCCAGTATTCTTGCCTGAGAAATCCCATGGATAGAAGAGCCTGGGGGAACGCAGTCCACAGGGTTGCAGTCAGACACGACTGAAGCGACTTAGCGCTCACACACACACCTAGCCTTGTGCGCACTGAGAACACGGTCTTCTTCACTGTTTGGGGACTAACAGCACAGAGGTCACCTGGTTCTGTTGACTATTAAACAATATCTATTAACTGCAAACCCCCTGAAGACAAAGAAGTGATTTGCAACCGGGATAGTCCTGGGTGCGTGTGTGCGTGCTCAGTCGCATCAGTGTGACCTACCCTTTGCGACTCCATGGACTGTAGCCCACCAGGCTCCTCTGCCCATGGGCTTCTCCAGGCAAGAATATCAGACTGAGTTGCCGTGTCTTCCTCCTGGGGATCTTTCGGACTCAGGGATCAAACCCATGTCTCCTGCATTGCCAGGTTATTTTTCCACTGAGGAACCTGGGAAGCCAATAGACCTGGGTAGGGTCAGTGAGAGGACAGGAGGAACTGTATGGGCCCAGGATGGCATCAGTGGCATCACTTATGCTAACAGTCTTACAATTGTAACCATCTTTCAAAGAAAATTTTGTAATATAGAAAAAAAAATGAATTATTTTTGCACATTCTGCAATGAGCACTCTAAATGGAAAGGTCTTCAGTTCAGCGTAATAGAGGAATGGCGCCCTAATTTTGAGTTATTTGTGAACACACAGTAAGTTATCATTTCTACTCTCTGTTCCTACCTGTCAACCCACTCTTTCTGTCTGGCACCTCCACCTTTGTCTATTTGAGATAAATAAGGATTAGTAAATATTCCTTTACTGTCTTCATCAATTGTTTTGAAATCTCCAGAACCTCTAAGGCCTGTTGAGTGCAACAAAACATCCTTTCTCAGGAGTTTGAAGCCCAAACTTCCCATTCAAAGAACTATTGACATCACTTGCTTCTGGAACACAGAATGAAATAGCACATAGGAAAAACAAAAAATCATGGGTGAAACATCAGTCCGAATTGAATTCATCAAACTTAAACAACCAAAGGAGATAATTTGGAACTCGGAAACGACTGGATTCTAATTTTTTGCATATTTGAGTGCTGTGCTATTAAATAACCGATTTTAGCCTGTTTTCTCCTATTTAGAATGATGAGGCTAATGCCACATATTTCAAAGGATTGGCAATGGAATGCCTAGGGTTTCAGTAAATACTTTGGGACTGGAAACCACTAAGTGCTAAGTGTTATTTTAACCAGAGTGCCTAGGAGAGTATCCATCAGCATTCTTCGCTGTTGAATGCAGGGTCTGGGAGTTCAGAGGAGGTGAGCTACCCCACTTAGCGCCTTCATGACTCATTGATCTGAGCTCCTTAGACAACTGCTTGAACTTCATGTTTCTTAGAAAGTAGTTAGAGTTTGTAGCCGACTTCTCACTGGCGACTTGGAATGCCCCAAAGCAATATCAATGATAGCTTGAACTGGATGCGTCAGGGAATTTGAAAGGTAAAAAATGATAGGCTTGGAACATATATTCCCTCCAATGCTTCCAATTTTGCTCTGGGGTAGATTTTCTCTAAAAATATGTTATCTGAACGACTTAAAAATTCCAGGAGCAATAACTCATCTGACTGTGACGGTGGATTTTCAGCATCTCCAAGTTTTAAGGTGAAGATTCTGCAAAGCAATAGAAATTTGAAACCTGGCACAAATCCCAGACTTACACTGCCGTTGGGCTCTAAATAATAAACATTCCTTTCCCAATATTCGATCCAGCTACACCTCCAGCCAGAGTGAGCATGTTTGTCATAAAGCAGGAAACGTGAAGATTTTGGAGACATTTTGTGTTTTAGTTTGGTTTCCTCTAAACATAGAGCTTGAAAGGGGGTTTTAGGGCAAGTAATTTGCTTGACAGATGAACTCAGGGAGCAGAAGTAAGGAAGAGAGGGACACAGAAAGACTCCGAAGGAGGAAAGTCACTATAAACGTGCAGTATTGTTGGGCTCCCCTGGTGGCTCAATCAGTAAAGAATCAACTTGCAATGCAGGAGACCCAGTTCCATCCCTGGGTTGGAAGATCCCCTGGAGAAGGAAATGGCTACCCACTCCAGTATTCTTGCCTGGAAAATCCCATGGACAGAGGAGCCTGGCGGGCTACAATCCACGGGGTCACAAAGAGTCAGACAACGACTTAGATACTAAACCACCAACCACCACTGTTGACACTGGTAAAGGCATTTGGGCAATTCATTCAGAACCTCTGAGAAATGAAGAGAGCATTTTTCGGACATGTCCTCATGAAAGTCAGGAAACAGCAGCCTTTATCTACTGAAATTCATCTTCCATTGGTCATTGGTCGAAGGTCACTTCCAATGGTGTGGCTTCAGACTGTGCCTATGACTGACCAAACAAGTTCCGTTGGCATCTCAGAAGGCCCTGGAGCACCAAGCACTGATTCAGGCTTGCATGTCTGAGGTACACCCAGGTGAATCAGAGTTCATTCAGGTACCACTGTCCACTGCAGGGGAGGCTAACACTGAGGTGAGCCACGTGTCACGTGTCATGTGCTGTAGTACAGCCTGTTTCACCCTTTAGATTGCATCATGTCCCTCACTAAGTCCACTCTGTCACCACATTTTCAAGGTGGGATTGGCTACAATTTCTATCAAAGAGTTTTATACAGGCAGATTTAGTGAAACAAGCTATGGTCCTCCCTGATGCAATTGGTATCCAGACCACAGTTAGGATTTACCATCTCCTTCTAGTCCATGTCCTAGACACCGTATTAAAAAGCAGAGATATCACTTAGCCAACAAAGACCTGTACAGTCAATGCTATGGTTTTTCCAGTAGTGAAAGTTGGACCATAAAGAAGGCTGAACACCAAAGAATTAATGCTTTCAAATTGTGGTGTTGGAGAAGATTCTTGAGAGTCCCTTGTACAGCAAGGAGATCAAACCAGTCAATCCTGAAGGAAAGCAACCCTGAATATTCATTGGAAGGACTAATGCTGAAGCTGATGCTCCAATACTATGGCCACCTGACGTGAAGAGCAGACTCATTGGAAAAGACCCTGATGCTAGGAAAGATTGAAGGCAGAAGGAGAAGGGGACAACAGAGGATGAGATGGTTGGATGGCATCACTGACTCAGTGGACATGAGTTTGAGCAAACTCCAGGAGATAGTGAAGGACAGGGAAGCCTGGTGTGCTGCAGTCCATGCGGTCTCAAAGAGTCGGACACAACTTAGTGACTGAACAACAACAAAGCTGCATACGAGCACAGGCTGAAATGGGATCCCACAAAAGCTGGATAAGATCTTATGAGATGAGAGCAAGACATTCAGGTGTGGGATGAGTTCAGGTGCTGGAAGCACAAAAGCAGGCTGAGCTTCTGTGGAACTGTCCACCATGATTAAAAGTAAAATCAGAAGTGTGCCCAGTTGCTGGGGAAAGAGCATGTGACGTGTGCTACAATGTGGCATTACGAGGAAGTGATCTCATCACCTACCCTATACCATACCCTCCCCAAGCCCAACCATGTCCAGTGAGTCGCTCTTTGTGTGATACTACCTAATCAATGAGGCATCTGTGTGCATGGCTGGAGAGCAGCCGGAGAGACCCAGAGCACATTCACCTGCACTTTCGAGTACTGCCCTGTAGATGACGCTGGTTGCATGTGAAAGAAGGCCTGGAAGGTCTTTTTGCAAACTGGGGCTTCCAGTGTGGTGCAATGGGTAAAGAAATCTGCCTGCTAATGCAGGAGACACAAGAGATGAGGGTTTGATTCCTGAGTCAGGAAGATTCCCTGAAGTAGGAAATGGCAACCCACCCCAGTATTCTTGCCTGGGAAATTCCATGGACAGAGGAGCCTGGCAGACTACAGTCCAGGGCATTGCACATGACTGAGGGACTGAGCAAAGCACCGAATACAGACCTCGAACTGTTTAGAGAGGGACCCTTGTCTCCCACCATAATGTATATGAGACTGCATATCAAAATCTGGTCACACTTAACTTGAACTCCTTCCCCAGAGACAGGAGACAGGGTGTTGTAGTTAGCACAGGGCTTGGTGTTGTAGTTAGTACTGTGACGGATTTCTCAGCTCTTAACCAATGGTGCTTATAATCCATGAGGTCACAGAAGAGTTGGACATGACTGAGCGACTAAACGACAACATGATACATAGCATATACTGTGTTTTATACACTGCCTGTGTGCATGCCAAGTCCCTTCAGACGTGTCCAGCTCTGCGACTGTATGGACGATAGGCTCCTCTGTCCATGGGATTCTCCAGGCAAGAATACTGGAGTGGGTTGCCATGCCCTCCTCCCGGGATCGAACCAGCATCTCTTATGTCTCCTGCATTAGCAGGCGTGTTCTTTACCACTGGGAAGCCCTTATACACTGCCTGGTGCATTGTGAATGTTCTGGAAGTTTCCTAGGGCATGGCAGTTGTTAGTCTGCTGAATCTTTTCTGTCTTCTCCATTTTCCGTGAGTGTGCCTCCCCCATGGACCCCTCTCGGCTTCCTCTAAAGTGTCCTTTTTTTAAAAATAAAATTATTTTGATATGGACCTTTTAAAAAGTCTATTCAACTTATTACAATATTGCTTTGTGTTTTATGTTTTGGTTTTGGCCACAAGGCACATGATACCTTAGCCCGCTGAGCAGGGATTGAACCCACATCCCTTGCATTAGAAGGCAAAGTCTTAACCACTGGGCCACCAGGGGAGTCCCCCCTCTGCAGTGTCTGTGATGAGCTCAGTCAGGGTCAGTCACCACACGGTGCTCCTACACCAAATGCAGTCATACCCGAACCCTCGCCAGATGCCTTATGAAAATATAAATGTCTCCTGCATCTCCCTCGTGTGCCACTGTAGTCACCTTGTTGAGAAAGAAAACCATGTAAATCTTACGGGACTACCAGTTATGAAACCCATGCTGTGCTTTCCTAACACTAAACAAACATCTTGGTAAACCACTCTCGTCTATTTCGTGGCTGGAATCTAGCTGGTAGAATCAAACACTGATGGCTGTCTATGGTTTGCAGATATGAGCTTATGCCAGGCCAGGCCCTTAAAGAAGCAGTTACCAGGTAGGCTTAGACATGGTTGGACAATTAATTGAGGAAGTGCCCTGCAGAGTAAAGAGGGATGGGATAGGAGTAGGAGAAAGGAGCCTTTCCACTGTCCTGCAGGGCTGGCTCCTGTGCGTGCAGAAGAGAGAGGAGGGACTGAGAAGAAAGAGCCTCAGACCGCTGTGTGGTTCTGGGGTGGTGTCAGCAAACTAATGCAAGTGCCCAAGCCAGGATGGAGGAGCCCCACACCTGCCACGAATGGTCTGCTGAGAACCCCTGCCATCCTCAGTCGCTGAAGGGAGCAGCCGGAGGGGAAGCAGGGCCTCACCTTGGTAGCCAAGAGCACTTGGAAGCAGCAGCTGGGGGCTGTGAGCCCCATCAGGAAGTTCTCCTGATGGGGGGTTTCAGCAAGGGATCTCCACTGTTCTCACAAACCTCTCTCTATCCTATTTTGAATCTTTGAACATATATGATTTCTGGCCCCAATTCTCTCCAGAACCTGGAGTAAAATTTGTCCAAAAAGAAGACTTGGACTCAGTTAGAACTACACATGTAAGCCAACACATCTAAACCCCACATAAAAGCCCAGGCCCTTGGAACAGGGTTTAATCCACAAGGACCTTTTGCGTCTGGCAGAAAGAGACAGTTGATCTGCTCTTTAGCACTCGTTGTCTCTCTCGTGGGTGACGTTGGGCTCAGGCCGGTCAGTCTTGCCCTGCCCCGGAGGTGTTGGGTTTTAATTTAAATAAACAGCTAAGTTTTAGGTGTGCTGTGTGTTGATCTTTTCTGAGCAGTTGACTGCAGATTGTTGTTGGTTTCTTTTTGTTGTTGTTTTTTTTTTTTTTGCTGCATCATTGGGCGTTGGTGTATAACCAACTCCAAGGGTTTCAGGAAGTGCTTTTGACTGATCTGGAGCTTTCTGTCTCACTCAGCGAATCGCTCCTTCATTTTTCCACCCCCTGCACATTTCCTGTTAAGAGATGTTCATGTTCCCTGCAGTTGGCAGGTGGAGTGGCGGGCCTCAGACTGCCCCTCAGCAGAGAGCTCTGTCACTGTCCCGTGGTTTATCAGACAGCTTCACTGCCACTGTAATGAGTTTGCCAGGCTCAACTTTTGTCTCTGATGATGAACGTTTGGCTGCATTTTTTTTTTTCCAGGAGGGAGTCTCTCTCTGTCTACAGATCAATTTGGACTTGACGTTTAAACCTAAGGCTTCCTTCTATTTCTGAGTAGTTTTGTTGATATCAGTTTCTATACTCTGTCAGTTCCAATGCTATTTAGTATCTTTTCTAATTTAACGTTAAAAGCATTGCAGAAAATATAAACAAATTGGCAGTTTTGAGGCTTCTGACACTCATATATTGGTTGGCTGCAATTTACCTGATTCTTTTTTCTTTTTGATAATCAAGAAACCAGACAGGTTTTATCTTTTCAATATCCTATAACAGTGACTACAAATGGAATCCCATGCATTTTTATTTCCAGGTGGATTGACAGAGTTAACTCATTTTCAATTTTTGGGGGGTCAGTTCAGTTCAGTTCAGTTGCTCAGTCGTGTCCGACTCTTTGCGACCCCATGAATCAAAGCACGCCAGGCCTCCCTGTCCATCACCATCTCCCGGAGTTCACTCAGACTCATGTCCATTGAGTCAGTGATGCCATCCAGCCATCTCATCCTCGGTCGTCCCTTTCTCCTACTGCCCCCAATCCCTCCCAGCATCAGAGTCTTTTCCAATGAGTCAACTCTTCGCATGAGGTGGCCAAAGTACTGGAGTTTCAGCTTTAGCATCATTCCTTCCAAAGAAATCCCAGGGTTGATCTCCTTCAGAATGGACTGGTTGGATCTCCTTGCAGTCCAAGGGACTCTCAAGAGTCTTCTCCAACACCACGGTTCAAAAGCATCAGTTCTTCGGCGCTCAGCCATCTTCACAGTCCAACTCTCACATCCATACATGACCATAGGAAAAACCATAGCCTTGACTAGATGGACCTTAGTCGGCAAAGTAATGTCCCTGCTTTTGAATATGCTATCTAGGTTGGTCATAACTTTTCTTCCAAGGAGTAAGTGTCTTCTAATTTCATGGCTGCAATCACCATCTGCGGTGATTTTGGAGACCAAAAAAATAAAGTCTGACACTGTTTCCACTGTTCCCCGTCTATTTCCCATGAAGCGATTGAGGGTGAGGACATACAAATGACCCTTGGTTTTACCTCCTGAAAGAGAGCTGAGTGGCAGCTTTGATGTGATGGGGAGATCAAGTATGCTGTGCCTGAGGCTGGCAGTGGATGACTCTTAGCTGCTTCCCAAGAGATGAGGTCCAGGTATCAGAAATCACCCTAGCCTGAGTACCAAAATCTCAGAGATGATGTCACTGGGTGAAACCTGTTCAGCTCTGAAAAGACTTCCTCCTTCGACCCTCATCTGCCTTCCTATTACAATCATTATTTAAAGATATAAGTGCTTCACAAACAGCAGTTCATTATTCCTCAAATCAATTAATGAGGTAGAAAAGGAAATGGGAGTTTCAAGGCTTTATCTCTATAAGATCTGAGATGGTGATTTAAAGCAATCACTGGTGCCCTTCTACTTCCACCAAAGCAGCTTGATCATTCTCCTTAATATTTGTATTCCCCTTTCTTTTTATACACTCTCTTACTTTTAATTGGGTAACAATTGTTTGGCATACAGAGTCAAAGAGAAATGTATCACTGATGAAAATAATGTCACACGTTACAGAGCATCTTCCATTGTGTGTACACCTTTTTTGCTAGCTACTTTATTCTATTTATTTATGGTAAGAGAAAAGAGCTATTAAAAAAAAAAAGAAAAGAGCTATTTTTCCTTGTCCTTTCGATACATTTATCATTTGCTCTAATGCCTGTTCTATCTGCTTTTCCTGGGGACGACGTCTGCTGTCTTTTATCTTTGTTTCTCACCTTCCATCAGTACGGCCACTTAGCACACTGCCACGTTTCAGGACTAGAGAAAACACAAAGGCAGGCTCTCTCCTCTCTTTGACCTTGAGATCCGATATTTAAGGGGGCTTTTGCACTGTGTCCCCACATGACAATAAGAATGCTATGAATGCCTTGGAACCACTTTCAGTTCAATTCCATTAAGTGAAAATTTATGGAAAGTATTTCCGTGGAGTTATAGGGATGCACTTTTTATGATTATTATTATTGATTGCAATAAGTTTCAGTCCCGTTCTAATCCTGGTATCCAGGGTCTTTTTGAGGCTGGAGAATGTGCCTGCAACCCTGGACCTGGCTGTGTGTTTTCCCACCATTTGTCCTTGAAGGGTGAACTGCAGGAAGTTTGTTCTATTTTATATACACCAAAATAGATTTTAATTTTTGTGTGGCTTTTACTTCATAAAAATTATAAATTTCAGTTAATTTTCTTTAGATTATATTCTCAGTGCCTTGACTTTAAACTGGAAACAGGTTTCAACAGCTTGCACCAAATTCTGACATCACAGTTACTGGCTCAAAGAGCCTCAGCAGTATAATTTTCAGGCTAGAGGCTTTTATTAAAACATTCTAGAAGAGTGTAAATAAAAAGAATTGATTTGCTGCTACTGCTGCTAAGTCACTTCAGTCGTGTCCGACTCTGTGTGACCCCGTAGACGGCAGCACACTAGGCTCCCCCGTCCTGGGGATTCTCCAGGCAAGAACACTGGTGTGGGTAAGAATTGATTTATGGACATTTATTCTTTAGTCTACCTTCTAATTTGATACAAAATAACTTTTTAAAGTAAAAAACAAAGAGTGCACTAATGTTTGGGGGAAGACAAACATTCTATGATGTAATCCTTGCAATAGGTTAAACACTGAATTGTTGGTAAGTCGCTAAATTGTGTCTGACTCTTTGTAATCCCATGGACTGCAGCATGCCAGGCTTCGCTGTCCTTTACCATCTCCCAGAGTTGGTTCAAACTCATGTCCATTGAATCAGTGATGCCATCCAAACCATCTCATCCTCTGTTGCCCTTCTCCTTTTGCCCCCAATCTTTCTCAACATCAGTCTTTTCTAATGAGCTGGCTCTTTGCAGCAGGTAGCCAAAGTATTGGAGCTTCAGCTTCATCATCAGTCCTTCCAATGAATATTCAGGGTTGATTTCTTTCAGGATTGACTGGTTTGATCTCCTTGCTGTCCAAAGGACTCTTAAGAGTCTTCTCCAGCATCATAGTTCAAAAACATCAATTCTTTGGTGCTCAGCCTTCTTTATAGTCCAACTCTTACATTTGCACACGACTACTGGAAAAACTATAGCTTTGACTATATGGACATTGTATCAATCACGAAATAATAAGTGATGTCCTACAATATCCCTGAAGAGAAAAATAACTGAGGAGGTCTCCTAGCTGACCCATTATACCAATGAGAATACCTGTGTGTCGGGGCCGATCAGGGCCAGTCAGCAGTGGTTTCAAGGAGTGCAGGGGTGAAGCGTGGTAGCAGGAGCACAGTAGAGAATCTGTGTGGGGTGGAGGGGAGGTGTGCCCAGACACAGAACAGAGCAGTCCAGGTCTGCACTTGCTTTGAGGGCAGTTGGCAGAACTGATAGATGCAAGGAAATGTAGTTTTCAGCACAGGTGAACTGTCATGGAGAGTCCTGGTGGAAAAGAGCTTCCTAGTTGGGCTGGTGAGGCTTAGGAAGAAGTCAAAATGGAGAAATTGCCTCTACTGGCTCCATTGTCAGTACTGCTGGAGGTCTGGGACCAGAGATTCCACTGTGATGCCAGGATGTGTGTGTTTGTGTGTGCTTAGTTACTTAGTCGTGTCTGATTCTTTGCCATCCTGTGAACTGTAGCCCACCAGGCTCCACTGCCCATGGGATTTCCCAGGCAAGAATACTGGAGTGGGTTGCTATTTCCTCCTCCAGGGGATCTTCTTGACCCACGGATTGAACCTGCATGTCCTGCATTGGCAGGCGGATTCTTTAGCACTGAGCCACCTGGGACGCCAATTCCAGGATGAAGTTGGTCCAACCAACAGGACTCCATAAGTGACTTCTTTTGCAGGTGGTACCAGAGGGAAAGGAGCTGTGAAATGAACAAGTTGGAGAGAGAGCCTCACACCTCAAACCCCTCGTCTCTCTTCCACATAACGTACCTGTGCCAGCTCAGCAAAACTGATAAATTCTCTGCTTCCGAGGCAGCACGTCTCTGCCCCTTGCTGTTCTCATTAGTCTTCATAACACCTGACGTGGGGATGGAGAGTAAGTGGGAGGCCACCCAGGAGGTTTCAAACTGGGAAAGGCCAGGAGCGATGGCGAGAAAGACACAGCTGTGACCCCGAAAGTAATGACAGACCCGCATGAACCCTGCTTCCTGACTGGCATGAAGCTTGCCATGAGGATGTGAGGATTGTGTGTATATTTAATTTATATATATATATTATATATATATATATAATTATGTTCTGGCATCTTTAAAACTTTTCTGGCTGGTGGGAGGTTGCCCTTCCTGGAACTAAAGATCCCAACCCAAGGCAGGCCTTTGATATGTAAACCGATCAGCCCAGAGCCCGCCCTCCTCTGTGGGCCTCTGAACACTGTGCTCAGTCATTCAGTTTTGTCTGACCTTAGTCTTTGCGACCTCATGGACTGTAGCCCACCAGGCTCCTCTGCCCATGGGATTCTCCAAGCAAGGATACTGGAGTGGGTTGCCATGCCCTCCCCCAGAGGATCTTCCTGATCCAGGGATGGAACCTGTGTCTCTTATGTCTTCTGCATTGGCAGGCAGGTTCTTTACCACTGCACTACCTGGAAGGCTCCTAGGAGGCAATATGTCTCTGCCTCCATCACCCCAGAGCCAGGTAACTGGCAGCTAGGGACTACCCCTAAAGCTAGAATTCCGCTGAATATATTCAAACAAGCCAGTCCTTAACTGTTCACCTGGACTTGCCTTGCCTTCCCTGGGAACCCTCCCCAAAGTGTCTAATCCAAGCTTTCCCCTCACTCCTGTTTTTTACTTCCTCATCAGTGAGGCCTCTCCACGTGGCCCCGCATGGCAGGCAGGACCTATGTGTATAATAAACCTCATTTTCCTGAAGCTCTCTTGTGTCTCCTCTTGTGGCCTCACTTGACTGACCATCAGATAAAAAACAAAACATAGAGCAGTATAGAATGTTTTAAAAGTGCTTTGGACTGTTCAGAAGTATCCAGAGATTCAATGGCAAGGGATATAAAAGTGGATTTTATTTTAATAGGAGGATTCTTCAAGTATCCTTTTCATTTTATTAAACTCAGTTACCAGGCACTGACCTCAATCCTGGGAGATACAGGGATGGAGAGAGTCGTGACTCTGCTCAAGCAGACAGTCAGCTAGATAAGATGCAGAGAAACAATAACTGCCTTTTGGGTATTTGGTGCCTGGTGAGAGGTGGAGAACTTGGGAGAGCGGGGGCTAGAAGGGAGGGTTTGCAGCCCCTTGAGCATCAGAGAAGTTTGTCTGTAGGAAGTGATCTTTATTTAGTCACCAAATACATTACTTTTTAAACCAGTGTTATTGATGTTATATTGACGGATGTCCGGGATAAGAGGCTATATGTATGGATTTCCAGGAAAGGTCAAGCATTTTGAAGAAGTTTCTTGAAGAAACAATTTCTCAAACTAATGGATTTCAGAATGGATGGTGCTTGGGTAGTAAATCTGGGTGCTGAATAAAAGGCTTTAAAAATTGTGTACAGTTGACCTGTGAACAACATGGTTTTGAGCTGCATGGGTCCACTTACATGAAATATTTTTCAATAGTAAATATTATAGCAGTACAAGATCCCCTGCTAGTTGAATCCACAGATGTGGAATCGAGGATATGGAGGAACCTTGGTATAGGAGGAGCCTCAAGATATGGAGAACTGACTAAAAGTTATACTAGAATTTTTGATGATGTGGAGATTTGGGGCTCCTGGCCCTCGTGGTGTTCAAGGGAGGGCTGTATTACCATTGGACATAAAGTTAAGACATTTCAAATCTTTAATATAAATTATTTCTTTAGGTTTTACTCCCATAAAAAATACTCAATTTGATGAAAAATTATTATCCTCATATCTACATAGGGCTTCCTTGGTGGCTCAGAGGTAAAGAATCTGCCTGCCTGGGCAAGAGACTCTGTTTCAGTCCCTGGGTGGAGAAAATTCCCTGGAGGAGGTATGGCAACCCACTCCAAGATTCTTGCCCAGGAAATCCCGTGGACAGAGGACACTGGTAGTTTATAGTCCATGGCGTGGCAAAAGAGTTCAGACATGACTTAGCGACTAAACAACATCTCTACATAATAATTTCATTCACTTTATAGTATAAGTTCTGATCAGTGTCTGTTTGGTTAGAAAGAGAGAGAACCAGGAATTGCCAACCATGTTATAACGAAAAGTATTAGTAAATATACTCTTGATCACGGAGTGCCAGGTGGTATCAAAGGCAACTACGATTGATCTTACAGTTTTTAGAACACAGAATACAGAATTTAGGACGTTTTATGATGTAATCCATGAAAATGAATTCCATGGCTTTATTCACATACGTAAAGAGGGAGATGGTTAGTCTTTTTTAAATTGCATCTCATAGGGGAAGTGCTTGTGAACTGCATGGACCCTGTGAGGTGAGCTTAGCCGTGTTTAGTCATGTGGCAAAGAACACAGGATGTGAGTGCCATCTGGGGCTGGAGATGGTGCACAGCCTGACTAACCAATTCCTTCATTCAGTTCGCTTCCCTTTTCATCTGTCTGTCACACAATAAAGGGAATTAAAATCAGTGATTGATTGTGCTTCACTGCCTTATCATCAAGGCAGAATACATAAACAAATGCACCAAATGAGAAGCTATTTAATCACATTCTCTTTTTTTCTGTGTATCTAACTCAGTATATCATGGGCCAAGTAACTGACTTTTCTTTTATTCAAAAGAGGAAAGGAAATTTATTTATTCCATTTGAATGTTTTTCCTGTGTGTTTTTTGTGTTTTTCCACAAAACTGGCACTTTCCTAACCATCTACCTAACAACTTGGTTTGAAAAGAAGGTCTTAATTATTAAGGTCTTACTGAACTTGCCAAGAACTCTAGAACAACAGTAAATATAAGCATGTCAGCAGCCACCTCTTTCCTTTTCTTAATTTTTACAGAAAATATTCATTAAACATTAAATATGATAATGTTGATGGTTTTGCTATAGATTAAAATATGTCAGGTTAAGAAAGTTGTCTTCTATTCCTGTTCTTCAGTAGTTAAGTTCATGCCTGACTCTTCGATTCCTAGGCTGGTAAAAAACTTTTAATGTACATGAACATTGGATTTTAGCATATATATTTTTTTCTCATATCTTCTGATTTCCCTCTTCCCTAATCCAATGATTTCCCTCTTTTAATGTTAATGTAGTAAATGACATTAAAAGAATTTCTATTGTTCAAGCTTTCCTGCATGACTAGATAAAAGCAATGCTGTTATTCTATATTACTTGTGGGGTTTATGTATATATCAGTTCAGTTCAGTTCAATTCAGTTCATTCGCTCAGTCTTGTCAACCTAGTTTTCTAACGTTTTCAGGAGAATTTTGCAGGCATGCTCTTAAAGAAATTGGCATGTCGTTCCTATGTCATCTGACTGTGGGAGGACCTGACTGTAAGTCACACAGCTGGGGGAGGGAAGAAGTGACTCTTCCTACTTCCTCTAAAGCTGTCCTGAGCGGTAGCTGCAATGAGAATAATCCTGTAATGGCAACAGCTGTGGAAGTTGAGACAATATGGATTTTAGCAGCCGCAGCACCAAGGGATCCCTGTGATAGAGGCCACAGTGGCAGCAATGGGAACAATTCAGGAAGTAATGACAATATTAGCTGCAGCTGGAGCAGCTGACACATGAGTCCTCATGGTGGCAGCTTCAAAAACAGCAGTAACACCCCAGGTTCAGAAGGACCACTTGCTAGACTTCTGCTTAAGAAGCTGAACTTGGACATCTGAAGGTCTGAAGTACCTGCCGTTGATCTCTGGGCAACATTTTCACTCCTCCAACTTGGAGGAAACAGAGATTCCTTGTAGTGACTAATTTTCAAACAACCCTACTTTTCCATCTTTGGCTCCAGACAGTCTCACAACTGATTTCTCGATGAAATATGACAAATCTGACTCATTTGTTCTGTTTCTCATCCAATGTTTTAATTTCTTAATTAATTGCAATTGTGGAAAACCTGGGGTAAAACATAAAACTGCATTTTTCAGCAGTTTTTAGAGTTTTTAGACTGCATTTTGGCAGTCTTTAGAATAGGCAATGTGGTCTCCGCTCCTTGCAAGGCAACAGTTGGCTGGTTCTGAGTAATGGCTTCCCCTTTAAACAAGTTCATCACATTTCCCATCCAGGCAGCCTCCATTACCACACTTCCTTCCTGGCCCTGCACACACATATTTGCCATACCTACTGTAAATGGTAAACATGCACAGCAGAAATTCAGGAATATTTATTTTCTTCACTTATCAAAGCAAGATGGATTTCAAAAGGTTCATAAAGATAACTGACTTAAACTGCAGTAGTAACATTTAGAGGCACCCCAGGTGGCACTAATGGTTAAATAATCCACCTGTCAATGCAGGAGATGCAGCAGATGTGGGTTCGATCCCTGGGTCAGGAAGATCCCCTGGAGGGGGCCACGGCAACCCACTCCAGTATTCTTGCATGGAGAATCCCAAGGACAGAGGAGCTTGGTGGGCTGTAGTCCATGGGGTCACAAAGAGTTGGATATGACTGAAGTGACGTAGCACAAGCACACAACATAGCTATTAAATGACAAATAAATAGACTGATCACATAAATACGGCTTTAAAATTAATTGTTTGGAGACAGCAAGGATTTGGTTTCTTTGGTTCTGTTTTTGTTTTGCTTGGTAAGTTAAGCCTTAAGTAAAAGAAATGACATTATTTGCTCCACATTCTCAACTCTTTGTAGCTTTGGATTTTCTTTTTCCACGCATATGAATCCTTTGAAGTCAAGCAGGGCTGACGGCGGAGGCAGAGGACTGTTTGTGCAATCCAATCAGGCTAATTTCAATTTCAAGTGCAGGAGACAGGCATGCTTTTCATCGCCTCCTTTGTGCAGCTATGATGGATTGACTACTGTTGAGTTAGTAAGATTTCCAGGAAAGGACAGTACAAATGCTGGCCTAAGCAGCCTGTTAATAAATAGACCTCCAGTCTTGAAATCTTCCACTTGCTGTTTTAAGAGTAGAGTAAAAGCTCCACAAAATGCAGAATACATTTCACTTTGCAGTTTCATCTGAAGAGCTACTGTTATTTACATTCCCACCTGTTTTTAATAAGAAGTGCAGGGAAAAGAGCCCTGTATAAAAGAACATACAGACTTGTAAGAGCAAGAACTGGTAACAAAAAGAAGGAAGAGTTTCATACTATCTAAACATAATCTTGTTTGCTTTATCCATTTCAAAATACTTTATTGAAATCTCTTTTTTCAAAGGGTGTGGGCAGAATACAAGATAAACTCTTAAATAACCCAATGAAATTATTTCTAAATGATAATCATGTGTTTGTATATGTGTCCTTAAGTATAAAAAAAATCAAATCATCATTTGAAAAGAAGCATGGACTGTATTGTGTGTGTTAGTCACTAAGTAGTGTCTGACTCTTTGTGACCCCATGGACTGTAGCCCACCCGATTCCCCTTCCATGGGATTTCCCAGGCAAGAATACTGAAGTGGATTGCCATTTTCTTCTCCAGGGGATCTTCCTGACCCAGGGATTGAACCAGGGTCTCCTGCATTGCAGGAAGATTCTTTACTGTTTCAGCCATCAGGGAAGCCCTGAGCCATATTAAGTGTAGAAAAAAAATGTTTCCTGATGATTTTCTTTATTTTCATTGCTTAAATTCTTCCAAAAGAAAGAGAAAAACCAGTATAAAATGATGAACAAAAACAAAGCAAAACCAAAATAAATTATGTAACTAAACCCAACATTAATTCTCAATTAAAATCAAGAGAATTTAAAAAATTGTACTAATCAAAAATACCTAGCTCTTACCATCTATTCACTGTGGGTCTGAAGCAGATCCAATGGGTTTATGCTAATTGACTCATCTGATTCTCATAACACTTTCTGTTTAAAACCTTTATCAAGATTCTCATTTCACAGAGACGGAAAGAGAAGTAATACAATTTTCTCAAGGCCATGGAGCTGGTTGAGCAAGATTTGAGTCCAGGCAATGGGCATCTGGAGGTTTTACCAGAGGTTACTAGCTCTTGTTTTCCAGATACATATGTTTACATGTTGATTTAGTCAAATGCTGTTAACGCTGCTTCCATGAGATATGAACACTGGTCATGTCTTCGGGGGTCTCTGGTCTCACGTCTATCTAATTTCATCCAATTCTGCCCCTCTGGGTGACCTTCACTTGGGTTGAAGACCTGAAGGACGGGTTGGCGAATTTGGGTAGAAGAGGTGCAGGTAGATAAGACTTCACAGTGGACATGGAGTCTATCCTTGAATTTGATGATGAATTCCCTGGGGAGAGGTGTTGTGCCCTTTTGGAGCTTGGTAGTGGAGGGGGAAAAATTGTTGGATATTGTTGGACTCCTTGTTGGAGTATCGTGCCAGGGAGAAACAGTAGGAGATGAAGACCCGTGATAAACAGCCTTGTAAACCATCCTAAGGTCTCACTGCACACCTGGGCCACGGCTCAGCAAGCCAGGGAGAAAGAAAGTGGAACTGTTAGTCACTCAGTCATGTTTGACTCTTTGTAACCTCATAGACTGTAGCTCTCCAGGCTCCTCTGTCCATGGGATTTCCCAGACAAGAATACTAGAGAAGGGTTGCCATTTCCTCCTCCAGGGGGTCTTCCTAACCCAGAGATTGAACCCACATCTCCTGCATCTCCTCTATAGGGAAGGTAAAATTCAACCTGGTCTGCTTTCCTGAAACTTGCATCCCTCGGCTGAGAAATATCTGACAAGTAGACCAGGGTGAAGAATCCACACCCTTTTTAGCTAAAAATTTTAGAAATAAGGACTTCCCTGGTGGCTCAGACGGTAAACCATCTACCTATAGTGCAGGAGACCTGGGTTCAATCCCTGGGTTGGGAAGATCTCCTGGAGAAGGAAATGGCAACCCACTCCAGTATTCTTGCCTGGAAAATCTCATGGACGGAGGAGCCTGGTAGGCTACAGTCCAAGGGGGCGCAAAGAGTCGGACACAACTGAGCAACTTCACTTTCACTTTAGAAATAAGACTGTCTTCTGGGCAGAGCTGCTGCACATCACTAGATATGCTTTTGCTCCAGGCATTAAAAAAAATGCATGCTAAGTTGCTTCAGTCATGTCCAACTCTTTGCGACCCTATGGACTGTTGCCTGCAGGCTCCTCTCTGTGTGGGATTCTCCAGGTA
Source organism: Capricornis sumatraensis (assembly GCF_032405125.1). Taxonomy (NCBI): domain Eukaryota; kingdom Metazoa; phylum Chordata; class Mammalia; order Artiodactyla; family Bovidae; genus Capricornis; species Capricornis sumatraensis. Next base: position 46,613,114 of record NC_091079.1, read on the forward strand.
AAAATACTGGAGTGGATTGCCACACCCTCCTCCAGGGGATCTTCTCAATCCAGGGGTCGAACCTGCGTCTCTTATGTCTCTTGCTCTGGCAGGTGGGTTCTTTACCACTAGTGCCACCAGGGAAGCCCATTTTAAAAAGTAAGGAACCTTAAGATTGAGGCCAGACTTATGGGTACAACACTGCTTGGAGTGCCCTGAGCTTTCCTTTCTCATTCAAGGCCAAGGTTAGCATTATCATTTGATTTTTAACATGAAGACTAAGCCATTTGCATTTCCATTTTTAAACTGTCTAATGATGTTTACAGGTGTTTCCCTGGTGGCTCAGATGGTAAAGAGTCTGCCTGCAAAACGGGGGACCCAGGTTCAATCCTTGGGTCAGGAAGATCCCCTGAGGAAGAAATGGCAACCTACTCCAGTATTCTTTCCTGGGAAATCCCATGGATGAAGGAGCCTGGCAGACTAAGTCCATGGGGTCGCAAAGAGTTGGACACAACTGAACGACTTCAATTACTTAATGATGTTTATGCTTAAGATGACAAATGATGGTGGAGTGTTATAGGGTATTTGTTGTATTTACCTTTATCGTCACCGTACGACTTAGACTGCATAGTAATGACAGGTAATTTTGCCTGAATCCCTATGACTTAGATCAAGTAATAATGAGAGAAAAAAATTGCCTGTCTTCTTCAGGTTAAGCTCAGGGAATCCACTCCTACTTTCTGCAGAATAAGTTAAATTTACATAGATTAATAGCAGGTTCATATGTTGGTTATGATAAAAAGGCTGTGCTTTTTCAACTGCACTGTGCTTCTGCAGAGCATTTAGATAACACTCTTCCTCTCAGTTTGCTTACAAATACTTAGTAACTTAGTCATTTTACATAAACTGCTTCCATTTCAATGAAGGATGTTATTTCCTAGCATGAGATATAAGCATACATGAATTTAAAATGAGATCATCTTTATGTTTGTTTCTTCAAGGATATATTGAAAATAGGATTTGCTAGAAACACCAACGATACTGTAAAATATTCAATGGCATTCATACAAAAGGAAACAGCAGGCAAAAATCTTCTGAAGCACTTAGATCAGAAATAGGGTCAGCCAGCACTTGAGGAAGTGGCAGGCTGCTCTAGAAGACGTATTTTCATGGGCATGTTAAGAAGCCTCAGGCAGAGGGTGTGAACATGAGACCCTCCTTGGACAGGGATGAAGGGCAAAAGTTTCTGGTAGCAAATGTTTGTGCATAACTTTTTGGATTAGCATCCTCAATCATTCCTACCTGTGCTCAGCAGAAATCTCTCCCACCACTGTCCACTTTCACATCCATTCATTCAAAAAATATTTATTTGTCTCTGTCGGATCTTCACTGCATCATGTGGGATCTTTAGTTGTGGTGCATGGACTCTCTAGTTGGGAGTGTGGGCTTCAGTACCTGCTGAAGCACGTGGGCTCAGTTGCTCACGGCACATGGGATCTTAGATCCCTGACCAGGGATTGAACCCATGTCCCCTTCATTGCAAGGTAGATTCTTAACCACTGGGCCACAGGGAAAGTCCCTTACAAACATTTTTAAAGTTAGGAACTAGACTAGGAACAGGGCAAACACAAAGAATGAGCCAGGACTGCTGTCTGTGACAAACTGAAGCAGTCCTTGAGGATTCTGACACACTATGCCTGTACTTTGGGGTATAACTGTGTTTGAAGTGAAGGTTACTGTCAATTCCTTTTTTTTTTTTTTTTTTTAAGTTTTCGAACCTCCCTACCTATTGTGATTCATAGATGTGACAGATTTCTTAGTGTTCTTATGATCATCTCCTCTTCTTTTTTCTACCATGATAGAAGGAAATAAGACATAGTATTTAAACAGTTAAATATGTTAATATTTCTTCTCCCTACACTTTCCCTACTGTGCTAAAGGAATAGCAAAAGTCAAAATCCATTATCCCGTACTTAGCAATGGTCTATAGAACAGTTATCATGGGATCATGCTGATGGTAAGTGATGGCTACTAGGCAGGAAGAGATTAACAGTCACTGACTAGCTGTGTTAGTTGCTTATTCTAGATATCTCTGTGGCTATTTTGAGAAGCAAATATATTAAAAGGTAGAACAACACCTTAGCACTATAAATCTGAGCAAAGCATTAATGTTAACATATAATGATACCCCATTGAAGGGGTGGTTCATGCTATGGAGACTGTCTACCTAGAGCAGTCATTTATAGAAAACATTTATGGTAGATGAACCATGACACTATGTTCTTCTGGTAGTTTTTTTATTTCTAATGGACATTGACATGTATTCCCAAAGGTTCAAGCTTAACTGTCTCTGAGATGGGCCTCTTTCTCCATCTTTCAACCATGGTAATGCCTTTTATCCAATGAGACTCAAGAAAGAAAACCCAACTAATTCATCAGTATGTCATCACATGACTGGAATTAAGCAGGAAAGCAGTCCAACCTCTGCATTGAAGAGTTAGCAAGTATCACAGGTGTATTAGTTTTCTGCTTCCATTTCAGGCTTCAACAGCATCCAGAAGTTGTACTTTCTACCAAAAGGAGTAGGGACATAAAGGCTCATCTTCAAAATGAGGCCTCACAAAGAACTAAATTCTTCCAAGTAGAAAAAGAAGCCCCAGGAAGTGTAAGGGACAAGTGAGAGGCAAGCAGAAGGTAACCCTTGTCAGAAGGATCTTTTTCTGAATATAAGAGATGGTAACTTCGTACTGAAAGTAGATTTTGAGTACACACAAGCAGAGACTGAGCGTAATTGGCATATAATTAGAATAAGAGTTCTGATGCAAGGGCAAGTTGGCCTCATTGGAGATCATCGTTACAGCAATGATCACCAATGCTGGAAGAGAAATACAGACGCGACCAAACCGTTCATTCTTGCAGTCACCTGTTGCTAAGAGTGACGCTAATCCTTAGTGAGGAGGAAATAGGAAACTCATGTCAGCATCTCAGTGTGAAATTTCTAGTATGTAGTATACCGTGATGGCCCACAGTACACCGTGGTGTTTAGGCTAACGACCGTGAGCTGCCTGCTGTTCTGATCCTATGCTGTTGGTTAACTCGTTATCTGCTTATCCTTTTGTTACTTTTATGAAATCAATCTAAAGAATCACTAAGTTTCATGTATAAAAAATTGGGTTGAATCTTACCAGTTCCGCATTTAAGATATCAGTGCCAAGAATGGAACACCAGGTGAGGGTAAGTGTGTTTTGGTTTGGACTTTTATGGAAATAGATTCTTAGATAAAAATTCAAATGCAAGCAGTGTGTTTGGAAGATGCTTCCTGGAAATTACAGACGGAAGTAGGACGTGAAATCAAGAAGAGGAAGGGCCAATAAAAGGTGGATTATGAAACAAACTGGGCTTCCCAGTTAGGCAAGTGGTAAAGAAAATACCTGCCAAGCAGGAGATGCAGCTTCAATACCTGGGTCAGGAAGATCCCCTGGAGAAGGGCATGGCACCCACTCCAGCATTCTTGCCTGGAGAATCCAAATAGATAGTGGAGCCTGGTGGGCTACAGTCCATGGGGTCACAAAGAGTCAGACACGACTGAGCAACTAACACACACATCAATACTTATGCACATTGGTATATTTTGGGGGGATCATATACGCATAGTATAATACCATGGACAAATAAAAAAATCCATCATTTATATATTACTAAAAAATAGTTTGCTCCATATAAGCCTAAGCTAATCTACTTTACATTAGGTTTTACATTTCAGATGGACTACTGTCCAGTATTGCATATGCCTGCTGTTACATGTGTAGCATATTTTATATGGTTATTTCTTACTTTTAACTACTTTAAAGTAATATTAGGCTACAAGAAAAGTAAATTACAGAGATCCCATATGTTTCCCTTAATGTTAACATCTTAGAGAAACATTATTTAATAAAATACGACATTATATGATAATGCATGACATTATATAGTAATATAGGACTGATTCTGGAACCAGATAGATGTGAGCAGATCTGCTGCAAAAGTTCATCATTTTGTAGAGATATGCTTTCCACGTATGATGCTGAAATGAATAAAAATATTTACCATCCTTGGTTTAAAAATAGCAGAAAAAATTGTATTATTTTGGAACACAGTGTAATCCAATAGATAGGTAGATAGATACATAATACATACATACAAAGAACAAGCTGGGAGGCAGCAGGGTTCACTGACTTTGTATTAATGTTATCTTTTTGCTTTCAGTCATGCCACCTTCTCTCTTTCTTTGTTGGTGTCTAGCTAAGCTGCCATGCAGAGAAGTCTAATCTGATTTTCTGGAATCTTCAGAAAAGCAGAGGGCAGGAGAGCAGATTTTAATAGTAGGAAGGAAGTGTTTGAGTCGCTGATATGAGGGCTCTGACATAGTATGCATGCAGTGGCGTTTCTTGCATAAAAATCCCCAGTGGTTGCCAATGTTTGGCAATAAACTACTAAGTGAGACATGCTTGAGCTCTTGGTGTCAGTAGGGGCATCTCAGTGCATATTAGAAACACCCTATATGTGTTTCACTGTAGTAGTAGTTATGATAATAGTAAGCACAAAATCAGTGTTGTTAGACCAATAAAGTGTATGATAGGTAAATGTTAATTGAGGCTTAGTTTTTAACCCAAATCATCCCTTTCAATTTTTTAAACTACTAACAGTTCTTGAAGCAAAATGCTTCAAAGAAATTTTCTTATTCTTGCTCCTTTTGTAATTCTTGCATCCTCAAGCCTTTCTGGTTTTCTTAAAACCACTCCCACACACCCTATCCATCTGCCACTTCTTTCTCACCTTACTTCCTAATAAAACAGCCCCTTGAGGGTGGGTCACTTTTAAAGCTTTGATGTAAAGTGCTTATAGCAAGAAGGATCTCTCTTTGTAGGGAATAAGGAACTATTGAAATTATAACTGGATCTCTCTGGTGTCCCCAGCATACTGGGGCATTCCTCGCTATGCATAACAAGTGAATCAATTCTAAGTAGAATTGATTGTGCCCTCAACAGGCATTGGACAGCACACTAATGTACCACAGTCTTCACGACCATGCTTCACACATTCCACATGTAGGTCTCCAATTTCTCTCTAGTATGAACCTTATCTTTGCTCCCACCAAGCAGCCATACTGTCCTTTCAACATCTGTCAGATATCCATGAAGTTAAGCCAGCGACAGCAGGGGGTGTGGAGGATTTTAATTTTCTTGTGCCTAGGAGGGCCCCATCCCCACCCAAATCAAGCAGGAAAAGACACTTATTTAGTGGCATGTCTAGGAACTTTTCTCAGTGGAGATAGGAAAACACTTATCATTCTGAACACCATTTCATGCAAACAAAAGTGCCAAACAGGAAGAAAGAAAAAAAGAGAGAAACAAGCAGTGAAATAATTAAGGAGGAACTTCAGTTCCTACAAGCTGGTGTCTCAAATCCTAGTATTTGAAAGACCTGTGGACTCTATTATGCAGTCTGAAAATCTGCACTTTTGGGTCTATTCTCTAGGGGTGCTCTCTTAATCCAGGTATGTTACTCTCCCCATGTGTAAATAATTTGCTTCTCTCTCAACTTTAAGGGGAACAGGACTTGAGTTTCTCAAAAGGAATTTTACCAAGAAACTGAGAAATAGAAAAGACAGACTAAAGCCAAAAACATGTCATTAGGGTATGTGTGCATGTTTATACGTATGTGTTTAATACAGTTATTTACTGTGCTCTATACATGTGTGTATACATATATATCCTATACTGTGTAAGAAATATTATGCTAAAAATGTCCACAGGTTATATTTTTTCATTCAAGAAATAATAAATTTAACTATTGTAAGCACTGGAGAAATAGCATTGTTTTTGAGTGGGGGAGATGGGAAATCATAAACAAATCACTGTTTCGATAGAAAATACAATAGATTGGCTAGGGTGTTACATCAGACAGTGTGGTCAGCGAAGGCCTCGTAGGATGTGACATGAGGCTAAGATCTGCATGAGGCGAGGGAGCCAGACACAGGTAGGTGGAGGCTGAAGAACAAACGTCCAGCTTAGTCCTACACGGCAAGTCACATCATGCTGACTTTACACAGGAAAACAAGGAAGCGAAGTGACTTGCCTGAGATTCTACAGTGAGGAAGTGGTACAGGCTGTTCCTTAGATTATAATTTCTTCCTCCATCAGCTTTTCCAAAATCCTCCCTAGGCCCCACCCTTTTCCATTGCTCAGTTGTTTTCTACTCTCTTCGCCTCTCCCCTCCCCAAGAGATCAGATCATTCCCTTAGCATCCCTCATTGAGGGAGAAAACTTGATGACAGCGCTCAGTCCCAGGTGGGCTCAGCTTCCCTGACCCATCTGCTCTCCCTTTCCACCTCCGAGCCCTAGAGGGGAAGGGACAGAATGTATCACTCGGCTTTGCAAACCTGGCAGCTAGCATTGCTTTTGACAAAAGCAGTTGGCAAAAGAAACAAGACAGAAATACTTGAGGGTGACACTGAGGAAGAAACAAAACAAAGAAGGGGGCGAGGACGATTTTTACCTCGTGATGCAAATCACTTTAGAAAACGAGAATGAGAGGCTGCAGTGAAAAGCAGGCAGCCTCACATACTTTCTAGACTTCTCCCTAGCACCGTGTCTTCTCTCTTCCTCTCTTTCAAAGCCAAAAGCATTTTGCAACCGTCTTAAATTATTACAAGGAAGACTCTAATCTGGTTCCTTCCGTAAATGGGGCAGTGGGAAGGGGAAAGGTGCAGGAGGACCACCATGGTCCCCTGGAATCACACCAGGATGGTGCCACTGGCTCTGGAGATGGGGCCAATGCAAAGGCTATGTCTCCTTCCCAGCAAACAGCTCCTCTGCAGGTGTCACTCGTGCCCTAAGATTCAAAGGCAGCGCAGTGAATGTGTGAATCCAGGAGCTCTTGAGTCCAACCTGGCTTTCCCTTCCTCTTCATCCATTCAGTGACCACTGGATGCCTGTTCTTCGGTTCACATCTCTGCACTGGGGAGGCTCATAGCACCTACTTCATAGGTCATTGCGAGGACGGAATAAATGAATATACGTAAAGCACTAGGGTGCCTGGCAAGGATCCAGTTCATCTTAGCTGCAAATTTGGTACTTCTTGAAAAAAAAAGTGATGAAAAAAAGGATATTGGGGTGAACATATGTAAATGAGGAGGGAAGAAAGGATCATTATGTTTATTATCATTATTCACAGAAATTCCTGATGGTGAAGAGGCTATGATAATTTCTGGAAGTTGCAGGTAGTTCATGCCCTGCCTCCCTCCTACAGTTTTAGAGGGGAATCAGTGGTCTGGAATTTCTGCCCCATCATTTCTTGTATGCTAACTTACCTATCTGTCAGTGCCTATTCTTTCCTGTTTGTTTCATTCATCATGAAAAGTGATGGCTGTTTATTGTGCATAGAAGAACCATGTCCTCATAATCCTTGATCTCTAATGTCTTACTTTTTTTTTTTTTTTAACGCTTCTGACTCTATTAACCCCCTTCTCAGAGACATTGGACAGAGAGGTGCAACCTAACAACAAATGTGCTTTACCCTCTCCTTGACCCAAATCTTCAGGTTATCCGTGTGTCCCTACTACCATTTCAGAGACACCACGCAGCGATTTTCCTGGGAACTATGCTTTAAGTTACAAACACCAGTCCTGAAGGAACAGTTCAGCAAGAGCCAGTTCATTTCAAGACAAATAAAACCACAACTCCCTGTAATGCCTGAAGGCACGGCTTGAGCAGTTTCCCTGCATGGAGTGAATTTTTAAAAACGCAGAGATCTTTCTCCTCTCACTAACCTACCACTAAGGACCCAGGAGGGCAGCACTGGGTTAGGATGGGGTTTCTGTGCCAAGTTCCGCAGAGCCTCTTTGGAGACGATCGGCCAGGAGGCTTGTTCTGCTCTTCCAAGTGCGCGAGCTTCGCGCGTTGTTTCACCAGGTAGCAAAAGTGCGCGTGAAAACTGACACTGAGCCTGAAGAAACCGAATCCTAAGCAGAACTCCTCGGCTCTAACCTACTAGGGGAGAGAGAGCGAGCAACAGAGCCTCCTTGGGGTTCTTGGAGAGTTAGTCCTGGATCTTAACCATCCGGAATCAGGGCTTATTTCCAAGCTCCTTTCAAACAATTTAATTATCTCTGGGAAGAAATCATATTTATCTTCAAGCCGGAAACATTCTCATTCCTAGGAAAGCCACGCGTCCTTATCTTTCATGCCTGGTGACAATTTCTAACATCCTTTTAGTTGAGAAACCTACGCCGGGTCTCCTCGCGGTTCCGACTCTCCCCGCGCTCCGTACCAGCGCATCTCTTTGCCGCCGCATCGCCTCTGCCGGATCCAACTCGGTCAACTCGTCCCGGAGACTCCAGCAGGGCTGGCCTCTGGGGTAGCCGATTGCAGCAGCCGGGGGCGACCCTGGCCCCGAGACCCCGGAGCCCCACGCCCAGGGCCGGCCGACTGGACGCGCCCGCGCCGGCAGCCCGTCTCGGAGCTCGGCCTGGCGCTGCGCTCGGCTTCTCGCCTCCGGGATCGTCTTCCACCGAGAGGTCTCAACTCCCACCCTCTCCACCTCCGGGCATCAAAGTCAAACCCGGTCCCCTGCTTCGTACATCCCTGGACCACCTTCCCAACATCCAGCACAGCCCCGGGCCAGAAAGCCGCGCCCGGGTCTCCCCAGTTCCAACCGCGCCGAGGGTCTCCCGCACCAGCCGTCGCCCCAGTTCACGCTCATTCATATTCATTCTCTTTCTCTTTCTCTCTTCCTCTCTCCAGACTCCTAACTAGACAGGCCGATCCTTCCCCCGCCACTCCCTTTCATTCATCCCCCTCCGCCACACATACACACACACACACACACACACACACACACACACACACACACGAGCGCGCGCGCACAGACACACACAAGCACACACCGACATACACACGCGCGCACACACAGCCCACTCCACTTTTCAGACGCCCACTCCCCCACACACACTCCCCTCCCCTAAACATACTTCCACCCACTCACCAGCTGTAGCCTCCCTGCCTCCGGTCCGCCCCCTCCCCGCCTGCCCGATTCCCCCTCCCCAAGAAGCAGACCTGCCCCGCGGGCCTCAGGGACCCCAGCCAGACGCTCGGGTTGTGCGCGCCGCACTGACCTCTGCCCGCCCGGGAAACTAACAAAGGCGGCGCGCGAGCCCGGCCCCGGGAGCCGAGAGCGGCGGCCGCGGGGCGCGGGAGCCGGGGCCGGGCGGGCGAGCGCCGGGAGGGGGCCGCTCCGGAGTCGGGAGGCGGCGGCGCCGGACGACGCGGACCTCAGGCGGCGCGCGCCGCTCGGACGCCGCGGGCACCATGGGCTGCTGCACCGGGCGCTGCTCGCTCATCGGCCTCTGCGCGCTGCAGCTGGTGAGTTCCTGCCCCGGCTCCCTCCGTCGGCCCTCACCCTCCCCGCCAGCCGCGGGCACTCGCCGGGTGGCCCAGCCCTGCGCGAGGGCGCGGTCTCCCTGGGGCCCCGGGCGCCCGGCGTCGCCACGCGGTCCAGGGGCTACTGCCCCGGGGCGCCCGGGGGAGTGAGCAACTCCCCCGCCCCTGGGCTGGCCAGCGGGCTTTAGCCCCTCCGCTTCCCGCTGAAGTTTCACGGGGGCTTGTGGGCTCTTTCTTCTCGGGATGGTTTCCAGTAACGTGGTGTCATCCGAAGGAGCGTGGGAATGCCCAGTCTTGGGGAGACGGGGTTTGCCCCCGCCCCCAAGTCTTAGTTAAGAGTGAGGTGTTCGTACGTTAAACGCGGTTGAAAGCGGGTGTTTGAGGAGGCTTGGATCTCCAGGAAGGATAGGAGGTCGCGCTGTGTGTGTTTTGAAACAGAAGGTTTCAGCCTCCAACCTTCCAATTTCTCTTCAGATTTTGTTGAAATGTGGCGTGTTCAGAGAGCGACAGACTGACAGCTGTCTTGTGGGACAGAAGGCGTGGTGGCTTGCCAGGGAGTGCGTGGAGTGGGAAGCTGGGGACCAGAGCGGAGAGTGAGAGGGCTTTCAGTGTGGGACGAACACCTCTCTTGACACATGTCCTGTTGGGACCTAGTCTGGCCCTGTGGTCTATCGCTTGAGGTCCAGGCCACAGACCGATGTGTGAGACTTCTATGTGTGAGAGATTCATAGACATCTCCCTTTTATTACACTTAAGGACAGACTGTTTAGATGCTTTGTCAAGCTTTCTTCCAAGTGTTGTTTTTCAAAGTCACCAACATTAGCTAGCCTGTTTTGACCATCAGAAGTAAAAGGGTTTTTGGTGAGCTTGACTGCATAAGGTCAACCCTTTACTGAGGGTTAAAATAATGCTCTTTCTTGAATAGTTAGTCCTTGTACCCATGAATGTTTTAAGAGGTTTCATTTTTCTCTTGCCTCAGTGTTTGACTCTCCCATTAAACCCTCACTTGAGAAGTTCTCTTCATTGTTTACATAATGTGAGCATAATTTATATATTTATAGATCTGAAATCAGTGACTCCTTTGCTTTAAATCTCTGGAACATTCCTTCTATCCTATTAAATAGGATGTATTTTCCAGAGTTTTCCTGAAAAATAATTTGAAAATTCACTGCAACATGAATGCTTTCTTTCATTAAGGAAAGAAGGGCCGAGGATCATTTACACTTTGGTTGTTAGAAGTGGACATGGCTTATATGCTGGGAAAACAAGAAATATTTAGTCAGCCTTTGAGTATGCAAAATAGTAGATGGGCACACTGGATTGTGTGATCTATAGTGGCATCAGTCTTTCTGTTTTACACACAAATGATATGGAAAGTTTTTTGATATAGCAGATTTTTCAATGCAGTTATGATGTCCTTAATTGATATTGTATCTGTTTTGATGTTCATGTGTTTGGTATTTCATGTATCAGCCTGGAATGCCTCCATCTTCCATATATACCTTAATTGATAGAAAAGCAACTTACTCCTCAAAGCTTATCTAAAATTTCCACCTTCTCTGTGGAGTCTTCCCTGGTGCTCCAGGTAAAATCAATCACTTCTTTTCCTTTAATTATACAGTATATTGCTTTTTCCTCTGTGAGAATGCATGTCATCCTCTTACATTATTTTTAGTGATTTACACGTTACTAGACTGTAAGCAGCCTGAGGATAAGGATCAAACATTATTCATCTTTGCAAATCCTGCAATTCTTTAGGAGTGCCTGTATTAGAAGCTGAAACATATGGCAGAATTGATGATGGTAACTTCACATTTGTGATCCATATCGGGTCTTTACATGAACATTATTTTACCCTTAAAATTACCCTCTCAGGAAGGCACCCATTTCTCTAGTTTGCAGAAGAGGAAGGTGATGCTCATAGAGTTCAAGGACTTCTTCAAATTAATAGTTTTTAGATAGTAGAGACAGCAGACTGATGGTAAACATTTGATGATCAGGTCTTAGACAAACAAAAAATATATGTATATATTACATTATTACATAATATGTTATAAATATTATGTCTATTAAGGATGTATAGCAAATCAACTCTGAACATTCATTAGAAGGACTGATGTTGAAGTTGAAGCTCCAGTACTTTGGCCACCTGATTTGACCCTAATGCTGGGAAAGATTTAAGGCAAAAGAAGAAGGGGGCAACAGAGGATGAGATGGTTAGATTAGCATCACCGACTCAATGGACATGAATTTGAGCAAACTCTGGGAGATCGTGAAGGAGAGGGACGCCTGGTGTGCTGCAGTCTGTGGGGTCACAGAGTTGGACACGACAGCGACTGAACACACAGCACTCAGTTTGACAAATAATAATAAAATAGGGCTTTCAGGCAGTACTAGTGGTAAAGAATCTACCTGCAAATGTAGGAGACACAAGAGACATGGGTTTGATCCTTGGGTTAGTAAGATACCATGGAGTAGGAAATGGCAACCCACTCCAGTGTTCTTGCCTGGAGAATCCCATGGATGAGAAGCCTGGCAGGCTGCAATCCATGGGGTTGCAAAGAGTTGGACACGACTGAGCACACACACACAGAGTAATAAAATATGTAGTACTCTTGATTGTAAGTTCTACATAGCTGATTAATTCTGGCAGGATCTCTTTTGTTCCATGAATCTGATGAACCCTTTTCTGGGTTCAGTGATGTCTTCTTTCTGGATGATCTCAATAGCACACTGCTGTCAAGGCCACATCCTTGAAATGGTTGCAGCCTCTACTGAGGGAGTGGTGGGCAGGACTTGCATTCCAAGGACTGGGAGAGCAGGAGGAGCCTCTCATTGCCTGGAGTCCCTCTTCAGAGTCACCTGGAGGTCAGGTCTGTTCCATGACCTCTTCCAGCATATGCAGATTCTTTGTGGAATTGGGTAATAGTTTTCAAGTACTGGAAAATTATTTTCTTCATTTCTTTTTTAAAAAAATCAACTGCAGTCGATTTACAATATTGTGTCCATTTCAGAGGTACAGCTTCAGATTCTTTTCCATTACACGTTTTTACAAGGTATTGAATATAGTTCCCTGTGCTATAGAGTAAGCCCTTGTTGTTTATCTATTTCATGTAATACTGTGTATCTGTTAATCCCAGATTCCTGATTTATCCCCCCACCCTTTTGCCCCCTTGTAACCTTAAGTTTATTTTCTATGTCTGTGAGTCTGTTTCCGTTTTGCAAGTAAGTTGAATTATATTATTGCTTTTTAAGATTCCACATATAAGTGATATCATATTTGTCTTTGTTTGACTTACTTCACTTAGTGTGGTAATATCTAATTGCATCCATTTTACTGCAGATGGCATTATTTCATTCTTTTTAATGCCTGAGTAATATCCCATTGTGTGTATATATACGTGTGTGTGTGTGTGTGTGTGTGTGTGTGTGTGTGTACCACATCTTTATCCATTCATCTGTTGATGGATACTTTGGTTGCTTCTATGTCTTGGCAGTTGTAAACAGTGCTGCTATGAACGTTGGGGTGCATGTATCTTTCTGAAGTAGAGTTTTCATTTTTTTTTTTTTTCTGGATATATGTCCAGGAATGGGATTCCTGGATCATATGGTTATTCTATTTTTTTTTAAGGAACTTCTATACTGTTCTTTATTGGCTGTACCAATTTACATTCCTTCCAACAGTGTAGGAAGGTTCCCTTTTTTCCACACCCTCTCCAGCATTTATTATCTGTAGACATTTTGTTGATGACCATTCTGACCCATGTGAAGCAATACCTCATTGTGGTTTTGATTTGCATTTCTCTAATAATTAGCAATGCAGAACAGCTTTTCTTGTGTCTGTTGGCCATCTGTGTATCTTCTTTGCAAAAATGTCTATGTAGGTCTTCTGCCCATTTTTTGATTGGGTTGCTTCAGTTCTTTTGTGCTGTTGGGAATATAATGACCTGACATGTTTTAAGTTTAAGACACATTGCTAGAAAAAAGTTCTCTATCATTTTCTTAAGTCTAGACAATCAACAAAGCAATGTTACAGCCTGATTTTTAGCATTTGCCCATTTCTTTGGTGTCAATACTCCCACATCGGCCAATTTGAAGTAGACTATTACAAGGTCCTTCCATCATACAGATAAAATAAGTGTGCAAAAAGTGCAAAGTGTTAGTCCCTCAGTCATATCTGACTCTTTGCCACCCCATGGACTCCTTTGTCTATGGAATTCTCCAGGCAAGAATACTGACTTGGGTGGCCATTCCCTTCTCCAGGGCATCTTCCGGACCCAGGGATCGAACCTAGGTCTCCTGCATTGCAGGCAGATTCTTTACCATCTGAGTCACCAAGGAAGCCCCCAAATAAGCATAAATAACCTCAACAGCATAAAGAAAGTAAAACACAGTAAAATAATGAGGAAAGGATGTGCTTAAGATATTTTAGTCCTTCTGTTTTTTAATGCAGTTGACTTAAAGTTTTTATTATTTATTTTAAAATAATGGTTATGTTAACAGCTGGCTCATTAAATTCCAAGTTTAACTCGATGAGCTGGTGTGAGCCTCCTCCAGCCTACCACCGGGTAGGACTCCCAGATCTAGTGTTCTTTCCACTGAATCCAGCTGTCTTTTTTCCTCTTTCATGTTTTTTTTTTCTGCTCCCACCAACTGTTGGAAGATGGGGGTTATGAAGCAACTAAAATAAATGTGGGTGTTGAGGGGGAATGGCATTCAGAGGACACATTTGCTGAAGAGAAGCTGAGTGCTGATGACTAAGTCACTATGTGGACCATTAAAAGATGGTCCATTAACTCCTTCTAAAAGTTAAAGAAACAAATGAAAGATTTTTATCATCTCATTCACACTGTTTCTGACCTTCCCCCTCCCCAGATTGGGGATATCATTAGAGAGAATTTACCATTTTAAGGCTAGTGAATTTGAATGAGCTTTGGTTTGTAAAATCTCAGTCTCCATTCTGCTTCCTTTCCTGCACTGCTCTGGCCACCTCCCATCCTTACTACACTTCTAACCTCGAGCGCATTTGAGTGTTTGCCTCACATTTCACATTTATATTCCTAGTTTTGCTAGATGAGCTTGGAGAGAATGTGAAAAGCATGCCCATAGAAAACTGTGCAAAGTAAATCTTTTCTGAAAAAGCGGTTCCAGGTAACAGATTCATGAAGTCATCCAAGAACTTTAGACACATTTTTGAAGCCTGCTTTTAATTTTGCTTGTTTTAGAATAATGTTTATATACATGTGAAACACTTGATTGTGTGCTTTTCGTAAACTGTTTTGGTTGCCACATTTAAAGGAGTCTTAATGTCATGTTTCTAAATCCAGAATTTCCTCCACATGCATTTCCAAGCCATTTTCTTTTTCAAAAAACTAATTTATTTATTTTAATTGGAGGCTAATTACTTTACAGTATTGTAGTGGTTTTTGCCATACATTGACATGAATCAGCCATGGGTGTATATGTGTTCCCCATCCTGAACCCCCCTCTCACCTCCCTCCCCATCCCATCCCTCAGGGTCATCCCAGTGCACCAGCCCTGAGCACCCTGTCTCATGCATTGAACCTGGACTGGTGATCTTTTTCACGTATGCTAATATGCATGTTTCAATGCTGTTCTTTCAAATCATCCCACCCTCATCTTCCCCCACAGAGTCCAAAAGACTGTTCTTTACATCTGTGTCTCTTTTGCTGTCTCGCATACAGGGTTATCATTACCATCTTTCTAAATTCCATATATATGTGTTAGTATACTGTATTGGCGTTTTTCTTTCTGACTTACTTCACTCTGTATAATAGGCTCCAGTTTCATCCACCTCATTAGAACTGATTCAAATGCATTCTTTTTAATGGCTGAGTAATATTCCATTGTGTATATGTACCACAGCTTTCTTATCCATTCGTCTGCTGATGGACATCTAGGTTGCTTCATGTCCTGGCTGTTGTAAACAGTGCTGCAGCTTAGAGTTGTCTCGGTAAAGTGTTGAACTTAGTTTGGGATTATACACACAGAACTTTCAACATCTTCCCCACATCACGGGGGCAGCTTTGTCCCTGAGGGTGGGCATTACCAGGAGAGACTGATTGCATCTTGCATTGCGTCACTTAATGGATAGGAGACTGCCATATTTTTATGAGGACTGAAAATTCCCAACTCTTACTTTCCATATTCACAGTAACAGAAATCTTTAGAGGTTTTATAAAAAAACAAGCAACTTTTAACACCACGATGGTCTTTATGTTTTTATTTTAGAGAACATCCTGTCAAATGAAATCAAGCTAGTGATTTTTCTTTCTTGCCATGAAAAATCAGTTAACTTTCTCTCTACTCCACATTCAGACCATCTGTGACCACATGTGTTACTGTGATGCTGAGACAAAAGGTGTTGAGAGGTGTCCTGGTGGCATAGTTGTGGTAACAGGTTTTTAAACTAAGTTTTATGAAATGAACCACTCAGTTATAGATATCTGGCAGTAAATGCAGAAATACATTTATTTTACTATGTAGATAAACTGATACTTTTGTCTTAAGATGTTTTTTTTAACAGCTTTTTCTCTTCTCCTGAACAGTATAATTTGTAATCATTTAGTTTCTATTCTTTTTCTACATTTAAATAGTCTGGTTCATGTTACAAAACTTAGAAATGGTTAAGGAAATTAAATGCTTGTCTAACGAAGAGACTTTCGTTAAAATGTGATAGGTGTTAAAATCATTACAATATTCTGCATTAGCCGCTTTTCTACAAACCCTTTGTAGCTCTTTTGTTATTTACGTGTACAGAGTATCAAATTTGCTTAAGAAATGTATTCTTATGGGTATCTGTGTTGAATTGTTTTCCCCACAAATTCTTATGCTCAAGTGACCCCCATGGACTTTTGCTCACTGGGCTCCTGTGTCTGTGGGATTCTCCAGGCAGAAATAGTAGAGTAGGTTGCCATGCCTTCCTCCAGGGGAATCTTCCCAACCAGGGATCGAACCTTCATCTCCAGTGTCTCCTGCATTACAGATGGATTCTTAACTGCTGAGCCATCTGGAAAGCACATATCAAGTGCTATTGGGTTTTAAAAAATAATTTATTAATTATTTATTTTAATTGGAGGCTAATTACTTTACAATATTGTAGTGGTTTTGCCATACATTGACATGAATCAGCCATGGGTATACATGTGTCCCCCATCCTGAACAATTGTCCCTAGTTTTAACAAAATCATTTCCATTCTGATTATTTCCAAGAGGATAATCCTAATTATAAGATGCTTAAAAATAAATTGCTTTCTTCCCCCAGAACTTTAGTAGTACTTTCTTTTTTAAAAAAATGAACTGCTTTGTCTAGTTTTTTTCATTTTTATCTCATGAATTTTACAATGTCCATTTTGGGTCTCAAGGAAACATTTGAATAATATCCAGATTATATAAAAGAAGGATTTCAAATGTATGCATAAGAAATTTTGAGTTAATATTACTTAAGATTTTGGCATTAGATACATATTAATATAACTGTGTGGTTTCTTTGCAAAAGTAGAAAATAAAGCAGGTTTATTTATGTATCTTTTGACATTTTTCTTAAGCATTTGTTTTCATCAGTGAAGTATATCCTGATTTAAAAAGCAGGATTCAAATGCTTAATAAAAGGTACTCTTTAGATAAAAATCAGAAGGGAAAACACAAAATCTGAGGGCTTTTACAACAAGATGACAAATCACAGAAGCATCTACCTTCCATTCTTCCCAAGGTCCCAAAGAATGAAGTGATAATTGTGATGGAGAGAAAAGTGGAACAGATAGATGACCAGCAAAACTGAGGAATCCAGGAAGATAAGAAGCAGAGCATATTTTATCAGAGTCTTAATAGAAAGATGTGTGTGTTGTGTGAGCACAGGTGTTATGTGTTGGGCAGAAATCCAACTCTATCCACTTACCATGAGGAGCACAGTGGCATGGGGCTGAAGAACTGGGTCCCTTTAAGTGTTGCATTTTGAAAGTTAGCTGATGAGTATCATTGTGGAGATGACATGAAATAGAATAAATGTATTAATCATTTTAAAAGTAAAGCTCATTCTTAGGTAATTTAGGCAAAACTACTAGTAATTTTTCTAGTAATTTAGGCAAAAAATGAGAAGGTTAAGAAGAAAACCACAAATGGTTATCTTTTTAATTGCTTATTTTGATGTTCTTATAATACTTTTTATGTTACACTTCAAAATAATTTTGACATTAATTTTGAAAAGAGATTTTTCACACAGTTTTGAAGATATTTTGAGTGTCAGTTTTGGGAAACTATTTGACAAATATTTGATGAAGTTAAAGTGGACCTTCTTTCTTCAGTGCATCAAAAATTCATGCTTTTAATGCACATTTACACTAATTGATGTTAATGTGTGTGACTCTTCATGCATTTATAACAGAATGCAACATTAGACTAAAAGATAGCACTCCATCAAAGACTCATATTCAAAATGCTAGTTAAATAGTGGAACAAACAAATGACACATAGCACAAACTATCTAATTTACATTTTTATTCGATGTATTTGGCAGATACTAAAATAAAACAGGAGATAGACCCTAAATGTCCTTTAATGAAACACTCTTTTTGAATTAACTTTTGTCTGTGTATAGTTGACTTACAATGCTGTGTTATTTTCTACTGTATGGCAAAGTGTATCAGTTATACATATACATATATCCACTCTTTGTTAAATTCTTTGTAGGTGTGTGTAAAGTATTGGAGAACAGATATTTTAAGATGGGCATGCTGCTGCTGCTGCTGTTGCTAAGTCGCTTCAGTCATGTCTGATTCTGTGCGACCCCATAGATGGAAGCCCACCAGGCTCCCCCGTCCCTGGGATTCTCCAGGCATGAACACTGGAGTGGGGTGATATTTCCTTCTCCAATGCATGAAAGTGAAAAGTGAAAGTGAAGTCGCTCAGTCATGTCCAACTCTTCGAGACCCCATGGACTGCAGCCTACCAGGCTCCTCCATCCATGGAATTCTCCAGGCAAGAGTACTGGAGTGGGTTGCCATTGCCTTCTCTGAAGATGGGCATAGTTAAAAAAAAAAAATATCAGGTGAAAACCTTGAGTTTTACTGGATCACAGAACTAGGGAAGGTGAAATCCTTGAACTAGTAGATTGTTCTGTTTAACTTTTATTAAGAGCATCCCTAGTTCCTCAATTTGGAGAATTATCTGAGTTAGGGTTTCCTAGATGGAGCAATGGTAAAGAAACCGCCTGCCAATGCAGGAGACAGAGGAGATGGGTTTGATCCCTGGGTCGGGAAGATCCCCTGGAGGAGGGCTGGCAACCCACTCCAGTATTCTTGCCTGGAGAATACTGAGGAGCCTGGACAGAGGAGTCTCGTGGGCTACAGTCCAGGGGGTCACAAAGAGTTGGACACGAATGAAGACACAGCACACACACATCTGTTTATTGGGAAACAGAGATGAGGGTGAAGGCTGGTGAGCAAGCAGGAGTGGTGGTACTAACAAGGGCTCTGACTGCAAAAATTAAAGGGTCTTTTGTTAAATGAAGGAGGGGCAAGATCATGGCAATATTGATGAACTTGTTCTGTTGATTTTTTTTTTTTCCCTGCATAGAGGACCACTTCCTAGAATGGTTTTCCTGACTAATTTCATCAAGTAGAATTAAATATTTGAGTTTCTTCACTCTGTCTACAGGTACTTGCACTAAAAATGGCTTCATACAGAGGCCCAGTTCCTTTATTAACAGGTATTGGAATAGGATTGTAGCTATCAGATTCTTGTAAGAGATAGGAACTCAATGGGTGGGATGATAAATTTTAAATTTATTTCTGATGGTTTCTCTCTATTACAGTCATTAGAGACATGGTTGGAGTTTGGTATTGATTAATATATGGTGTAATAAGTGCTTGCATGTGGGAAGCCCCAGGCAACAGAGGTTGATTGGTTAATTGGTTAATTAAGGTACAGAGTGGAATGCTCTGTATTCAAGTTATGTTTCCTGTCCTGATAACTAGCTGTGACTGATCATAATTAAGAAACTGGGAAATATAAAATTCTCATTAGTGGCAACTTGTTATTAATTTGTATTTAAAATAAAAATTCTTGATTAGGGAGCTCTTTCAAATTATAGTTTATGAAAGGTATCATATCTTAGCTCTGAGGGGTCCTTAAGTGGCAACCCACTGGAGTATTCTTGCTGGGAAATCCCATGGACAGAGGAATCTGGTAGGCTACAGGCCATAGGGTCACGAAGAGTTGGACGTGATTGAGCAGCTCTCATTGTTTTCTAAGAGATGGTCTGCTACTGCTAAGTCACTGCAGTCGTGTCTGACTCTGTGCGACACCATAGATAGCCGCCTACTAAGCTCCGCTGTCCCTGGGATTCTTCAGGCAAGAACACTGGAGTGGGTTGCCATTTCCTTTTCCAATGCATGAAAGTGAAAAGTGAAAGTGAAGTAGCTCAGTCGTGTCCGACTCTTCACTGCACCATGGACTGCAGCCTACCAGGCTCCTCCGTCCATGGGATTCTCCAGGCAAGAGTACTGGAGTCGGGTACCATTGCCCTCTCTCTAGATCTGTCTTTATCACTATAGCAAGTCAATGTCTGAATCTTCTATATAGAAGACCCTGATGTTGATTCTTAAGCTTTCTCTGAGAATGGAAATTTTTGCAAGTAGCCAAATCCTCCTTATATTTAAGTGGAACTTCTCATGCTTGATTTCTATTCTGTCTTCTATATATTTGCCTTTTATCTGGATGATGAGTAGCAGCTGGAGGCAGTATCGTACTAGGGCCAGCTCATACCAACCGGGGAAAATTTACTGTTATGTTTCCAGAAATTCTGTGAGCCAGTTGTTAAGTGCAGCCTTTGTTAAACATTAGTTATATAAATTTTAAATTATATTAAAAGCAGAAGTAATAAGTATCCCAAATTCAATCCTTCCTAATTATTTTACTGCATTGCTCTGTTGTCTGTACTTTAGGGGTGATTTTACGTCTATGATGGTATGGTAGAAATTCTATATAACACTGTGCTGCTCAGCATCACTTTCCAATTCCACAGCCAGTGACATCATATTGGTAGCTCAAAATCTATTATGGTGTAAGTATTCACATCGTAGAGATACACAAACTCCAATCAGGGCCCTCCTCTCACCCCCTAGAACCAGTTACTAATGATTTACCAACTGCCACTGGGATGGGGCACTCATAGAAGAAAGCCTATTTTTTTCCCTTGGACATGTAGGGAACTGATTTATAAGCTCTTAATGGAACTAATTAATGCTTGAGTAAAAAATATATTTCCTAACCTAAATGTTTTATTTAATGCTTCCAGTGCCTGTGCAAAATTGTATACACAATGGAGAAGTTTTTATTTTCAAAAATCCTACTATGAACTCCTTTTATTACAGTAGCTTTTGGACCTTCTGAAACATTGGAGTTGATAACTGATTTGTGACTAAATGATCCAGAGTTGATCATGTTTTCACTTCTAGGTGACTCCAGCGGTCCTACCTTTTTGGCACCAGGGACTGGTTTCTTGGAAGACAGTTTTTCCACAGACGGGGGGTTGGGGGTGGTTTGGGGATGATTCAAGGACATTGCATTTATTATGCACTATATTTCTATTATGATTACATCAGCTCCATCTAGGATCATCAGGCATTAGATCTCAGACACTGGGGACCTCTGGACTAGACTCTAGAATCCCCCACTGAGAGGAAAGTTGTTTCTGCCTGATCGGTGATGCTGGATTCCTGGGGCAGAAGGAGGACTTTCTTCTGAGCCCAGCTGCCCCACCTGTCTACTTGTTGGTCCTCACATCTTCCCCAGGGCTGTGAAGTCCTGCTGCTGCTGCTAAGTTGCTTCAGTCCTGTCCGACTCTGTGCAACCCCATAGACGGAAGCCCACCAGGCTCCCCTGTCCCTGGGATTCTCCAGGCAAGAACTCTGGAGTGGGTTGCCATTTACTTCTCCAATGCATGAAAGTGAAAAGTGAAAGGGAAATTGCTCAGTCGTGTACGACTCTGCAAGACCTCATGGACTACAGCCCACCAGGCTCCTCCGTCCATGGGATTTTCCAGGCAAGAGTACTGGAGTAGGGTGCCATTGCCTTCTCCGTGAAGTCCTGCAGTCAATGACAAAAGGAGCAAAATGCCCTCTTCCACCAGGGTTGGGATGAGCTTCAATTTTCTATTGTCCTCACATTGAAATACCAAATATTCGATCTTGCAGGAGATTGTGAAAAGGTGATTTACTTGTGTGTGTGTGTTAGTTGCTCAGTCGTGTCCGACTCTTTGCGACCCCACAGTCTGTAGCCTTCCAACTTCTCTGTCCATGGAACTCTTCAGGCAAGAATATTTGAGAGCACACTAAAATATGTTTGGCTCATAAAGTTTATATTCTGAATTTTAAAAAGTAATCATTGTTACAATTTGGAATAAAACCCTGTTGCCCCCTAAATTCACTTGTTTCTTTCTTACAGCACCTCTATGAAGCAGATGTTGTTATTTTTTCCCATTTACTGATGAGAAAACTAAAATATGGAGACATTCTGCTATATATTGAAATTGTATATTAGGATATGGCTTAAGCCATCCAAAAAAAGCATATTAAAAAGCAAAGATATCACTTTGCTGATAAAGGTCTGTATAGTCAAAGCTATGGTTTTTCCAGTAGTCATGTATGGATGTGAGAGTTGGACCATAAAGAAGGCTGAGTGCTAAAGAACTGATGCTTTTGAATTGTGGTGTTGGAGAAGAGTCTTGAGAGTTTCTTGAACAGCAAGGAGATCAAACCAGTCAATCTTAAAGGAAATCAACCCTGAGTATTCATTGGAAGGACTGATGCATAAGCTGAAGCTCCAATACGTTGGCCACCTGATAAGAAGAGCTGACTCATGGGAAGAGCCTGATGCTGGGAAAGATTGAGGGCAAGAGGAGAAGGGGAGACAGAGGATGAGATGGTTGGATGGCATCATCAACACAATGGACTTGAGTCTGAGCAAACTCTGGGAGATAGTGAAGGACAGGGACGCCTGGCGTGCTGCAGTCCATGGGGTCATAAAGAGTCAGACACGATTTAGTGACTAAACAACAACTAAGCCATAGAAATGAGGATAACAATTTTTTGTCTGTGTTACCTTAAGACTGAATTTAAAAAGAGAGTTGTTTCTATGCGTTCAGGCCAAATCTGCTGGAAAGAGTAGTTATTTAAGCAAGCTGTTTCTTTTCATAAAATGTGATTTTTAAACCATGATCAAAGTGACCTAAGTAGCATGAAGCAGCACTGCAGACTTCTTTTCTCTTCCATTTCTGTTAGTAGAGGTGGCTCTTTTCATGATGGATATGTATTTTTAGAGTCTCTCAGGAGGCACCCCAATTTCTCCTGAAACAAAGGAGTGCAATGCAAGGTTTATGCACACCAGATATTCTACAGTTTTTGCATGCTCTACTTTCTTCAACAGATGAACCACTCCTGACAATGCTTGCACTCTCCAGATAGACTCTTCTAATACCACTGGGACCCCTACTAACAACTATCCTCTCTCTCTCTAAGACGTGAAGCCATGAATCCTTTTTGCTTTCTGATGGGAAACTCTTCCCTGGCCTGGGAGGGTATGATTGTCAAAGATCTAAATATTGCAGCTACATCATTGACTGAGTATCTGAAATGCAGGGCCAATTAGGGGAAAGCATTAGATAAAGCCACTGACCCATTAGGAAGCCTGCGAAGGTTCCTCACAGCCTTTTCATCTAAAAGAGAGCTGTGGTTGGAAATATAGATGGAGTCATCCTCAGGGATCTGTCTGTTGAAGCGTTTCACAAGTGGGAGACTTCACGCTTTGTAACATTTCATGGACTACACCATACAGAGGAGCATTGGTCATCTATTATTAATATGTTAGTTTGACTAGTCCTAGAGCCTCTTTGTACATACTTTTTAACTCCTTCACTACTGATGATACTTTTACTGGAAGGCAGGGATTTGGGGGTATTAAGATATAAATAATGGCTCAATTTTCTTTCAAGACAACACAAGTACAAGATATTGTTTTTCTTGGTTTATTTTTCTTCATTACTTATAGACTAGCTTGGTATTTTAAAATGTGGATGGATTCTAATTCATGACGCTTTATTTTTGTTCCATTGTATTGATGAAATTTTACTACTTGCATATTTTAGAGGACCATACTAAAGCTGAAGAGATAATTATACTTAAATGTATTTTAGACATCTAAGTTTTATATTTTTTATATTGTTAGTCATCATAAAATTTAGTTTGATTTTGAAATGTTGATTTAAAAAAAGCCAATGAAAGGTTTAAAATGTCCTTTAGGAGAATGGTAGTTCAAGCTCTTTTTTATGACTAGAAATACGCTTCTTTATTTAATATGTATTTTGCAGTATGTTTAATTAAGAAGTCATCTGAAGTTTAGATTTGGGTCCAGTTTCGCCTGCATTGCCTGCGTGCTTTCCATGACCTGTAATGAAAGGAAAAGCAGCAGAGAACCATCGCTCCACAGGCATCAAAATTACACTGATGGACAAGTAGCCACAATTTTCTCCAAGGTGCTCAAGTGAGTACCGGAGGCTCACTTTATGGAGGGGAATTCACAGCCGCATGATGGAATTAGTGCTGTAAAGGCAGCATTTAACGCGATGTAACTTAACCCAAGATAGCAGTGGAAAGTCAAATGATACTAGGAACAGATTGTCTGGATTGCAGTAAATATGAGTGAAAAAATAGTGCAGTAAGTCATGGCAGATTTCATAAGCTTCATCTGTAACCCCGAGGAATCAAATCCTTAGACATTTCTGGGAGTTCTTGGTAATTGGACTTATTTTTTTCCATCACATTCAAATATAGGGGGAATGATGTTTTTGACAGGGTTAAACTACATGTTCATGTATAAACTCCATTGCATGCAGCAGTAACCATTTGCAAGAAAGTCCTGGAGATAAGAATTTGAACAGTAATAAACAACAGACAAAAGCCTAATCAGCAGTGTAATATTCTTTAAACAGCAAATATTGCAATGCATAAATGTAAGCATGATATGTAGCAATCCTGTCTAGGCAGCGTTGATCAGATATATTTAAACAAACAAACAAACAAAGGATGATAGTTTCATATTTCTCAGAGTAAAACATTTTGAGAAATGTATAGTTCAACTTCAAGGGAATGCTAATTCGGAAATTGTTCAGAAGGAAAAATGAAGATATTTGGATTGTTTAGCTTAATGGTGGATTATTAGCATCACAAGGAACTGTTGCAGAATGCTGAAAGGAAAATACTCTCGTCCCCACCTCATCTTCTGTTTCCATCTCTGTTTATTCACCCCTGGAATCATTGTCCTCCTCCACCTATTCTGATCCACCCCAGTTACTGAGCCGATATTGACAGAATAGTAGGTATGTCATTTTCAGCCCTTCAACTGGTTAGTTAAGACTTTTAAGTCATATGTGTGAAACTCTATTTCTTTTAAAAACTTAGTTAATTGACAGTTAATTAATTTCCGTTTTTTACTTCGCTGGGTCTTTGTTGCTGCCCTGGGGCTTTCTCTAGTTGCGGTGCTCCGGCTTCTCATTGCGGTGGCTTCCCTTGTCGTGGAGCACACGGTCTCTAGGCGTGCAGGCTTCAATAGTTGTGGTGCAAGGGCTTAGTTCGGAGAAGGCAATGGCACCCCACTCCAGTACTCTTGCCTAGAAAATCCCATGGACAGAGGAGCCTGGTGGGCTGCAGTCCATGCGGTCACTAAGAGTCGGACACGACTGGGCGACTTCACTTTCACTTTCACTTTCATGCACTGGAGAAGGAAATGGCAACCCACTCCAGTGTTCTTGCCTGGGGAATCCCAGGGATGGCAGAGCCTGGTGGGCTGCCGTCTATGGGGTCGCACAGAGTCGGACATGACTGAAGTGACTTAGCAGTAGCAAGGACTTAGTTGCTCCACAGCATGTGAGATCTTCCTGGACCAGGGATCGAATCCATATCCCATGCATTAGCAGGTGGATTCTTAATCACTAGACCACCAGGGGAGCCCATGTAAAACTCTATTTCTTAGAAGCAGAAAGAATGAAAGATAATGATATAGCAAGATGGTGATAGTACAGCAAGAGAAACGTGGACACCTTATAAGATGGTCCCTTATTCCTCCTTGCCCACTTGGTTCCCAAGCTTTCTTGGTGCTTCCCAAGATCTGACAACTGCTAGCTTGTGCTTCTAACCTATATTATTGCACTGGGTCTGTTCATATAATAAGATCCAATTGACGATAACTTAGCACCATGTTTAGTTACATCTGTTGCTCGTGCTTTCCGCATCCATCTCTTCCTGCAGACAAAGATGCAGACACTGAGGTTGACATACTGGCGTTCAGCCTGGAGACCCTCCCTCTGCCGACCCCAGCTGCAGCTTTATCTGTTCAGCTGTCCATTATGATGGTGAAATTACAACCTAATGGTGTCTGTGCTGCTGCTCCTGTGACCACCATCTGCCTGTGTCACGTCGTGAATTCTCTCCTCAGTTGTATTTTTGTGAGTGTGACGCTCTTATGGAGGCTCTCAGAGGCCACCTGGAGCAGTGTTTTATGATCTGGACTTTCCCACCCATGCAGCTGAGGAAGGAGCCATGTGAAATTTCCAAAACAGCCACTTCTTGACATAAGAGAAAAGTGGTATCGGAAACTCACACCTTATGGCAGGGCACAGTGGTTAAAACAGGTGCATAAAAGGTGCTATTACAGAAAACCAGTTTGACATTAATTTAGGTGCACAGGTGATCAGTCCTTAACTGTCTACTTCCCAAATCATTGTTTAAAATGACTACTTGAGAATAGTCAAGTAGTCAAGCACCTACTCTCAAGTAGGAGATTGAGAGTAGATGTGTGTTTCTTTCCACCACTCCATGTGCTTTTCACTCCAGTGTAAAGCCATGGTGGTGACTACTCTATAATAATACTCTTCTACCAAATGGCTGGCATGATCAAACTCAGTATCTACTTTTATCTGAATAAGTTGTGAAGTTTACTGGAAGAAGATTTTGGAAATTGTTTCTGTGATGATTTAAATAATAGAATAGATTGAGGCGACTTTTGTCTGATAGGATGGATTCAGCCTGTATTAGTGTTCTCCAGGGGACTAGAACCATTATAATATGTATTAGTATATCTTTATATATATATATATATACATGTATTATATATGTATATGAGGAAATTTATTACAGGAATTGATTTACGTGATTATGGAGGCTGAGAAGGCCCCAGCTGCTGTTGGCAAGCTGGAGAACCAGGAAGAATGACATCCAAGGACAGGAGAAGATAGATGTTCTAGCTCAGGCAGAGAGAGCAAATTCTCTCTTCCTTAGCCCTTTTGTGGGGCTTCCCTGGTGGCTTAGATGATAAAGAATCTCCCCACAATGAGAGAGACCTGGGTTTGATTCCCGGGCTGGGAAGGTCCCGAGGAGAAGGGAATGGCAACCCACTCTAGTATTCTTGCTTGGAGAATTCTTGTAGCCTGTTGGACTACAGTCCATGGGGTCACAGAGAGTCAGACATGACTTCAGTGGCTGAGCATACAGAGGCAAAGCAGAGGAGAGACTCAAGCTCTCCACTGTGAATGTCTAGACTCAGATTCTTTCTACTCTGCTGACAAGGCTTATTCGTGTTTGCTGTCCGTTGTGTTTAGATGATGTCAAAACCTGGGAAAGTCTGACCCAGGGAGACTGACTTGAGTGATGCCTTCTTTCAACTAGGTAATGTGAACTACCTTAGCATATCTGTGCCCAGGTAATTTGATTTCTGGAATGTAGGCCTACACTTGTTTTCTTATCTGGTCACTAAAACATGAACCCTCTTTGCTGCTATCTGAAAGGCATTCCCTATTCAACATCTGTCACTGCCATTACTGCCCTGGAGGTCAAAGGTCACCTCTACTATCATAGGATTGGGTGTAATATGTAGACAGATATATTCCCTTTAATTCTGCAATCTAGAAGACCATTGTTCAATAACCCCCTGTCTATGGTGGATAAGTATAGCTTGAAACTTTCCTAATATGGCAATACTATTGTATAGATCAGCTTACCTAGGGTTCCAAAAACTATTGTCAACCCCAAAGAAGGCCATGGAACCACATTCAAGCACTTCATAGCAACAGAGCTCTTTGGTAAACTGAAAATTGCCCAGTTTATGGAATTTTCTCTCTATCTTATAGTTTCTCATATTCCAATTCCCTAGAAAATTGCTTTGAGAAAAATGAGACAATATATCTCTGGAGAGGTCCTTTTTTTTTTTTTTTTCATTCTACTGTGAAGCTGGGCATATGATCCTAATTATCTTTGACCATGTTCCTTTTTGAAGGACATATTCTCTTCTAGTTTATGCATACATCATAGCAAAGTGTACAAGGCTCTAAAAACAAGCTTTGGGACATTCATCTTTAATACCCAAATATGTAGACTTCATTATCACATTCCTGAAAATTTCAGCACTTACAAGCTATGTGGGTCTACCCACAGATATGTTTTTCCTATCACAGCCTTATAATGTCAGTTATACTCAATTGTAAGTTAATTCAGGTCAACAACTTTGACTCAAGTGGCATTTGATAATCTCATTAATGTTGCTGACTGCCTCTGTATGAAAGACCCCAGCATGTACATAATTAAACATTCTCATCAGATTCACTATTTCATGAGAAGTCATAAAAAAGAAAACTTGAAGCAAAACTGACCCATTTATCTTCTAAAATTTTCTATGTACTTTAGATTAAGTAAAACAAAAAGTAATACTTAACTTTGAAGTACAAATTACAGAATCAGACATGACTGAGCAGCTAAGCACAGCACAGCACAAACAATCCAAAACAGTTTAATTTTATTTTGCTTCATGTGGAGGACTTCATGCTTTTCTCCGTCGTTTGGTAACCCAGATATCAAGTTTTTATTTTGAGAACATAATGTGATATTAGTATTATAGTACTGAAGTTTAGAGTGCCTTGTGAAATCGTTTATTCATACTATTCTTTTGAAAATTTGTGATAAGCTTAAAAACTGGTCTTAAAAACCCAATTAACATTTTTAGATGTCACTCATAAAAACATACATATTTCTCCTGTTTTCTTAGCGTCAAACATGAAACATATTCAGAGTATTCACGCTAACATTTTTTTCAAAGTATTTACACACTGTTTTAGTTTTCGTTAGAAACGATGCAGAGACAAAGGTCAGATGATAAATCTCAGCAGATGCGCTTCTGCCAGGGCTGGAATGCAGCATGAATAAGGTTTACTGTGACCCAGACTTTCAACAGAATAGCTCATACCAGCAAGAGAGGGCCACAAATGAGGTGTTTTCTCTTTTATTGCACTCAACTCTTGGACTTATTTGTTCTTACTGTTGTCTTTAAGGCCAAGGTTTGTGGCAGACCCAGAGACTGGGAATTTCAGAAAGAAAGCTTTACATGGGACTGACTCAAGGAGCAAATGGAAAACATCTTGGTACGGTTGTCTGGGATCCAATAGCAGGGTGTGCCTAAGAGCTAAGGCATTAAACAAACACCAGCTCTGGCCTGGCAGTATTAGGAGGCATGCAAGTTACCGTGATGTAAGAATTTCAATATGATTTTATCCAGGTCAAGAATGTAATGTTTTCATAATGCTCTATTTTCCATGTAGTAAAGAACTACCAAGGGTTGTATTTTATTTACTTATTTATTTAAGAAAATGGTAGATTTTAATTCAATCACACCAATGACTATAGTGAATGTTATTGGTGTAAACATAGGGACTGTAAAATCATATGAAGTAAGAAGACTGAAATATATACTTTTTACAAGAAACTACAAGAAGGGCTTCCCTGAGCTCAGTTGGTAAAGAATACACCTGCAATGCAGGAGACACTGGTTTGATTCCTGGGTTGGGAAGATCCTCTGAAGAAGGGATAGGCTACCCACTCCAGTATTCTTGGGCTTCCCTTGTTGCTCAGCTGGTAAAGAATCCACCTGCAATACAGGAGACCTGGGTTCAATCCCTGGGTTGGGAAGATCCCCTGGAGAAGGGAAAGGCTACCCACTCCAGTATTCTGGCCTAGAGAATTCCATGGACTATACAGTCCATGGGGTCGCAAAGACTGAGCGACTTTCACTTTCACAAGAAACTAAGCTATCGTTCAGTCGTGAAGTTGTGTCCGACTCTTTTCGACCCCGTGGACTAAAGTACACCAGGTTTCCCTGTCCTACACTATCTCCGACTGTTTACTCAAACTCACATCCACTGAGTCAGTGATGCCATCCAACTATCTCATTCTCTGTTGCCCCCTTCTCTTGCCCTCAATCTTTCCAGCATCAGGGTCTTTCCCAATGAGTCAGCTCTTTTCATTAGGTGGCCAAAGTATTGGAGCTTCAGCTTCAGTATCAGTGAGTATCCCTCCAATGAGTATTCAGGGTTAATTTCCTTTAGGATTGACTGACTTGATCTACTTGCTGTCCAAGGGACTCTCAAGAGTCAAAGAATACAATAGATTAAAAATAAAGAATAAATAAAGGTATACGATGCAAATCCGAGGGTCGTATCTTAGTATTTTCAGGATGCTAAGGGGTCCATTGGTCCATTTGTGTAATAGCACTAGAAAGGACATAGAGTCTCTTTCCTTTTTTAAAACTGATGTTTTAGAGATCATCCACCACAAGCCCTTTCTTCTGAGAGGAGAGAGAATTAATTTCCACTCTCCTGTTTCTTCGGAGGGTGAGCTGTGTTGCTGAACTCCTGTGGTTGTCAGCTTTCTGCTCTACCACACTTAGGGAAAGTCCACAAGGATCTGCGGTGAGCCCCAGGCAGCCTGCCTCCTGGCTGTGGTTGAAGACTGGGTTACTCTGCTTGCAGAGCTCAGCTGAGCAATTCATAAAAATGTGTGGCTAATAGCAGAGGCAGTGACTGGTGGTTAAACGGTAGAAAAAAAGTCTGCCCTCCAGCTAGCCTCATAGAAACAATGGGATCATAGTGCTCTGAGGTAAGAAGTGCTCAGTAGGTGTCTGTAGTGCAAGTGAATAAAGGAGGGAATGAACCGATGGTCTTCTGGAGTGGAAGTGGGTCCTAAGTTCAGTAGGTCACTCCCTTTCCTTTGGAATTCCCACAGCATCTCATCTCCCCTCGTTCTTTACCCTTCCACTCACTTGGGGGATTGGGACCTGTGTGGTGACATTTTGGTTGCCCTGGTGATGGGAGTGGGGGAGGGATGAGGTGCTACTGGCATTTAGGTTCCTATAGGGCAGAGATGATCCTTCAGTGAATAGGAAGTCTTGCACAGTGAGAAAGTCTTCCCTAAAATGATAACTAACATCCTGCCGAGAAGCACCGATTCTCCATCTGGGTTCTCTGATAGAAAGGCCAAAGACAAGAAGTCATCGCTTCTTCAAGTAGCCAAATATCTTGTTGGACATGTTGTTCAGTTGCTCAGTCGTGTCCAACTCTTTTTGACCCTGTGGACTGCAGCATGCCAGACTTCTCTGTCCTTCACCATCTCCCAGAGCTTGTTCAAACTCATGTCCATTGCATCCCTCAGTGGTGATGCCATCCAACCATCTCATCCCGTCCTCCTCTGCTCCTCCTGCCTTCAGTCTTTCCCAGCATCAAGGTCTTTTCTAATAAGTCAGCTCTTTGCATCAGGTGGCCAAAGTATTGGAGCTTCAGCTTCAGCATCAGTCCTTCCAATAAATATTCAGGATTGATTACTTTTAGGATTGACTGGTTTGATCTCCTTGCAGTCCAAGGACTCTCAGAGTCTTCTCCAACACCACAGGTTCAAAAGTATCAATTCTTCAACACTCAGCCGACATGGAACATTCAGAAAAAGATTTCCTGATGCTTAGCTAAAGCCTTGAAAATTCACCCATTGGTATTTGCTCTGTCTTCCAAAGGAGTGGAGAGACCCGTTAGCTTCCTCTAATGTTATTTGTACAACTCATTTACTGACCATCCCCATTCTGATTACTTTCCTCAGGCTTGGACAGGTTTTCTTTTATCCTTGTTACGGTGGGACATTTAGAACCCGGCCCTGTCCTCTGACTATGGCTCGACTGTACAGCATAAAAAGCACCTGGAGCCTTAGTGACTGAGGCTAACTTCTGACCTAGTCGCAGCTGTTACTGTTATTTCTATGACTATAACCAAAGACTGTGTTTATCATTCTTGATTTTTATCAGCTGACCATTAAAAATTCCAATCTTATTCACATCAACCATTGACAATCAGAATTTCCATCATCAGGGGTGGGCAAACGTTTTCAGTAAAGAACCAGATAATAAATACTTGAGGCTTCTCAGGCCAGCTGGCCTCTGTGATAGCTCCTTCACTCTGCCTTTGTAGCCAGAAAGCAACTGTGGACATGACATAAATCCATGAGTGTGGTTGTGTTTCAATTTTATGGTCTTTACAAAAATAGGTGGTAGGCTAGATTTGGCTCCTGGGCCACAGTTTGTCAACCCCTGTTTTGTACTTAAAGATTTATTAGATTAAAATCCAAATGCAGTACTTTATTTATTATCTCTGTTTATATTATTGTATTGATTTCAGCCAAATCATACAAACCATCTGAGCACCTCTTGAATTCTAATTACTCAAGTTCTGTTATTCAGTAGGAATTAGGTTCTTCTTCACTTTGTATCACCTAATATGTCACTTCTGTGCTTTTCTCTAGTCATTCTTCATACCCAGAACAAAGACACCTTGCACAGAATAAAGCCAAAAATAGACCCTAACTATGTAGCAAGTTTTAGCTTATGATGACTAGCCATCTAAATGATAAATATTTGATTATAATAATTTCATCAATTAATTCATGAATTCACACCAAAATTCCATTATCCACCACAATTATTTTTTTCTTTATAAGAATCATGAGGAGGTTGTGTGTATTTTCTTCCTGAAATCAGGATGTATGTCTATTACAAGTTCTTGCCATTCCACTCCATTAATGCCAACAAAACGATATTTCTCATATAAAACTGGCTTATAGTAAATTAACTGTTTACTCATATATTGTTGCAGTTTGCTAAAAGTAGACAAAATCTCATGAGTCCCACCCCTATGCCTGCTCCTTTTGAGGTATTTGCCCAAATGGGGTTTTCATGCCATTGCAGCGTGACTGTGCTTCTGAGGTCACAGTTATGGGTCTCTTAAAACCCTCTGTAGAGGAGGAAGAGTTAACAGGGTCTTAGCATCCTTCTTCCTTCTTAAGGACTTCCTGGATCATTGCTGATCTCCATCAGACATCCTGCAGACATTCCAAATAACAGAAAGGTAAACTAAGAAGCTCATATCTAAGTTTGTGCTTATTTAATATTCTATGTATTAATTACCTGTTATAAATAAGTAAACCTGAAATTTATGTGGTACAGGTGGCCAGAGAGTGGAAGTTAGTCATGTAAGTTTTTTATCTGCATGAGAAATGAAAGATGAAAAGTAAAAGGGCCGTCAACTTATTTTTCCTGAGGTAGCTTGCACTAGGCACGTACTTGGCACTCATCTGTTGCTCTGACACCAAATTGCATCCCTTTTGGGAAAAAGGATTTTCTGAAGCTGTGATAATTCAGGGTTTTTAACAGTTGCAAGTGTGCCTGTTGTTTCTTGTGTTGTTAAAGAGTAAAGCAGTGATGTGGTATTACAATAGGAAATGGGTCCACGGAACTGAGCTCCACTGGGATTTGTACAGAGGCAATGTGGCATTTTAAAAGGAGATGAGAATCCAGGGAGTGGGTGAGAGGGGTGCTCTGTAGATTGGGGAAGTGGAAAATTGCAAAAAATGGGAAGGGATAGTTGGTCCATAGAAAGGGTTTGCTAACTGCTGCATAAGATTGAATCCTGCTTTCTTTTCAGGTGTTGGCTGGAACAGACACTAAACTCTTCCAGGAACCTTGAGTTTTCTCAGGCAGGCACTTTAAGGGAAATTAGGGTCATCCTTGGGACACAGCCTTGAGCTGTTAGAAACTGTGTTAGTGTTTGTTCAAGTCCTTGTAGGCCAAAGTTGACTGGCCTATTCAAGAAGCAGGCTCAGAGGAGCCTGGCTAGAATTTTCAAAGAGCATCTTTGTCAGTATCCTTCACTAATCATTAGTGAAGTTGGGTGCTGTGTATGATCTCTGATCGCCCTGAATCAGCTGTGATGATACTAAACTCTAGGATTCTATACTGTGATACTATTCAGTTGGGCCTGAGACCTGTACTGTAAAGACCATTACTTTTTAGACAGATGCTCTGAGGCAGTGTGTGTGTGTGTGTGTGTGTGTGTGTGTGTGTGTGTGTATGTCGGGGGTGGGGGATGGGGAGGCGGCGGGGGGAAGTGTGTGCAGGGAAGTCTCTGGTTGCTTTACATATTTTGTGAGCTCAATTTTCTTTTAAGGTATTTGGAATATTATTTTATGTTCCATCTTCATTTAAGTAGAACTGAGTATGTAAATCTGAATTTTTTTCTGCCATTTTCCTCAAGTTGTAAGCCCCTTACTTCCACAGTCATAGACTGACTTCTTTCTTTTTTTAAAATTATATAAATCCTGCCATTTCCAATTTAAAGACCAGTTTTGGTGAACAACAGAGTAAGTGCTGTAAAAGGGGTCAAATACTACTTGTGCTAAAGGAGTAAGAAAACCTTTTATAATTTATATTTAAAGTGTTATTTATATAATTTTATGAATCACAAGGCACAAGTTTTGTAGTGTTATAATATTTCTAATATAATTCCATTATTAGTAAATAGTTCTTATGAATATTTTAATTATTTTAATTTAAATTTTAGTTTAAATTTATTTTAGTGTTAAATATATATTGATTGATGGACATTGAATAATATTCATTCTTCTGAATTTGAAGCTTATCATTCGTTTTCTTCTTAGGTTTTCCCATAACATTTTAGATGCTGAAAAATGATAAACTATTTGAGACTGAAACTTAGTTGTTTAGAAAATCAGGGTGTCTTTTTCTGGAGTTTAAATAAGACCCAATACATTAGAAATGTAGGGGAAAAAATTTATATTTGAGAGAATGACATGTAACTAGTATATTATGTCAGTTCTGATTTTTATTTTTTTTAATTAGTAATTGAAGAGAAGTAGTTTTGAGTGGTGACAAGGCTCTACATTGCTAGGCAGCATTGCTAGACTTATGAAGAAAAACTAGAAATGAAGCAATAATTGTATTCCTGATTATCTGAAGCTCTGTCCTAATGACCAGTTATAAAAATGAGAGATGGTATGCTATAGAGTATGTATATGCTTCATATTAATTTTATATTTACCTCCATATTCAGTTTGTCTATTAAAATTACTTTTTTGTGTTAGGTTGGCAAATTTTCCAATTTATTAATTCATCTATTTCTTTCAGGCAATATTCAATAGCGTGCTAAGAAAGGTTAAAATTAAAAGGCCAGGAATTTATAATTACTAGCAGTCATGCATAAATTATTGAGGATGGTAATTTTGAATGCTTTATTCATTAGAATAGTTTCAATTTGTTCAAGTCAGTCATCATGATAAAATTTTGACTGTCTCTTTGGACTTCAGCTAATATGTCTATGCTTTAGAATTCACTTAGTATTTCTATGCAATGGTGAATAAAATGCATATTTTCTCATTACTTTTCTGAATTTTATTTTTTCTAATACTCCATACTTTACCACAAAAGATTCTATTCCTTTGATCTTTGACTTGCTTATTTTATCTCTTGATTTGTATAATTTAATTATTTGCTAGTAATAACAAATGTTATTGATCAGTGAATTTCAATTTTGAAATGCCCCCAAACCAACTACTTTTGAAATCAAGGATAAAACAACTAATTTTTTTAAATTACAAAGAAGATGTGTTTTAGCTAAATTCTTAATGAATCTGTCAACAGTAATTGCATAGAATATTATGTAAACAAGATACCTTTATCTTCAGGTATCTTCTGGGTCTGTGTAGTAATTTCTAATTTGTAATGGACAGAAAGAGGTTTGTATTTTTGAAAGCTTCTGGATTACTGCAGAATTAAACTTAGATCTGGGCAGATTTGTGGTGATGTATAGGTATATCGGTAAACAATCTGCCTACCAATACAGGAGACGCAGGAGACAAGCATTCAATCCCTGGGTCGGGAAGATCCCCTGTAGTAGGAACTGGCAGACCATTCTGGAGAACCCCATGGACAGAGGAACCTGGCAGGCTTTAGTCCATGGGGTCACAAAGAGTCAGACATGACTGAAGTAACTAATCACAGTACAGCATGGATTTGGGATGTATACTTGAATACAATTCACTTTATTTATTTTAAAAATCCTTCTTAATTATCTGTAAACTTCTGCTTCTGTCAGATGAAGTAACTGGTACTGAATTTTCTCTTTAACATAAGCAATTGTAACACTGGACAAAAGAGCTAGGACCGTGGTTCTCAGGCACCAGGCAACAGGTAGTGCAGGACTATGACCTTGACAAAGGGAAGACTCTACTTGGTACTTTCTGAATGAGAAGCAGGGTCTAGAGCCCACCCAGACAGCAGAGGTGTTGCTGATATGAAGAGGCAGGTGTTGGAGGTCAGAGCTGAAATTTGTGGAGCAGGTAACAGAGAATGAGATGCATGGTGAGAAAGGAGGAGCTGATGAAGTTAGACATCTCAAGACATTGGCTGGAGCTGGGCCACAAATAGCAAAGAGCATCAGAAATTGTAAATAGTTGGATAAGTGTTTTTTCTTTATCTCTTTAAAAGGCAATAAAAATAATGGCATTGTATTATGCGTATTATAGCACATATAGATATAAAATATATGAAAAAGGTGGTTCATATAGATGGAATTATACTGCTGTAAAATTCTTATATTTCACTAAAAACATTATGATACTAATTAGGATAAAGGATGTACAACAGATCTGCATGCAATTGGTCTATTAACTTTTGACAAAGGCACCAAGACAATTCAAAGGAGTAGAGAAAACCTTTCAACAGATGGTGCTGGAGTATTGGATAAACATATGAAAAAATATGAATTTTGACCTCTATTTAATTCCATTCACAAAAATTAATTTGAGAATGGATCATAGACATAAACATAAAGGCTGAGCTTCTAACTTTCTGAAAGTAAACTTGAGAGAATAGCATTGTAACCTTCAAACAGGCAGAGACAGTGTACAAAAGATAAAAGGAAAAAGATGATAAATTGTACTTCATTAAATAAGAAACTTCTGTTCATCCAAAGACAAACTTTATAAATGAAAAGACAAGACATATGTAGAAAATATTTGCATTACACCTTCCTAAGAAGGGACTTGCATTTAGAATATTTTGAGAACTAAAAAAAACCAATAATTATGGCGATCCCTTAAAAAACTGGAAATTGATGGACGTGAGTCTGAGTGAACTCTGGGAGATGGTGATGAACAGGGAGGCCTGGTGTGCTGCGATTCATGGGGTCGCAAAGAGTTGGACACGACTGAGCGACTGAACTGAACTGAACTGAATGACCCAGCAATTCCACTGCTAGGCATACACACCGAGGAAACCAGAATTGAAAGAGACACGTGTACCCCAATGTTCATCGCAGCACTGTTTATAACAGCCAGGACATGGAAGCAACCTAGATGTCCATCAGCAGACGAATGGATAAGAAAGCTGTGGTACATATACACAATGGAGTATTACTCAGCCATTAAAAAGAATACATTTGAATCAGTTCTAATGAGGTGGATGAAACTGGAGCCTATTATACAGAGTGAAGTAAGCCAGAAAGAAAAACACCAGTACAGTATACTAACGCATATATATGGAATTTAGAAAGATGGTAATGATAACCCTGTATCTGAGACAGCAAAAGAGACACAGATGTAAAGAACAGACTTTTGGATTCTGGGAGAGGGAGAGGGTGGGATGATTTGGGAGAATGGCATTGAAACATGTATACTATCATGTAAGAAATGTATCACCAGTCTAGGTTTGATACAGGATACAGGATGCTTGGGGCTGGTGCACTGGGATGACCCAGAGAGATGATATGGGGAGAGGGGTGGGGGGTGGGGGGGTCGGTGTTCAGGATTGGGAACTCATGTACACCCGTGGCGGATTCATGTCAATGTATGGCAAAAGCGATACAGTATTGTAAAGTAAAATAAAAAATTAAAAAAAAAATAGTTAAAAGATAAAAGCTGAATTTAAAAATAGACAAAGGAGTTGAAGAGATAAACACTCAAGGACATATACAAACGACAGCAAGCATATGAAAAAATTCTCACAGTTATTGTTCATCAGGAAAATCAAGTTAAAATTACAATGAAATACTATTTCTTAGCTATTAAAAGACTGACAGAACATAGATGGTGGTGAGGGTGTGGAGCAACTGGAAGGCTCGTATATGGTTAGAAGACTGTAAAAAGGGAAACTTAAGAAATGTGGTTTCTCAGAAATTTAAACTTATCCTTACTCGATTCCAGAATTACACTCATATGTGTTTACACAGAAAAAATATACATCAAGACAAAACCTTTTACACAATTGTTA
This sequence comes from Capricornis sumatraensis, assembly GCF_032405125.1. Taxonomy (NCBI): domain Eukaryota; kingdom Metazoa; phylum Chordata; class Mammalia; order Artiodactyla; family Bovidae; genus Capricornis; species Capricornis sumatraensis. Next base: position 46,651,012 of record NC_091079.1, read on the forward strand.
TTATAGTAGCTTTATTCAAAATATTCACGAACTATAAACAACCCAAATATCCCCAAATTTCTGAATGAACTGCTGATGAACTCAATAATATGAACGTGAGTTTCAAAAATACTATAATGAAGGAAAGGAGACAGACATAATCTTCTAGAAAAAGACGTGGGAGCTCTCACTGTATAATATATTTAAGTTCAAGAACTTTTATAAGAATAGAAATAGTAATGGTGGTTCCTTTTGGGTGGTGGAGCAGGAAGAAGCTATGGAAGGTGGCAAGTAGGAAGGGAGAAAGGTCCATCTCTGTTGGGTTGTTGGCTAAAGGGATATAGACATCTGTCACAACTCATTGCATGTAATCGTAGAAATAAGATTTTTGCATTTCTCTGGTGTGTTTCTTCATTCAAACATATGTTTAAGTGTTCAGTGTAGATTCCGTCTTAACACTTTTTGTGTTTTTCTCATTTGATAAAAATTATCTTTACGTGTTTCAGTTACCTGCAAATTAGCTTTCCTAGTACCTCGTTTTGATGGCTGCAGACATTTCACTGTCAGCAGCCTTTAAGTCAAGTTCGATCCCTGGGTTAGGAAGATCCCGTGGAGAAGGGAAAGGCTACCCACTCCAATATTCTGGCCTGGAGAATTCCATGGATTGTGTAGTCTATGGAATTGCAAAGAGTCGGACACAATTGAGTGACTTTCACTTTTCACTTTCAGCCTTTAAGTCAGCTTCCCTGGTGGCTCGGATGGTAAAGAATTTGCCTGTGATTTGGGAGACCTGGGTTTGATCCCTGGGTCGGGAAGATCCCCTGAAAAAGGGCGACCCACTCCAGTATTTCTGCCTGGAGAATCTCCATGGACAGAGGAGCCTGGCAGGCTGCAGTACATGGGGTCACAGAGTCAGAAGTGACTGAGTGGCTAAGCACACCTTTAAATCAGCTCTGCATTTTGTCCTTTCAGTAGAAAGCATGTTAGTGCAGAGACCATTTTTTCCATCTTGTTAACTGTAATGTCCATTCTCTGTAATGACCAATTGATTGCTAATAAATTTCTCATGGACTCCTGAAAAACAGGTAATTAGATGATTTTCCTTTTAAGGTCTGGCTTTGCTTTTTGTTTGTCTTGAGGATTTCAGGCTATAGGGAATACACACACGTAATCCCCCTTTGAGTTTCAAATACTTTGTTTATTAGGCAAATGGTTTGACAGAATATATATACATGGACACAGGCCTGTTTAAGGAAGATGCCTGTGGTGCTTTAATGGCTCTGCAGATCAAAAGAGAAGAGAAGAGAAGAATGATAGTGCTTAAACCAGAGCTGCTGAAACCACACCAAATATAATGGAAGCTGTGCTCATTACATACCTTCCTGAAACCAATATTCTGGAATGTTTTTGTTTCCTGAATTTTCAAATAAAGTGATGCTATTTATGCTTACACTTGCCAAAACTTAAAGATTGAAAAGTGCTTAATTTCAAGCCATGACTTAAAATAGTCTACATTTTTGGTGATATGTAGGCAAACATTTTGCTTTTTAAAATTTTGTGTTTTATGTACTCTGGGAATAAATATAACAGCCCCATGAAATTCTTTGATGTCTTTGAAGATATATTTGTCTGTTTTTAATAATGTGTTGATTTAAAGAGAACTCATACAGCAAGCAGCACAAAAGTAGCAATAATTATTAAGGTTGATATATGAAAATTAGAGTTGGGAGATATTCTTCTTATACTTGGAAAAGCTACAGTGCCTCCCTAACTGTTCACTATGGATTCCTTACTCTACTTTTCCTTTCTTAGATCTTGAGACCACAGTCCAGAATGCTACCTGTTTCCTCTACTTCTGGATGACTTTCAAACCGGAAAGGGTGGTCCCTGAAAGAGTATGGAAAGGAGATCTCTTCTTAACATAGCATTGGTGCTGACTGGCTCAGAAAATTGTATTTGTGGGACTCTGGGAAGTTGTCTAGTTTTTGGTCATTATAACCCTTTGAAGAGGACTTAGGGGAAGAAGATGGTGTCCCTGAGGCACATTCAGTTCAGTTCAGTCGCTCAGTGACATCCAGCTCTTTGTGATCCCATGGACTGCAGCACCCCAGGCTTCACTGTCCATCACCAGCTCCTGGAGCTTACTCAGACTCATATCCATCAAGCTGGTGATGCCATCCAGCCATCTCATCCTCTGTCGTCCCCTCCTCCTCCCGCCTTCAATCTTTCCCAGCATCAGGGTCTTTTCCAATGAGTCAGTTCTTCGCATCTGGTGGCCAAAATGTATTGGTGCTTCACCTTCAGCATCAGTCCTTCCAATGAATATTTAGGACTGATTTCCTTTAAGATTGACTGGTTGAATCTCCTTGCAGTCCAAGGGACTCTCAAGAGCCTTCTCCAACATCACAGTTCAAAAGCATCAATTCTTTGGTGCTCAGCTTTCTTTATGCTCCAACTCTCACCTGCTTACATGACTACTGGAAAAACCAGGGCTTTGACTAGACGGACCTTTGCCAGTAAAGTAATGTCTCTGCTTTTTAATATGCTGTCTAGGTTGGTCATCGGAGAAGGCAATGGCGCCCCACTCCAGTACTCTTGCCTGAAAAATCCCATGGATGGAGGAGCCTGGTAGGCTGCAGTCCATGGGGTGGCGAAGAGTCGGACGCGACTGAGCAACTTCCCTTTCACTTTTCACTTTCATGCATTGGAGAAGGAAATGGCAACCCGCTCCAGTATTCTTGCCTGGAGAATCCCAGGGATGGGGGAGCCTAGTGGGCTGCCGTCTATGGGGTTGCACAGAGTCGGATACAACTGAAGTGACTTAGCTAGGTTAGTCATAGCTTTTCTTCCAAGGAGCAAGTGTCTTTTAATTTCATGGCTTCAGTCACCATATGCAGTGATTTGGGAGCCCAAGAAAACAAAGTCTGACACTGTTTCCATTGTTTTGCCATCTATTTGCCATTAAGTGATGGGGCCAGATGCCATTATCTTCGTTTTTTGAATGTTGAGTTTTAAGCCAGCTTTCACTCTCCTTTTTCACTTTCATCAATAGGCTCTTTGGTTCCTCTTCACTTTCTGCCATAAGGGTGGTGTCATCTGCATGTCTGAGGGTATTGCTATTTCTCCCTGCAAACTTGATTCCAGCTTGTGTTTCATCCAGGCGGCATTTCACATGATGTACTATGCATATAAGTTAAATAAGCAAGGTGACAATATATAGCTTTTACATATGCCTTTCTCAATTTGGAACCAGTCCATTGTTCCATGTGCAGTTCTAACTGTTGCTTCTTGGCCTACATACAGATTTCTCAGGAGGCAGATAAGGTGGTCTGATATTCCCATCTCTTTAAGAATTTTCCATAGTTTGTTGTGATCCATACAGTCAAGGCTATAGCACAGTCAATGAAGCAGATGTTTTTTCTGGAATTCTCTTGCTTTTTCTGTGATGCAACAGATGTTGGCAATATGATCTCTTGTTCCTCTGCCTTTTCTAAATTCAGCTTGGACATCCGGAAGTTCTTTGTTCAGGTACTGTTGAAGCCTAGCTTGGAGAATTTTGAGCATTACTGTATTAGCGTGTGAGATGAGTGCAATTGTGTGGTAGTTTGAGCATTCTTTGGCATTGCCTTTCTTTGGGATTGGAATGAAAACTGACCTTTTCCAGTCCTGTGGCCACTGTTGAGCTTTCCAAATTTGCTGGCATGTTGAGGGCAGCACTTAACAGCATCATCTTTTAGGATTTGAAATTGCTCAACTGGAATTCTGTCACCTCTACTAGCTTTGTTTGTAGTGATGGTTCCTAAGGCCCGCTTGACTTCACACTCCAGGATGTCTGGCTATAGGTGAGTGGTCTCACCGTCATGGTTATCTGGGTCAGAAGATCTCTTTCTATAGTTCTTCTGTGATTTCTTACCACCCCTTCTTAATATCCTCTGCTTCTGTTAGGTCCATACCATTTCTGTCCATTACTATGCCCATCTTTGCATGAAATGTTCTCTTGGTATCTCTGATTTTCTTGAAGAGATCTCTAGTCTTTCCCATTCTGTTGTTTTCCTCTATTTCTTTGCACTGCTCACATAGAAAAGCTTTCATATCTCTCCTTGCTATTCTTTGAAACTCTGCATTCAGATGGGTGTATAGTTCCTTTTCCTCTTTGCCTTCAGCTTCTCTTCTTTTCTCAGAGATTTGTAAGGTCTCCTCAGACAACCTTTTTGCCTTTTTGCATTTTTTTTTCATGGGAACGGTTTTGATCACTGCCTTCTGTACAATGTTACGAATCTCCATCCACAGATCCATTAGATCTGTCCCTTGAATCTATTTGTCACTTCCATTGTATAATAGTAAGGGATTTGATTTAGGTCATACCTGAATGGTCTAGTGGTTTTCCACTAGAAGGATGTCCAGTCTTTTTATATTTTGTTTAGCGTTGTCCTTCCTGTTCTGGTTAAGATGGTGGATGTATGGTGCTTAGTTTCAGAGAGTATGGCTCATTCAAGACCCAGCAGCAATGATACACAGTTGGTAGGATTTTACCAAGAGGAAAAGGGTAAAATATGAATGAGGTGCAAAAATAAACTCCCCAAATGGGAAAATCCCATATATGTAATTATTTAAATAGAAGTCAATCAAACTTCCTAGATAAGTTTGGTACAAATGGCTTCAGGGACATCTGAGTTCAGTGGTTTAGACATGCATCTGTGAATAAGCTGGCAGAGAAACTGGCCTTTTAGTTTTCAGATTTTTTTAGTGAAGAGTAGCAACACAGTGATTTAAAGCATTGGTCCAGGACTGCACTAGAATGATTCTATAATTTCAAGTATATTACTGTTGCTGGAAAATAAAGAGACACTGTCCTAGCCCTCTTCAATATGCACCATAAAACTTCTCCTTTAATCTTTCTCCTTATATAGCCCAGGCTTCACAAATGCTAAAGCCACCAAAATATAGATATTCATTGGAGAAGACAAAATCACTGGAAAATCGAGAATGGATGTCTTCTAAGCCATTGATCTGAAATTGCTGGCTGTGAGATCTTGGCAAAATAATGCTTCTACAGAGTTGTGTATTTTATGATATGAAGGAAAGTTGAGAGAATACACAGATATATGTTGTGCTCAGTTACAAACATAGCCATCTACTTTCTCTTGGAAATTCTAGCTTTGGGATATCCCATTATTAGTAACTATTATTAATAGATTCTCTTAAGGTGTCCCTGGAATGAGAATTAGAGTTTAAGAGTCTGAGCCTAAACCAGCAGAGGCTGGAGTAGATTTTGGGGAGCAGTTCATCAGGGGTTCCCTGACTTCCATCCTGGTCTCTCTCTCGTGTCCCCAGTTGGGCTCTGCAGTAGGATTTAGAGTTCCCCTTCTAGTGGCTTTTAGAGCTCTCTATGGCACCACTGGCATTCACCCCACTGCCTCTTTTTCATGCCACCGCCTGGACTGTGAATGAAGCTTGACACCTGAGGGCCTTCAGAATCCATCACCATTCAGTTCCTTTTCCTCTGGAGTTGCTGTGTTGTTCAGTTGCTCAGTCGTGTCTGACTCTTTGCAACCCCTAGCCCAGAACAGAGCTTCTCTGTCTATGGGATTCTCCAGGCAAGAATCCTGGAGTGGGTTGCCATTCCCTTCTCCTGGGAATTTTCCAGACCCAGGGATCGAATCTGGGTCTCTTGCATTGCAGGAAGATTCTTTACCATCTGAGCTACCAGGGAAGCCCCTATCTGGACTTGATAGATGAGGATAACACACACCCCATGGAAATATCTGTACCAGAAAGTTTGAAAGCATTTGCAGTTTTCTTCACTTAGGATTTTACATGATTTATCAACTCAATTTTCTATACTTGCATATTGGAAAGAAAGACTAAATTAGACATAACTTTTCTCCTAGAAAATTGAATCTGTGTATTCTGCATGTGGGCGTATTTATTTATGGTGTACATCCTTCTATTCCAAGACTTGTGGTAGCTTACATACTTTATAAATGCAAGATAAGGTACTTATTTATATATACATCCCAAATGTCTAGCCAAGTTCTTGGTATCCTGCTGATAATTAATGTTTATGGAATCAAATTGAGCCTAAAGTAGAGCAAAGATTTTTTAAAATACATTTTAAATATTTTCAAATTTTATACTGGAGTATAGTTGATTTACAGTGTTGTGTTAGTTTCAGGAGTGCAGCAACATGGTTCAGTTATACACATACATATATTATTGTTTTTCAGGTTCTTTCCCATGTAGGTTATTACAGAATATTTAGTAGAGTTCTCTGGGCTGGACAGTAAGTTCTTGTTGATTATTTTTTATGTAGTAATTTGTATAAGTTAATCCCCAACTCTTATTCTCCTGCCTCCACTGAGCAAAGATAGTTTAAAGAAAGGAAATGATCATACCAGATGTCTGCAACAGAATGTTGTCATTGGACCATTATTTGCCTCTGAGCTTCCTAAATTGTACACACTATTCCCTTTGTGGTAAATTGTTCATGATTTAGTTTCTGACAAAGCAGCATATAACCCTTACCTTGAAAAGATATAAGGAGAATATAAAATGTATCTAAGCATGTTTCATGTAAAGAAGTATAGAAATATAATGGTCAGTATCCTTGACTATGTTTTCTTTCTATTTGTATGAAAGAAGATGCAGAAATATTTTTAAATGAACAATTCTCATGTACCCACTCTCAAATGTAGAAGGCACAATACGACACCATCCCATTTCAGTGAAGGAATTCTCTGTGGACCAGAAATAATACTGTTCAGGAATCCTCTATTTATATTACAATTTACTATGACAGAACTTGTATAATTTAAATGAATGTATCTCTATTAAACTATCATTTTCAAATATTACTGTTCTTGGAAAATTCCCAGCATGGATCAGTTCATGAGTCTCTAACAAGTACATGTAGCCCAGCTAGTCAGTGATTTTGACTAAAGAAACAATCCTGACATGAAGAGGCAAGGTTGACCTTCAGTGGTGGGTGGGTTAGGAGTCTGATCTGTGTTCTTAACTCGATAGAAACCAGTTCATTTCAGTGCACAATTGAGCCACTTAGGTGCTTTCATGGAAGCAACTCATGGAAACAAGTCAATGACGTTTATCTGCACTTGGACTGTGTTTGTGTGTATGAGTGTGTGTGTGTGTGCCCACGCACATGTGCATGCAAGTATTCAGTCATGTCTGACACTTTGCAATCCCATGGACTGTGTAGCCCGCCAGGCTCCTCTGTCCATGGGATTCTCCAGGCAAGAATAACTAGAGTGGGTAGCCATTCCTTTCTCCAGGGCATCTACCCAACCCAAGGATTGAAACTGGGTCTCTTGCATTGCAGGCAGATTCTTTGCCATCTGAGCCACCAGGGAAGCTCCGGGTTTATTGGTGCTGCTATAAATTATCACTGATTTCGAGAGGGTCTTTAACTTTCTCTGACTTTCCAAACTGCAGTGACTTCCATACATTTCTCCACCTTCTTCAGACCTTCCAGGCTGTTATACCTCATTCTCTGCCCCACTTCTCACTCTCACCCACCCCCAGATATGACCATCAACTAGACTTTCCATCATCTCTGGGCCATCCATCACTCATTGGTCTCTCTTTTCCACCCACTAGTCCACCTTTCTATGACTGCTTCACCTACTGTTTTAAAAACATTTTATTGATGTACAGTTGATTTGTAGTGTTATGTTTTGGGTGTACAGCAAAGTGAATCAGTATATATGTATATCTCCACTCATTTTTAGATTCCTTTCCCATATAGGTCATTACAGAGTATTGAGTAGAGTTCCCTGTGCTATAATAGGTCCTTATTAGTTATCTATTAATATTTTATGTTTGAAGTGCAGTTCCTCTGAACATTTCCCCCTTCACAGAAGAGTTTAATGTAAACGAATTTTATCATTACACTTTTTCATGTACGGATAGGATCTGTGGTCAAGATAATTTGAGAAAAACAAAAGCTATGCGAATTTAGAAGTTAATAGACTTTCAGAAAGGAAATCTCCTTGTATATTACCCCATATCTTCTTGCTTCCTTTATTTAACAGACTTTACAGTAATTTCCACATTTAATATATCAAAAGAAGGTTTTTTTTAAGTTACACTTGGACATATAATGGGTTTCTCAGGTGGCTTAGCAGTTAAGAATCTGTTTGCTAATGCAGGAGACATGGGTTCCATCCCTGTGTGGGAAAGATCCCCTGGAGGAGGGCATGGCAAGCCACTCCAGTATTCTTGCCTGGAGAATTCCATGGAGAGAGGAGCCTGGTGAGCTATGGTCCATGGGGTTGCAAAGAGTCAGGCACGACTGAGCAACTGCACATGCACGCCCTGGCATGTGACACCAATTATCCAATATGTAGATGTAGAAAAGCATGATTTTTTTTGCCTTTGCAGCATTTCTACACTGTATTTCATTATCAATTTGTCATATATTTTTAGCTTAAAAAATGTGGGACTTTGAACTTGAATGTTGATCAGGTAATTCTAAATTAGAAATTTGAGGAATGGAGGTGCTATCTACCAACAATTATAATCAGAAGAATTATTATTTCCCTGTCATTAATGGAATCTGAGTGGCAAAATGATTTTTGCATCTTGTATCAGGTGTGACATGTTGTTGCTTGACCAGAGGCTTTATTTATATCATGCAGTTGAACCTGAATTTACATGTGTGATGGAGGGGTGGTGTTTGTATGTCAGTTGGCAGGGGTGGGGGAAATCCCTCTGGAGAGGTAACCTGCAGTAAACATGAAAAAGATGTTTATAATAACATCAAACATAATTCTATTATTTTAATTCAAAATAGACAAGAAGAGCCCTTTTTGGAACAGCTGTATTATCAAAATTAAATTAAAGGAGAAGCAACAAATGAAATTATAATCTTACTGATATGTCACTTACCTCTGTCTGGGGAATGTAATTTGATAAAGGTAGGTATGGATGGCAATGAGATTATCCTCTCAAATGGAAAAGCAAAGACAGACTTCAGACAAAAGTTTAATTTCTAATTAGAAAAAAATAAAAATCATGTTCAATTTTAATTTCATTGCTACTGCTAAAATATATAGTTCTAGTAATTAAAACTAAATCAATCATGAAACAAAAATAGTACAGGTGGAATGAATAAAGGGAGCTTAAAAAGTGTCCTATTCAGCCAAAATCAGCAGCCAGGAGCCATGTATGGATGTGAGAGTTGGAATATAAAGAAAACTGAGCATCAAAGACTGGATGCTTTTGAACTGTGGTGTTGGAGAAGACTCTTGAGAGTCCGTCTGATAGCAAGGCGATCAAACCAGTCAGTCCTAAAGGAAATCAGTCCTGAATATTCATTGGAAAGACTGATGCTGAAGCTGAAGCACCAATACTTTGGCCACTTGATGTGAAGAACTGACTCATTGGAAAAGACCCTGATGCTGGGAAAGATTGAAGGCAGGAAGAGAAGGGGACGACAGAGGATGAGATGGCTGGATGGCATCACTGACTTGATGGACATGAGTCTGAGCAAGCTCCGGGAGTTGGTGATGGACAGGGAAGCCTGGGGTGCTGCAGTCCATGGGGTCACAAAGAGTCAGACAGGACTGAGCTACTGAACTGAACTGATTCAGCCAGAGTATGTTTTTTATTGTGATTTTTACAGTTTATCATAAATTTTAATTTTTAACATCAAATGGGAAAAATGACAAGGCATATTTTTCACATAAATAATTTGAAAGGTTTAGAGAATTTGTAGTCAACCATCAAGGAACATTTTTGGTGAAGCAGAGAGGGTGCATTGGGGTCAAAAAGCTGACATTTGGTTCATTGAATTATTATTATTCCTTAAGTGTGTACTTTTGCTTCTTCTCACTTACATTTTGGATTTCCTTTAATATGCTAACCATTATAAAGTGCCAATTATAATGAGAAAGAGTATATTATAAGCAAATAAAATGTACATTCTGACAGTAAACTTAGTAGCTGTTGTGCAGGCCTATGAACATAAGACCACCAAAACTCGTAAAGAATAAAGATTTCAGCATGCAAACAGAATGGTCATTGGTTTATTTTAAAAATATTCAGTATATGAAAGTATGAATTCTCTGAAATCTAATTCATAAGTTTAATAATATTAAGCCATAATCTAACAAGGAAATTCTGTAAATTCAAAGAAATTATTCTAAAGTTCAGTTGAAGAAAGACTTCCCTGGTGGCTCAGATGGTAAAGCATCTGCCTACAATGCGGGAGACCAGGGTTCAATCCCTGGGTCAGGAAGATCTCCTGGAGAAGGAAGTGGCACCCCACTCCAGTATTCTTGCCTGGAAAATCCCATGACAGAGGTTTCCTGGTAGGCTACAGTCCAGGGGGTCACAAAGAGTTGGACATAACTGAGAGACTTTACTTTCACTTCACTCGAAGAAAACCTTAGTAAATTTTTTTTAATTTAAATGTTATTTAAGAGAAACATCTCCATAGCAAGCATAGATGTAGTAAAAGGCAAATTAATCTATAGAGTTTTCTGGTTTAGGCACAGAAATAGACCTTTGAAATAGAAGAGTGTTCCCAGAAATTTTCTTCAGCGTTTAGAAGTTAGTGATTATTGAAGAAGGCGTTACAAAACAAAGAAGGTAAAGTGGATTACTTAGTGAATGGTACTGCAGTAACTGTTAGAAGTTAGTGATTATTGAAGATCTTACAAAACGAAGACGGTAAATTGGATTACTTAGTGAGTGGTATTGCAGTAACTGTTAGAAGTTAGTGATTGTTGCAGAAGGTCTTACAAAACAAAGAAGGTAAAGTCGATTACTTAGTGGTACTGCAGTAACTGATAAGAAATGTAGGGAAGGATGAATAGGAAACCTTGTAGACTAGAAGTTGCTTTACATTGCTAAGTCAGTTCCTGCTGTAGAGCAAAATGTATCAGCCTTACATACACAGACATCTCCCCGTTATTGGATTTCCTTCTCATCTAGATCACCACAGAGATTTGGGTCGAGTTTCCTGTGCTGTGCAGTAGTTCCCATTAGTTATCTATTTTATACATAATATTGATAGTGTGTGTATGTCAATCCCAATCTCCCAATTCATCCCACCCCAACCCCTTCCCCCTTTGTTGTCCATACGTTTGTTCTTTATGTCTTTGTCTGTTTCTGGTTTGCAAATAAGATCATTTTTACCGTTTTTCTAGATTTAACATATGTTTATTATATATTTTTTTCTCTTTCTGACTTTCTGCACTTCGTATGACAGTCTATAGCAATGACAGTTGACAGCATCTCTATGAATGACACAATTTCGCTCTTTTATATGGCTGAGAAATATTCCATTGTATGTGTGTACCACGTCTCCTCTATCCATTTATCTGTTGATGGACATTTAGGTTGCTTCCATGTCCTCGGTATTATAAGTAGTACTGCAATGATATGTGCATGTGGTCAATGGCTTTCCCTTTCTAGAAAACTTAAGGCAGCCCTGAAAATATATATTATGACTTCATGAATGGGAAAAAGACATGAATAATCATCTGCATCTTACAGTGCTTTGGGAACTGGTACATGTTGGGAACCTATTTTCTGCTAATGTTGAAAATATGAGAATGTACACATTTGTATATATATTATTGTGAATAGATCTTTTTGGTTGCTGACTTTCAAGAAATTGCTTTTGCATCTCTTTCGATAGGCGTTTCCTGAAAAGAACTAGCATGTGTCAAAAGAACAGCATATTTTGCAATGAGAAATGCCAATCAAATAGGGAGGTGCATGGTGGTTCTTGATTCTTGGCCCTAATTACATGTGTGACCAGTGACATTACCCAAAAATAGAGGTTGAAAGGGAAAATTTGAAATCTCAATCTCACCCTGAAATGCTAGTTTAAAGAGGTGAACTGGATATTGAAATGGATAAAAAAAAATGGATGTTCTGTATTAGTTAGAATTTTGAGTCCTAAGGGATAAGAAACCGGGACTACTACTCTTCTTTATTTTTGGTGACTCAGCCATTGGAAATACTCCCGGGTCCACTTGAAGGATCCTGTAATTAAGAATTATGGCTTCTAAAAGCGCTGCCCCATTTGATAGGGTTCTCCTTGTCCCACTGCAGGTCCCTGTGAGTTAGTCTGAGCTCTCTCTCTCTCTCTAGTAAAGATTTATGATTTTTCTTTTAAACACATTAGGCTCTAAGCACTAACAATGATGACACTGATGATGCTGACAATGATAGCTTCAACCAGATTTCTGGACGACTTAATTTTTCTAGTAGAGGGAGGGAGGAGGTCAGATGGTCAGAGGCTTGCACTTTGGGAAAGGGTGTAAACTGCAGAAGAAATCAGCTTGTATTGCTCTATACAGTTAATTGGAATTTATCTGCCATGTCTTCCAGGAAGTAATAGTCATGATTACAGTTTAATTGTAATGATTATACTTTATGAAATTTGTTTTACATTATCAAAATATTTTAATGGGAGAGAATATAAATTAGTGATAACCTAGTGCATCTTATAACAGTAAAAGTTTCTAATGTGCTTTAGGATTCATCTTATTGAGTTGATTCTCACAAGTTGTGTGGCATAGATCTGAAAGGCTTAACCATATTTTTATGTGAGGGAACCAAGTTGTAGGGAGTTTTAATGACTTCCTACAGGGAGTGAGAGCAGGGAATGAGACAGGAAGATCTCCATGTAGGGAGAATCAAAGCTGGCACATTGAAATTGCAGTAAAAAATAAAACAAAGCGAAAAGCCAAGCAAAAAGAAAAGTATCTGGTTTTGATGGTCCTCTACCAATTTCCCTTTTGTCTCACTAAGTCTTTAATAGTCTTACTATTTCAGAACTGCTCTCAACAGAGTCAGACATAATTGAGTCTTCACTTGGTGCAGTGATGTGAGGGCAGAAGAGATCAGAGGCGTGTGGCAGCGAAAGTCACAGGGGAACAGGTGTCAGCACATCCGGGCTGGCTCCCCTGGTCCTCACAGTTCTCCTCATTGGAAACCCTGGGAGGTTTGAGTTCTTACTTCATGAAGGATGGCAAAGATATCCTTCTCCAGCGACCTGCTCCCTTCCTGATAGTCATCCTGTGTCTTAATCACATCCGAGTGTCACTGGGAACTGTCCAGGTTCTAACGCCTTATATTCTGTTCCATTCCTTCAACGTCAAATCCCAGCACCCCCGCTTCTCAACCTCATCAAAATTCCACATTAAATCCCTTGCCACCTTCCTCTTCTCCTAATTTATTTTCTCACTTTGGAATACTTTCCATTTCTACATTTCCTGTGAATACAGAGTTCAGCTGTTCTTTCATCCATCCTTTCAATGCCCTTTATCAGTGTGCTACAGCTACCCTACAAGTCATCATCCCTGAGTCAGTCTAGCCTTCCTTCCACTTGCACTCTGGTTTGGAATGTTATGAAGAAAATAACACTGTTGTGTAGTTTGTGGCTGATACTTGAAGTCTACCATCTAGCTAGACCCATACAACTCTGCAAAGAGCTGATTCATTAGAAAAGACCCTGATGCTGGGAAAGACTGAAGGCAGGAGGAGAAGCGGGTGGCAGAGGATGAGGTGGTTAGATAGCATCACTGACTCCGTGGACATAAATCTGAGCAAACCCGAGGAGACAGTGAAGGACAGGGGAGCCTGCTGTACTATTGTTCATGGGGTCATAAAGTGTCAGACGTGACTTAGTGACTGGACAACAACAACATACAACTTTCAGGGGAATTATTTTCTTGTTCTGAAGAGTGTGCATTGTCATTCCTCACAGTAGTTATTCTGATTTCTATGAGTCACTTGAGGTCCTTATGTCACTAATGGCTTCTCATATACTGAATAAAAGTCAGGCCTGAGCTACCCTAACCACTCACTCTCAAACCTCCAGGTACGTCCCCATCCATGCTCCTCCTCACCTCCTCTCCAGTAGGGTTATATTTCTGCCTTATTGTGGTTTTCAACAGCTGCTACCACAGGCTATCCTACAAACAGTCTGAATACCACTCCTTACACAGTCTGAGTGTTCTCTCTTGCCTAATTACCCTACAAGGCTTCCAAGATGAATAAAAACATGTTCAAGAATGCCCCCTTGCCATGCTCAGAATTCTCTAACGAAGCTATTCATGGAGGCATGGCTTGGCGGTGTTTCTCTGCCTGGTTTGCCAAGTGGGTAGACCAGGGGCATTCATGTGGGTCATCTATTCATTAGGAAGAAAGCACTTTCTATCCTTTGATTAGTCTCTTCTACTCCCCTAAACCACGTGGATAAAAGGCACCTTTCTTCTTTCCTCAGCTGGGTTCCCAACTTCTTCTGCCGTCCTTTTTATCAATGGAAAACCTACAGGTTGTATTTCAAAGACCAAGCATTATTTTTCGGTGCTAAGCAGAAAAGTAATTAAAGTCCATTACACAAAAGCTCGGTTTCTCTTTCGCTTCTCCTTAGAAGCTGTATGAATAACAAGTAAAATATAATCATGAATTTTAAACTATCATTTTAACCAACTATATCCTCTGTTAGAGTTGCAGAGTGGCCCGTGTTTGAGCCCCTCAGGGATGTCAGTATTGTCCACTGGGAATTTGATAGCGATTTCTGGCTTTTGTCCTTGTGCCAGGCGCACAGAAAGCACTCAGTGAATATTCGTCACCTAAAGATGTGAATCCTGTCCACTGCATTTTGTCAGAGATGAGAAAAGCTAACAGTACGTCTCCAGACGACATGTCACAGAGTTTGTTTTCTTCTTAGTAAACAAATGCAGTAGAGGAAACTAGTGATGGTTGGGTTTAAGCTGATCACAAGAAAATAGTGTCTAAGACATCCTTGTCAGAAGATTCGTGTTTTGTTTTCCTCATCATCCCTGGGGTTTCTTTTTTACAGTAGGGATGGTACGTGGAGGTTTGGACTCTTCACCCCTCCCGCTTGCGCCTCTGAAGAAGCCATGGCATGGTAACAAGTTCATGTCGCACATCACTTGAGCTGCCTGCCTGAGCTGGAGTGGGCTGAGGGAGCTTGCAGCAAAGAAGTTTTGTGCCTTGGTCATGATTATGGACTATTAAAAATCAGGTGTGGAATTCAAGAACAACTAGGGAAATGTGTTCTCCGATGGTTGATTGACTGTTTCTTTTGAAAATAGTCGTGTTCTTTGGTCATGGATTCTGTGACAATTAAAATGAAACGTGTGAAAATGTTGAATGATCCCTGGATGAGACTCATGACCTTGGAAGAATTCCACCGTAAGTTTGACTTCCTATTCCAATTTGCTGAAGTGGTTGCAGGACTCTTGAAAAACAGCCAATGACTGATGAGGCAATTTTTGTCCACTCATTTTTTTTATAAGATTCTCCCCCCAAAACAGGTGTTTACTAACACCTAACTATGCTTCAAGGTACCCAGGTGAGCATTATCTGGGACCAGATCATGTTAATTGCAGAACAAATTGCCTTGAAATGAGGACCCTTTTGGAAATTATAGCTTAATGTGGTGAATGAACTTAAATGCATGATGTGGAAGCTATGAGAAAATAGTTGACTTCCTCACGCATAGCACTGACAGGCATGCTCCTTGAGTGCTTTCTCTCAAATTGAATATAAAGCATCATAGGTTGGAATCAACTTATTTTTCAAAACTTTAAACTTGAAAAATAACTTCAAATGCTAAGCTACTGGGATTGCAGAATCTTGTAAAATACATATTGGAAATATTGATTGATTAATAAAAATAATACAACATCTAAAACACAAAATCTAATGCTTTAATTTAGTATTACAGGATTACAAATGCATGGAATAAAAATAACCAACATAGCATCACAAAAGTTGTTACAATTTTATAGAATTTTCAAGGGAGTATCTAATAATTTTCTCTTTCTGATTTCATATTTTAAAATTAAGTGTGATTTCACTTCAGTTCAGTTCAGTTAAGTCGCTCAGTCATGTCCGACTCTTTGCGACCCCATGAATCGCAGCATGCCATGCCTCCCTGTCCATCACCATCTCCCGGAGTTCACTCAGACTCACATCCATCGAGTCCGTGATGCCATCCAGTCATCTCATCCTCTGTCGTCCCCTTCTCCTCCTGCTCCCAATCCCTTCCAGCATCAGAGTCTTTTCCAATGTGTCAGCTCTTCGCATGAGGTGGCCAAAGTCCTGGAGCTTCAGCTTTAGCATCATTCCTTCCACAGAAATCCCAGGGTTGATCTCCTTCAGAATGGACTGGTTGGATCTCCTTGCAGTCCAAGGGACTCTCAAGAGTCTTCTCCAACACCACAGTTCAAAAACATCAATTCTTCGGCGCTCAGCCTTCTTCACAGACCAACTCTCACATCCATACATGACCACAGGAAAAACCATAGCCTTGACTAGACGGACCTTAGTTGGCAAAGTAATGTCTCTGCTTTTGAATATACTGTCTAGGTTGGTCATAACTTTTCTTCCAAGGAGTAAGCGTCTTTTAATTTCATGGCTGCAGTCACCATCTGCAGTGATTTTGGAGCCCCCAAAAATAAAATCTGACACTATTTCTACTGTTTCCCCATCTATTTCCCATGAAGTGATGGGACCGGATGCCATGATCTTCGTTTTCTGAATGTTGAGCTTTAAGCCAACTTTTTCACTCTCCTCTTTCATTTTCATCAAGAGGCTTTTTAGTTCCTCTTCACTTTCTGCCATAAGGGTGGTGTCATCTGCATATCTCAGGTGATTGATATTTCTCCCGGCAATCTTGATTCCAGCTTCTGTTTCTTCCAGTCCAGCGTTTCTCATGATGTACTCTGCATAGAAGTTAAATAAGCAGGGTGACAATATACAGCCTTGACGTACTCCTTTTCCTATTTGGAACCAGTCTGTTGTTTCATGTCCAGTTCTAACTGTTGCTTCCTAACCTGCATACAGATTTCTCAAGAGGCAGGTCAGGTGGTCTAGTATTCCCATCTCTTGAAGAATTTTCCACAGTTTCTTGTGATCCACACAGTCAAAGGCTTTGGCATAGTCAATAAAGCAGAAATAGATGTCTTTCTGGAACTCTCTTGCTTTTTCCATGATCCAGTGGATGTTGGCAATTTGATCTGTGGTTCCTCTGCCTTTTCTAAAACCAGCTTGAACATCAGGGAGTTCATGGTTCACGTATTGCTGAAGCCTGGCTTGGACAATTTTGAGCATTATTTTACTAGCATGTGAGATGAGTGCAATTGTGCGGTAGTTTGAGCATTCTTTGGCATTGCCTTTCTTTGGAATTGGAATGAAAACTGACCTTTTGCAGTCCTGTGGCCACTGCTGAGTTTTCCAAATTTGCTGGCATATTGAGTGCAGCACTTTCACAGCATCATCTTCCAGGATTTGAAATAGCTCCACTGGAATTCCATCACCTCCACTAGCTTTGTTCATAGTGATGCTTTCTAAGGCCCACTGGACTTCACATTCCAAGATGTCTGGCTCTAGATTAATGATAACATCATCATGATTATCTGGGTAGTGAAGATCTTTTTTGTACAGTTCTTCCATGTATTCTTGCCATCTCTTCTTAATATTTTCTGCTTCTGTTAGGTCCATACCATTTCTGTCCTTTATCAAGCCTATGTTTACATGAAATGTTCCCTTGGTATCTCTAATTTTCTTGAAGAGATCTCTAGTCTTTCCCATTCTGTTGTTTTCCTCTATTTCTTTGCATTGATCACTGAAGAAGGCTTTCTTATCTCTTCTTGCTATTCTTTGGAACTCTGCATTCAGATGCTTATATCTTTCCTTTTCTCCTTTGCTTTTCGCCTCTCTTCTTTTCACAGGTATTTGTAAGGCCTCCCCAGACAGCCATTTTGCTTTTTTGCATTTCTTTTCCATGGGGATGGTCTTGATCCCTGTCTCCTGTACAATGTCACGGACCTCATTCCATAGTTCATCAGGCACTCTATCTATCAGATCTAGACTGTGTGATTAGAGCTGCTTTTTTCAGAATTTATAGCAAAGTATGAAAAGGAACAGACTTCATTTGTCCCCAGCCAGTTACAGAAACTTGGGCAAATCATTGATTTTATATTTAAAGTAGAATAGAGCAAGCATGGGCTTCCCTGGTGGCTCAGATGGTAAAGAATCCACCTGCAAGGCAGGAGATCCATGTTCAATTCCTGGGTCAACAAAATCCCCTGGAGAAGGGAATGGATCCCCACTCCAGTATTCTTGCCTGGAGAATTCCATGGACAGAGGAGCCTGGCAGGCTACAGTCCACGGGGTCACAGAATCAGACATGACTGAGCAACTAACACACCGAAACATAGGCACACACCCACAGGGCAAGCATAGTCAGCTACAGAAATACATCCCAGGCGATTGCATGAAAACACATTGCTGAGGAGTTGTCTATGTGTCCAAATCCATCTGCTTAAGCATGTAATCCAGCAGAAAGGAAAACAATGCCGGAAGTTATGTGCGCTCTGCCATCCCCATCAGGGGACAGAGGAGGTCCAGTTCACTTTGGCCTAAAACAGTGCCAGAGAAGCTATTTTCAAATGCGTAGTGAATCATCAAAGCTGATTTACCTCGCACAGGCAGACAGACACTTAACACGTATATGCGGAAATGTTTAACTATGCAATTAGAATGAAGAAGGCACAAGGCATTGAGAGCCAGCAGGTGTAAAAGGCTAGTCTTACTATTGCTAATTGACCTGGGCCCTGGGCTGATGACATAACCACTCTGGGACTAATAGTCTGGATTTAATTGTTTCACTTATAAGGTGTTTAAGCAGCCCTGGATGCCGTAGGAAAGTATCTGCCTCCATTCTAACTTGCCTAGAGTCACAGCATCCTGCTGTGATTGTGTCCTTGGTGTATGGTTGTCCATGGGGAAGTTCATAGGTCAGCACAAGTTACTGAATGAATCACAAGAACATGCATTCTTAGATGACCCAGACTTTGCTTTGGGAAGTCTCAGTTATAGTTGCAAGAGTGGGAGGGAAATGTGGTTAAATCTCAGGTTCTGAGCTTCATTTGCCATGTGACTTTGGGTCAGTGAAGTGCAATAGTTATAGGATATTTCAATGACCAGAAGGAGCGTCTGGAAAGGAGATAGCACATTGCCTGGCACAGAACAGTTTCTCCATAAACAGTGTATTCTTAGCATCATATTTACCATAGTACGTCCTTCACCCTTGAAATTTAAGGCATTTTAAAATCTATCAATCCTCAGAGTTACAAATCCATTTTTATTGCTGGTAACTATTTTGAAAACATATTTCTATTAAATATGACTTTAAAGCTTTAATGGTTAGAGATCATTCAGCAGAAATTAGGTTTTAGGAGAAAATAGAGTTAGGGCATTTCATAATATGTTGTGTGTGGTAGTTGCTCAGTCATGTCTAACTCTTTGTGCCCATGAAGTGTAGCCCTCCAGGCTCCTCTGTCCATGGGGATTCTCCAGACAAAAATACTGGAGTGGGTTGCCATTCCCTTCTCCAGAGGATCTTCCCAACCCAGGGATCAAACCTACGTCTCCTGCATCACAGGCAGATTCTTCACCACTGAGCCACCAGGAAGCCCAATTTCATAATATATGTGGATATAATTTTGACAGAAAGATATTGCAAAAGCTGCAGCTATCTTAAAAATTCATCTCAGTGCAGAATACAGTTGTTAATTAGAATAAACGTGTACCAGAACAGCTCACAGAGTGCTCACTGTCTTTGTTGTTTCTTATTGACAAATGCATCCCTGCTGCTGCTAAGTCGCATCAGTTGTGTCCGACTCTGTGCGACCCCATAGACGGCAGCCCACCAGGCTTCCCCATCCCTGGGATTCTCCAGGCAAGAACACTGGAGTGGGTTGCCATTTCCTTGTCCAATGCATGAAAGTGAAAAGTGAAAGTGAAGTCGCTCAGTCGTGTCTGACTCTTAATGACCCCATGGACTGCAGCTCACCAGGCTCCTCTGTCCATGGGATTTTCCAGGCAAGAGTACTGGAGTGGGGTGCCATCGCCTTCTCTGAA
This sequence comes from Capricornis sumatraensis, assembly GCF_032405125.1. NCBI lineage: Eukaryota > Metazoa > Chordata > Mammalia > Artiodactyla > Bovidae > Capricornis > Capricornis sumatraensis. The sequence goes on from NC_091079.1 coordinate 46,670,926, forward strand.
TGCACCCCTAGATGCCGCTATTTTTTTATATTTATTTTTAGTTGGAGTATAATTGCTTTACAGTGTTGTATTGGTTTCTGCCATACATCAACATGAATCAGTCATAGGTATACACATGTCTTTCCTCCCTCTTGAACCTCCCTCTCATCTGTTCCCCATCCACCCCACTATGTCATCACAGAGCTTCCATCATAGCCCCATTGAGCTTCCTGCACTATACAGCAACTTCCCGCTACTATCTGTTTAAACATGGTAATGTATATGTTTCAAAGCTACTTTCTCAACTAGTCCCACCCTCTCCTTCCCTTGCTGTGTTCACAAGTCCGTTCTCAATGTCTAAGTCTCTACTGCTGCCCTGCAAATACATTCATCAGTATCATCTTTCTAGATTCCATATATATGCTTTACTATTTGATGTGTGTCTTTCTCTTTCTAACTTGGTTCACTCAGTATTAACAGACTCTAGGTTTATCCACTTCTCTAGAACTAACTCCAATTTGTTCCTTTTTATCAGTTCAGTTCAGTTGCTCAGTTGTGTCTGGCTCTTTACGACCCCATGGACTGCAGCACGCCAGGCTTCCCTGTCCATCACCAATTCCCAGAGCTTACTCAAACTCATGTCCATCGAGTCAGTGATGCCAGCCAACCATCTCATCCTCTGTTGTCCCCTTCTTCTCCCGCCTTCAGGCTTTCCCAGCATCAGGCTCTTTTCCTTTTAATGGCTGAGTAATATTCCATTGTATATATATATATATATATGTACCACAACTTCTTTATCCATTCATCTGTTGAAGGGCATCTAAGTTGCTTTCATGTCCTGTAGATGCCACAGTTTTTTCAAAGGGCAAGTTTGACTTCCTTTCTAGAGACAATGGAAGCCAATCGTCTCTCTCTGCATGTTCCCTAAAAATGCCTGTTTAACAGCCTGTAAATCTCACAGGATGTAAGCGTGGTGGTGTCACTGGGTATACCTTGTGAAAAGATCACCACAGTAAGTCTAATTAACATCCATCACCACACAGCTTTTGTTTTGTCATGAGCCCTTTAAAAATCTCCTCTCACAGCAACTTTCAAATACACAATACAGTATTGTTCACTTCAATCACCATGCTGTATGTTACATTATCAGGACATTTATTTTGTAAGTGCAAGTTTGTACCTTTTGACGACCTTCAGACTTCTTGAGTTTTTGAAAGGAGGACTTTTTTTTTTTACCTTTGGCTGTATGTGGTAGTGGGTAATAATTGGGTATGTCCCAAGAGCTTAGAATTAAGAGCAATAAAACAGCTCCATAAGTTGAACTATGAAATACCTGACTGAATATTTTCATAAGATAAAGACAGGCTTTATCCATGCCGATCATCAGAAGGCAGTGTGTGTGGGGGAATGGGGTGGAGAAAGGCATTGATTGGCCATAGAGCACAGAAAAAGAAGCATCAGGGTGTCAAAATTTTGACACTGATCATTCAGTAGCTGTTAGTTTTAGTGGAGTGGTATGTTTGGCCAAAGAGCCAGATAATAGAATTCCATGTTCAGGATGAATGACATCGTAAGCAGATAGACACTGCAAATGATCCTAGATTCATGATATTACCTTTTCAGATCCTATGGCAAACATGCCTAGTTCTGATCCCAGCATTCACCAAGAAATTTTCACTTTAATGTTGGCCAACCCATGCAGGTATGTCCACAGAAGAGTGTGTGTGGGTCATGGCCTCATCAGTTATGCCATAGTTTCTTTTTTTCTTTTCTGAGTGTATGTCAAAAGAGTCATGTTGCATCCTAAGTCTACCACTTTGACTTTTGTGAGCGTGGTATTTTGAATACCCTCCTGAGACACTGGAGAAGGAAATGGCAACCCACTCCAGTGTTCTTGCCTGGAGAATTCCATTGGCAGAGAACCCTGGTAGCTACAGTCCATTGGACACAACTGAGCAATTATCAGTTTCACTTTACACTGAGCTAGACTCTAAATTTAGGGGCTTCCCTGGTCGCTCAGATGATAAAGAATTTGCCTGCAATGCAGGAGACCCGGGTTCAATCCTTGGGTCAGGAAGAACCCCCGGAGAAGGGAATGGCAACCCACTCCAGTATTCTTGCCTAGAGATTTCCATGGACAGACCATGGAGTCACAAATAGTTGGACACGACTGAGTGACTCACACACACACACACACACACACACACACACACACACACACACACACAACACCCCTGAGACACAGTTCACATGGCTGAGCCTCTGGAGCTGAGGGCCATTCCAGGTCAATCTGCTCGTCACCTTTCCTCCCCTCCCCGTGAGACCTTGGGTAGCTGAGCAGCTGTTTCTCCTGGTGACACACTGACCACCTGCATGGGATTCCTTTTTTTTTTTTTTAATGTGGACCATTCTTGAAGTTTTTATTTAATTTGTTACAATATTGCTTCTACTTTATGTTTTTGTTGTTTGTTTGCTTGTTTGTTTTTTGCTTGCAAGGCATGTGACATCTTAGTTCCCTGACCAGGGATTGAATCTGCACCCCATGCATTGGAAGGCAAAATCCTAGCCACTGGACTATTAGGGAAGTCCCTGGAATTCCATTTTAAATGCTATCTAAAGAAACAGCTTTTCCCCCTTATATTTTAATTCACTCTGTTCCATTAAAAAGTTAGCACAAATGGCTTCACTGTTCTGAAATTCAGTGAGACCAACAAGCCAAAATTTCATGTATAAAATGTTCACTTTATTTCCTCTTCACTTTATTTCCACTTCATTTCCTCTTCCTTTTCTCTTTCCTTCTTTCTTTTCTCTCTGTCCCTTTTTGTTCCCTCCCTCCCTCCTGCCTTCCTTTTCTGTCTCTTTATGTGTCTTTGCTTCCTTATTCTTTCCTCTTCTCCCTTCTACATGTATTTTTCTTGAGCACTGTCATGTACCTGACACTATAAATACTGGCAGGAAAAAATCCTAATAATCTTGTAGGAAAAAGGGGTACATAATCAAATATGCAGTAAAGGGTTAAATATATTTTTCATTTGTGATATAAGTTCTATTTAACTTCACAAGTATGCATTAGGATTCTTTTGTGTGCAAGCACTGTTTTGGGTTTTGTGGAAGATGCCGAAAGCATAAGCTTGGCCTCAAGTTGTTGTGCTATTAAACATGTGGAGAAAAGAAGAAAAAACAACCCTAGGCAGAATGTGGGAAATCTTATGTGAATTGTAAAAAGTGTTCTTATAGGCAAAGAAAGAGAACACTTTTAGCTAGAACGTTCTAGGTTGGGTTGGGTTGTATGGTAAGACTGGGCTGGCTGAATTTAAATTGGGTGGAGAGATGCATCAGGGCCCTGGGGTTAAGGCAGGGTCATGGGGAGATAGAATGAGCCAAATAGAGCTGGTCAGAACTGATGGTGGTGCTCAGGCTTAGAGATAAGTTTAACAGGTCAGAACATAGCATTGAGTTGGAAGCTGTGGTCTTAGATGAGCAGATACAGCAGATTTGGCTGGATAATTATGTTGATACCAGAGCCAAAGATTGTCTTCTCAGATAGCTGTGTAAGCAGCTAGTTGCTCTAAAAATTGTTTAAAGAAAAGTATACCTTTTTGATGGGCTTCCCAGATGGCTCAGTGGTAAAGAATCTGCTTGCCAAATCAGGAAATGCAAGAGATGTAAGTTTGATCTCTGGGTTGAGAAGATGCCCGGGAGGAGGAAGTGGCCACCCACTCCCGTATTCTTGCTTTGAAAATCCCATGGACAGAGGAGCCTGGCAGGATACAGTCCAAACGGTTGCAAGAGTCGGACATGCCTTAGTGACTGTGCAGGCATGCACATACCTTTCTGATTTTTTTTTTTTTTCTGGTGATAGCTCCGAGTGGTCTATTCAATTGTACCTCAAAGGCTTGTTCACCTGACAGACCCCTCAGCCACCCAGGTTTCCTCAGTCTTCATGTCTGAGGACAATATGGCAACTTCAAACTTGGTATTTGTAAGAAATGATTTGTACTAATATTTCCTTCCAGCTGGGACACAAGGTAAGCATGGTTGTTAAGACAGCTGAGTCTGAGGCTAGGGAAAGCCTTAATTTTGAGTTAAGGAATTGAAAGTTAAATTCACATGGCAATGTGAAGAGTTTGATGGTTTGTCAGAAAAGGCCATGATCAAGAACTGTATTTTAGGAAGATTATTCTGCGAGCTGCACATCTGGATATGGACATTTATGGGTACATGGCAGCATCTTTGGAAGAGATATGAAAATGGTCAACAAGAATAATTGTACTCTACGTGAAAGGTCATCCTCATGGTTCATGGTGGAAAGAAAAGCAATAGGACTTGGCAATCAGTTGACTATAGGCTACAAATGAGAAGCAGGGATCTTGTATTTCAAAGAGCTTGAGTCTAGGTGGTAAGTCAGCTACTATAAAAAGATAGGTCCCATCAGCCGAGATAGGGAAATAAGCAAGTGCATGAGAAGATTTAGAAGCAGAACGTGCAGATCTGCTGAAAAGCCTTGCGTTTCACAGTTGAAGGTCTACCTGTGTATGCGTGTGCCTATTAAGTGTCATGTCTGACTCTGTGTGACCATATAGACTGTAGCCTGCCAGGCTCCTCTGTTCATGGGATTCTCCAGAAAAGAATACGGGGGTATGTTGCTGGATAGTCCATTAACAAATGGCAGGAGGTATTTGTTTACTTTCATAATAAAATAGACATTATTTTGCCTCATTCTTGGGAAAAGTGAATCAATCATATAAACAACCATATATTGAAATTTAAAGGCCTTTATTATTTGTTCCAGGTTATCTCAAAAGTTACTGTGGCTCAGATGTGTTTAAAAATATTTTGATGTTTTATCTAAAGAAAAAATTGTATCATTTTAAAAATCAAAGTATCCACCATTATGGAGCTGTGCTCAATGCATATACCAAAAATGGTTTTGTCTTATAAAAATGGTGTTCATTTAAATTTGGAGTTTGAATTTTAAAAATAATAGTATTTGCACATCTGTTATATGTCCAAATTGAAACAAATCTGTTTAATCGTGATTCAGAAGGTTATAAGGATGACACTGAAAAAAGATTTGCTGAAAAAATTTTATTTCAGTTTCTGTAAAGTATATATGCTTATAAAAAGCATCTTATGTTATTGAGAAGGAAAACTGCTCTGCGTAAATGCTTCCTACTTTGATAATGTAGCTATAAGTCACATTCAGAAGGGTTTGAAAAACCGAGGTGCAAATATATTAAATTCTAATCCATGGCAGAAGATAAAACCATCACTTACTGGGGTCAGGACACACTTTATAAAGTTGGTAGTTAACAGGGTAAAAGCGATATTTCAAAAGAAAAGTACTAAACTTGTTTGCCATATGAATGCTAATCCTAGACCTATAATCTCCCAAATCCTTGAATCTGTTACCTCCAGAGACTCCAAGCATGGGACTTTATATCCTTCAAGTTGTGTGTTTGTATGATTTTTAGTTAAATGTAGATAAATATCATTCAGATTCTTTGTATTGTCTGAAATAGAAGCATGTTCTGCCTCATAATTTAGCAGGAAGTTCAAGAGATATTCTTCGTTCTTTGACGCAGCTTCAGTTATTCATAATGAACAGTATTTACATATTAGTAGATCTCCAAATATTCCAAGCAATGCCTAAGCAATGAACTCTGAAAGAGACAGAATGGAATATCCCTGAAACTTGTATAAACCTCACAATTCTTCTTGGAAATATATGTCTTGCATATTACACCTCTATTATAAGTTATTTCCACAAACATTGTCATAAGAAAAATTCTAAAGGTGATATTTTATAAAATAGAAAGTGATTGTTCATACAGATTCAACCTAGTGTCAACTTGGTGTCAACCTGGTGACCTAGCAGCATAACTTGTTTATTGTGTTCTTAAAATAGGCTATACTTTTTTTTTTAGAGGACCCTCTTTATACTGTCTTATAAAATGCCTTTGCGTGAGAGACAATTATGTTAAGAGGGGCGGGAAACTTTAAGTGAATGTTCAGTTAACAGAAAAATGTACTTAAAGAAGAAAGTAGATGGTGTTGGATTCAATTCCATATGACTAAAAGCAAAATATTGGCCATTTCTGATAAGTGTTTAAATTCCATATGACCTTTCCAAAGCCATTTAGTTAGGAAGCCATTTTTGCTAAGCTAAAGGACAGAGAAGACATCTATACTTAAAACATCACAAAGCAAATTGTAAGTATTAATTCTAAAATTGTGGAAAAGAGCAATTTTATATGAGGTTTAGTTGTTTGGAAAGCATTTAGAAAGTATTTCCATTCCATAGATATTTCTACTCTACAGTGGGTGCTAGAGTGCTTAGAGCTTGGTTCTTATTTTTATTATTATTATTTTTAATTTGTTGGTTTGTAAGCTGTTTAGTCTAAGATTGTTGTTGTTTTCAGTTACTACGTCTTGTTTGACTCTGTGTGACTCCCATGGACTGCATCATGCCAGCATTCTCTGTCCTTTACTATCTCCCAGAGTTTGCCCAAGTTCATGTCTAACCATCTCATCCTCTGCAGCTCTCTTCTCCTTTTGCCTTCAATCTTTTCCAGCATCAGAGTCTAAGATGCTGAGGGTCAAATAAAGTAGAAGTAGATATTGCCATTACTTGGAGTATCTGATCAAACACTGGGTGAACAGAGAGACTGGTTCTATTTGCCTGTTCTTAGGGGTTGTGTAATCAGATCCACACAGACTTGTATGAGCCCCATCATTAATCAGAAATGTGACTCCTCTGCTCCAGACCCTGTCAAGAAGCTGGGGGTGGGGGTGGGCAATGGTGGTACCCTAGGAACACTGTGAATATTGGGACTGTCCCTCTCCAGGCCCTGAGGGCTTCAGTGATCAATCCAGGTCATAATCAAGGTGTCCCAGCACCCAGACTGAGTCAGGAACAACCAATAGAGTACAATTTCTGGGCAACGGAGAGCCTCTTTCTTACCTTGAATTCATCTCACCACTGGGCTATACCTGTGATCTCAGCCCTTGAAGAATTACTGCTTAGATGTATGTTTTGATGACTGATTTTAAAAGCTTAACCAAGTCAAACAAGAACAGAACAGAACATGTAAACCGGTAGAAAATGCATTGTTTGTTTCCTGCCATTTTATATCTTAACTTTAAGGTAGAACTGACTTAGATATGTATATTTTGGGAAGGAGATGGGAGATGAGCAGAGGGGGTTGCTGGATGACCTATGGGGGAGGGCAGACAGGGCAAAGCAAACAGTTGTGTTTTGTGCAGTGTGCTCTGTACTTCAAAAGGATATTGCCTCTAATCCTCACAAAAGTCAGGTATTACTAGCTTCCTCTATAAGTTGAGGAAACTAGGTCCCAGAGGTTTAATCAGTTTGATTTAGTTCATTCTGATAACCCATGGCAGATCTGTGCTTTCATCTCATGTCTGTGTGTGTGCTCCTTTGCTCAGTTGTGTCCAACTCTTTGTGACCTCATGGACTGTAGCCCGCCAGACTCCTCTGACCATGGGATTCTCCAGGCAAAAATACTGGAGTGGATTGCCATTTCCTTCTCTAGGGAATCTTCCCTACCCAGGGATCCAGCTCCACCTCTTGCATCTCCTGATTGGCAGGCAAATTCTTCACTACTGGACCACCTGAGAAGCCCTCTCATATCAGCAAGCTAAGTTGCTTCAGTCGTGTCTGGACTCATTGTGAAGCCATGGACTGTAGCCCACTAGGCTCCTCTGTCTGTGGGATTCTCTAGGCAAGAATACTGCAGTGGGTTGCCATTTCCTCCTCCAGGGGTCTTCCCGACCCAGAGATGGAACCTGTGTCTCTCGCGTCTCCTGCATTGGCAGGCGGGTTCTTTACTCCTAGCGCCACCTGGGTCTGACTCCCAATTCCTTGATCATTTTAGTGCCTGAGACCACATTTGAGTGGGAGGCCAAGAAGGGAGCCCTGCATGGGAAGCCTTTCAGGAGGATCAGCTTCCAGATCCTCAGCTTCCATTCAGTCTTCCATAAAACTGATCTGCCTGAAATACTCCTGTGTTTGGAATGGGGTCCTTTCCCCACATCCTTGTTCTCAAATTCCATCCTCCCACTCTGCAAAATACAGACTGACCTTTTATCCATCTCTAATTTCACCATCATGTGTGGTTCCAAGAAGTGAAAAAAAAAAAAAAAGAAAAAACACTGAAGAGTGAAGTTGAGAGAAAAATAAATATATGTTCATACATATATGTGAAACCTGCAAAAGTAATACAGATGAACCAATTTGCAAAGCAGAAATGGAGAGACACAGACAGAGGGAGAGCACAAACTTATAAACACCAAGGAGGCAGAAGGGAGGTGGGATGGATTGGAAGTTTGGCATTGACATATAGACATTACTATGTGTAAGATTAGCACAGGGGAAGAAAAAAGGCAGTGCAATCTGTTTGTAGGACATATATTAAGTTAACCTTAAAACGCCTTCCAATATACATTAGGTTCAGACAGATACTGTTTGATTCCACTAATGCGAGCTATCTAGAACAGTCAAATTCATAGAGTCAGAAAGTACGTTGGTAGATGTCAGGGGCCAGGGGGTGGGGGTTTTAGGAGGGGGATTGGGGAATTAATGTTAAATGGGGACAGAGTTTCAGTTTAGGAAGCTGAAAAATTCGGGAGATGGATGATGGCAAGAGTTATACAACGGTGTGAATGTACTTAGAGCCACCGAACTGTACAGTTGAATATGGTTAAAGCAGTATGTCTTATGTTATGTGACTTTTACCACAAAGGACCATTCTTTGGTCTTTCTTTGGAGGACCAAAGAAAGGAGCATTCAAAATACTGATGTGAGTATTGGCAGAAAGAATGACAGATAGTGACAGAAAGTAAAAGTCTAAATTTTAGACAGATTTTTGCAAAGAAGTAAAGTAGTTTGGAAGTTTTAAGAAAAAAAGTACCTATACATGAGAATGAAATTCTCTGGGGGATGTGAAATGTCAATGTAAGTTCAAAGAGAGAAGCTACACACAATTTCTGACTTTTGAAGTCATGATAGTTCATGTCTGTTTTAGTAGGTACTGATGGATTCACTACTGTATTTAGGTTGCTGCTGCTGCTAAGTCGCTTCAGTCGTGTCCGACTCTGTGCGACCTCATAGACGGCAGCCCACCAGGCTCCCGACGGATATATTTAAAAGAGTAATGTGGCAGTTTAATTTTAAATGTAATTATAATACAGTGAGAATTAACATCTTTTCAACTACTCCATCTTTTTTTTTGATGTCAGATACATAGAGATATGTGAGGGGTTGAAGGAAAAAATTAGGGTTATATAAACAAAAAGTTTGATGATTGCTATTGATTCTGAGTGTCTTCAGATTAATGAGCCATCCTGCTGGGATCTTCTTTATCATCCAGCTAGATAGGATCAACTTTGAGGAAGAAAGAGGAGGTTAATATACAAGGATCCCACTCACCCCGCCCTCTTCCCCATATTACTTTTAGAAATACACTTGAAAAAATAAGAGATGGGAAGTGTTCTGGGTTTATTATTGCAAGAATGATGATCTCCAAGAAACTACTGAAGAAGTATGAGGAGTTGAAGTTGAATATTTGGATCTTCTTCCAAACTAATTGTCATGTATTTTTCTGCCTCCAGTTACTGGGAGGAGAGAATGGTTGCTAGTCATTTAATGAGGGGTATATGAAAGTGGATCTCTGGTGAGTAATGTACTGACCTGGGAACCTATTTTGTTTAAATTAGCTCCTACTGCCTGTCTTCCTATGACCAACTATTTCCAGCAAAGACATGAGGACTGCTTAACTTTTTCTCTGTCTCTATGCCAAGCTAATTATGGATGTGGCGCTTTAATCCATGATATTGTTGCAAAACACTCATGTGTGTAAGCTCTCTCAAGTTTTCCTTGTCATTGATTGAACAGGTAGTGGAGACTGTCCTTCAGGAAGGGCTTCCCAGGTGGCATTAGTGGTAAAGAATCTGCCTGTCAATGCAGGAGATGCAGGAGATGTGGGTTCGACTCCTGGGTTGGGAAGATCACCTGAAGATGGTAATTGCAACCCGCTCCAGTATTCTTGCCTGGGAAATTCCATGGACAGAGGATTCTGCCAGGCTACAGTCCATGCGACAGTAAAGAGTGGAACACGACTGAATGTGCAGACACACACACACACACACACACACACATACCCCTTCAGGAAATCACTTCTACAGGCTGAATGAAGTTAGCTCCTGGCTCCAAGCATTTAAATAATGAAAGTTGTGTCTTTGAAATAACAAGCCTTTTTTTTTGCAAAATTTCCTTTAGCATTTAGATTTTTCTTCCCTTTTTTTCTGGAAGCAGGAGGAAAATGATAGTGCAGGTGTTGATACATAACCAGTGTATAACCTCCCTGTGATGTAAGTCAGAATGTTTTTTTGGAAGCGCAAGTGCTCAGGGCATAAAATGTCAGCAGTTTTGAAAAAGCTGTTACTAATTATAAGGAGCTCAAGGGCAAGGAGTAGATGTTACTGACAGGAATGATAGACAGAATGGGCTGAGTGCTTGAAAAGGTTTTTCTATTTGGGAGAATATTTACCTGTTTCACTCAGGTTCCATAAAGCATGAAAGTCTGTCCTTTCAGACTGTGCTATAAGAATTCTAGCATCTAACACATCTAGCCTTGACTAGATGGAACTTTGTTGGCAAAGGAATGTCTCTGATTTTGAATATGCCATCTAGGTTGGTCATAACTTTCCTTCCAAGGAGTAAGCGTCTTTTAATTTCATGGCTGCAGTCACCATCTGCAATGATTTTGGAGCCCCCCAAAATAAAGTCTGACACTGTTTCCACTATTTCCCCGTCTATTTCCCAGGACGTGATGGGACTAGATGCCATGATCTTCGTTTTCTGAATGTTGAGCTTTAAGGCAACTTTTTCACTCTCCTCTTTCACTTTCATCAAGAGGCTTTTTAGTTCCTCTTCACTTCCTGCCATAAGGGTGGTGTCATCTGCATATCTGAGGTTATTGATATTTCTCCCGGCAATCTTGATTCCAGCTTGTGCTTCTTCTAGGCCAGCGTTTCTCATTATGTACTCTGCATAGAAGTTAAATAAGTAGGGTGACAATGTACAGCCTTGACGTACTCCTTTTCCTATATGGAACCAGTCTGTTGTTCCATGTCCAGTTCTAACTATTGCTTCCTGACCGGCATATAAGTTTCTCAAGAGGCAGGTCAGGTGGTCTGGTATTCCCATCTCTTGAAGAATTTTCCACAGTTTCTTGTGATCCACACAGTCAAAGGCTTGGGCATAGTCAATAAAGCAGAAATAGATGTGTTTCTGGAACTCTCTTGCTTTTTCCATGATCCAGTGGATGTTGGCAATTTGATCTCTGGTTCCTCTGCCTTTTCGAAAACCAGCTTGAACATCAGGAAGTTCACGGTTCATGTATTGCTGAAGCCTGGCTTGGAGAATTTTGAGCATTACTAGCGTGTCAGATGAGTGCAATTGTGCGGTAGTTTGAGCATTCTTTGGCATTGCCTTTCTTTGGGATTAGAATGAAAACTGACCTTTTCCAGTCCTGTGGCCACTGCTGAGTTTTCCAAATTTGCTGGCATATTGAGTGCAGCACTTTCATAGCATCATCTTTCAGAAATTGAAATAGCTCCACTGGAATTCCATCACCTCCACTAGCTTTGTTCATAGTGATGCTTTCTAAGGCCCACTTGACTTCACATTCCAGGATGTCTGGCTCTAAGTGAGTGATCACACCATCGTGATTATCTTGGTTGTGAATATCTGTTTTATAGTCTAGTCAAGGCTATGGTTTTTCCAGTGATCATGTATGGATATGAGAGTTGGACTGTGAAGAAAGCTGAGCGCCGAAGAATTGATGCTTTTGAACTGTGGTGTTGAAGAAGACTCTTGAGAGTCCCTTGGACTGCAAGGAGATCCAACCAGTCCATTCTAAAGGAGATCAGTCCTGGGTATTCTTCAGAAGGACTGATGCTAAAGCTGAAACTCCAATACTCTGGCCACCTCATGCAAAGAGTTGACTCATTGGAAACGACTCTGTTGCCGGGAGGGGTTGGGGGCAGGAGGAGTGGGGACGACAGAGGATGAGATGGCTGGATGGCATCACCGACTCAATGGACATGAGTTTGAGTGAACTCCAGGAGTTGGTGATAGACAGGGAGTCCTGGCGTGCTGTAATTCATGGGGTCACAAAGAGTTGGACATGACTGAGTGACTGAACTGAACTGAACTGAACACATCTGGAAGGATGTAGATGTTAGCACAGCTGTTTACAGTGCTGTAAGCTCACATGCAGACCAAATACCATGCTGCTAATGGTTCCAAACCTCCATACTCTTTTGTTTACTTATTTATTTGCAAAACATTTTTTGGGGGTACTGTGAACAAAGCCCTAGAAAGTTGTTGCCAACAAGATTAAACCCTCTCTGTGGCCTGGAGGAGAGACACAACAATGCTTCCTATTAAAAAAGACGTGCAATAAAATGTATGCATGCCTTTTTTCTTTTTAATCAAAATTGCTTCTGCTCATTGTCACTTGGTGTAAGAATGATTTTAAGTATCCTTTAGTGAGTACATCCACTTTCTGAAAAACTCTTTCTCAGGTTCCCATACAGGCATTCAGAATAAGGCCAGGAATGAAGGGAAGACTTAAAATATTCTGCATGTAATGCAATACTGAGTCAAATATCTAAGGCAAAATAGGATACTTTTTTAAAAAAAATTTCTCAATTACTAGGCAAATTTTAGATGTTTCAGTATTTAATAGCACCCCAAAAATGCTCTTGCTGTATTAAATTATTCTGCTAACCTAATCCAGAGTCCCAGTCTTGTTTAAGAGGCAGTCTGTGTTGCCATTTCCAGGCCTTCAGTTGGGTCCTATTGTTTCCATCGCACTGGATGAGTGAAAAGACCTCCTTCTTGCTATACTGAAAACCTCAAGACTTGTGCAGAAGCCAAACTCCTGCCCTGGACTTTAAATTAATGGGCCCCTGGAGACAGACTTAATTCTATTGACAGGAAACCACTGCTTTCTTGTGAAAGGAATTCTCCATTCAGTGATCATGACCTGGCTCTAACTGCAGTGCTAGCCTGTACCACATGCTTCTTCCTCCTTGGCAGAAGGAAGATCTAACCATAAGTCCCCACCTCTAGCCCCCAACTTGTTACGTTGGAATTTGGAACTTTCTTTGATAGGCAGTCGTTAGTTATAAAGAACCCTGTCCATTCGAGGTCCCCTGTGATGGTTATGTCTTGCCAAATAACATATCTGCCAATAATCAAAACATTGCTTCCTTTGCAGCAGATTAAAAACATTTTTTTTAATTAAAAAATTTTTAACACCAAAAGCGTTTTGTATTTGGGCATAGCTGACTATCCCCAATACAAGCTAGGCTTCAACAGTACCTGAACTGAGAACTTCCAAATGTTCCAACTGGATTTAGAAAAGGCAGAGGAACCAGACAACAAATTGCCAACATCTGTTGGATCATAGAAAAAGCAAGAGAATTCCAGAAAGACATCTACTTCTGCTTTATTGACTACTCTGAAGCCTTTGACTGTGTGAATCACAACAAACTGAGGAAAATTCTTCAAGAGATGGGAATACCAGACCATCTTACCTGCCTCCTGAGAAATCTGTATGCAGGTCAAGAAGCAACAGTTAGAATAGGACATAGAACAACAGACTGGTTGTTCAGGAAAGGAGTACTTCAAGGCTGTATATTGTCACTCTGCTTATTTAACTTATATGCAGAGTACATCATGCGAAATGCTGGGTTGGGTGAAGCACAAGCTGGAATCAAGATTGCCGGGAGAAATAGCAATAACCTCAGATATGCATATGACACCATCCTTATGGCAGAAAGTGAAGAGGAACCAAAGAGTCTCTTAATGAAATTGAAAGAGGAGAGTGAAAAAGCTGGCTTAAAACTCAATATTCAAAAACAAAGATCATGGCCTCTGGTCCCATCACTTCATGGCAAGTAAATGGGGAAACAGTGGAAACTATGACAGATTTTATTTTTCTTGGGCTCCAAAATCACTGCTCACTGCAGATGGTGACTGCAGCCACAAAATTAAAAGACGCTGCTCCTTGGGAAAAAAAAGCTATGACAAATCTAGAGAGCATATTAAAAAGGAGAGACATTACTTTGCCAACAAAGGTCCAACTAGTCAAAGTTACGGTTTTTCCAGTAGTCATGTTTGGATGTAAGAGTTGGACCATTGAGAAGGCTGAATGCCAAAGAATTGATGCTTTTAAACTGTGGTGTTGGAGAAGACTCTTGCAAGTCCCTTGGATAGCACGGAGATCAAACCAATCCATACTAAAGGAAATCAACCCTGAATATTCATTAGAAGGACTGATGCTGAAACTGAAGCTCTAATACTTTGGCTACCTGATGCGTACAGCTGACTCATTAGAAAAAACCCCGATGCTGGGCAAGATTAAAGGCAGGAGGAGAAGGGGGCAACTGAGGACGAGATGGTTGGATTGCGTGAGTTTGAGCAAGTTCCAGGAGATGATGAGGGACAGGGAAGCTTGGAGTGCTGCATTCCATGGGGTCACAAAGAGCTGGACACGACTGAGTGACTGGACAACAAAATATCTGATTAGCACCGTTGTGGTAGTTTCAGGTGAACAGCAAAGTGACTCAGCTATACATATACATGTGTTCATTCTCCCCCAAACACCCCTTCCATCCTGGCTGGCATGTAAGCAGAGTTCCATGTGCTATTCCATAGGTCTTTGTTGATTATCTGTTTAGACATCCCTTATGTGCAGAATCTAAAAAGAAATGATACAAATGAAATTACTTATAGAGCAGAAAGAGATTCACAGACCTAGAAAACATACTTATGGTTGCCAGCGGGAAGGGATAGTAAGGGACTTTGGAAAGGTTATGCAGCAGATATTTTAAATATGTGTTTTACAGTGTATTAACGTTAGCAAACTCATATGTGACAAGGATCTGTAGTCACGAACACTGAACCCCAAATTCTCTTGTGAAGAAAAATGATCTTTATTTCAGGAGGTTAAATCTCGAGAGCTGTGGCTCATGTAAGTTGCAGGTGAGGTTATTTGCCCAGCTTGCTTGTTTTCTCTACCTGTGCTCAGCTTATAGGACCTTGCTGGGGGCAGAAGAGCCTGGTGTTTGGTGTAAATAGATCACAGTGGAAGACTTAATAGATTTTTAAGACACAGTCATCATATAGGACATACTTCTTTTTTCTGACAGGAAGAGAAAATCTGTTTTAGCCCATGTTATCTGAATAACAGCCCCTGCTTGACTGTTGCAGTTGGTTAGAAAGGATGCTGGAAGGAAAACACTATTGAAAATGGAATTCATAGAAAGCTCTTACATGTCAGTTTTCCAGAGTGCTACAAACAAATTGTAATGTAAACATAATGGCATGAGATATTTAGAGATTTCTGTTACACTCATTCAGAAGACTTGCTGCACAGGACCTAGCTATTAAATGTCTTGACCTCAATTTCTAGGGTAGCCTCAGGGATTCTTCAGGATTTGTTGCAAATGCTAAGAGATGTGTGATCTTTCACTTTCTTGGAGTCATCCAACTATCCTTACATCACTGTGGTTGATTTAGCAAGGGAAATATAAGATTGTTTATCTTAGACAGTTGGAATGAAAGGGTGACCTGCTTCTAACATCCAAAATTTAAGTGCATCTGGAAGAAACATGCATGATTCCTTTGGGGAGGGCAGGAATCAGCTATGTGGCCATGTGTGTTGAGTGCAGCTGTGTAATGGTGTAACTCTTTTCTGTACTAGTGACTGGTGTCCAGTTAGAAAAAGAATCAGTCTTCTTCCTTAAATGCAAGTAACTGTGAAACAAGCAGCAGTTTTGAAAGTGGACTGATTTGTTTTCTATCAAGTTTCTGTTACAAATACATTCAAATTTTGTCTTTAGAGGGTGAGTGGAAATATATGAGCAATTTATTCTCAATGATTCCTGTAGAATATTTGAAAATATACCTGCACAAAACAAATGTTTTCATGCAAATCCATGTTATCAATGGAAAGCACTTTAAGTGGGCATATTCAAACACTTGGTGAATAAATACTAAATGCTGCTGCTGCTGCTGCTGCTAAGTCGCTTCAGTTGTGTCCGACTCTGTGTGACTCCATAGACGGCAGGCCACCAGGCTCCCCCG
Organism: Capricornis sumatraensis; assembly: GCF_032405125.1. Taxonomy (NCBI): domain Eukaryota; kingdom Metazoa; phylum Chordata; class Mammalia; order Artiodactyla; family Bovidae; genus Capricornis; species Capricornis sumatraensis. Next base: position 46,687,088 of record NC_091079.1, read on the forward strand.
TCCCTGGGATTCCCCAGGCAAGAACACTGGAGTGGGTTGCCATTTCCTTCTCCAATGCATGAAAGTGAAAAGTGAAAAGGAAGTCGCTCAGTCATGTCTGACTCCTAGCGACCCCATGGACTGCAGCCTACCAGGCTCCTCCGTCCAGGGGATTTTCCAGGCAAGAGTACTGGAGTGGGTTGCCATTGCCTTCTCCAAATACTAAATGAGGGAGCTTCTAAGTTTTGAAGGTCATGTAAAGACAAATGAGAAAATTAGTTATTAAAAACAGACGACAACATAGTTGGGGAGAAAATATTTGCAAAAGATAAGGGACTTCCTTGGTGGCTCAGTGGTAAAGAATCCTTCTGTCAATGCAGAAGATGTGAGCTTGATTCCTGCGTTGGAAAGATCCCCTGGAAAAGGAAATGGTAACATACTCCAGTATTTTTGCCTGGAAAATCCCATGGACAGAGGAGCCTGGTGGGCTACAGTTCATGGGGTCTGAGAGTTGGATATAACTGAGCAACTGAGCACATTCAGTGATTATAATGTTGAGCATCTTTTCATGTTCTTGTTGGTCTTTGTATATCTTTTTAGGGTGGATGTCTGGTCTAATCCTTTGCTCATTTTTGAATCGGTTGTTTGATTTTTGTTATTGAGTTTTGTACTCCATCTCCAGAATAAACTCACACACACACACATCAGATTTTAATCCTTCATCATATATATGATTTGCAAGTATCTCCTATTCTGTGGAGATATCTCCTACTTGGTTGATTTTGTTGATAGTGATAGTGTCCTTTGATGCAAACAAGTTTTAAATGTTCATTTTCAATTTATTTTTTCTTCAGCTGCCTGTGCTTTTGCTGTCATATCTAAGAAATCATTGCCAAATCCAATATCATAAATCTCTTACCCTGTGTTTTTTTCTAAGCATATTGTAGTTTTAATTCTTGCATTAGGTTTTTGATCCTTTTTGAGTTAGTTTTTGTATATGGTTTTAGATGAGGGCCCAATTTCATTCTTTTACAGGTGGGTATTAAGTACTCCCAGCACTATTTGTTGATCATTTTCCCCCATTGAACAAGTTTGGCATCCTTATTGAAAATCATTTGACCAGGTATGTGAGAGTTTATTTCTGGAATGTCTATTCTGTTGGTCTATATGTCTGTTTTTAATCCAGAATAACTCAATTTTGATTTCTGTGGCTTTTTAGTAAGTTTTGAAATCACGAAATATGAGTCTTTCAGTTCTGTTCTTTTTCAAGATTGTTTTGGCTTTTCAAGGTCACTTCAAATTTCATATAAATTTTAGTATACATTTTTCTGTTTCTGAAAAAAATGGTATGGGGATTTTTACAGGGGTTGCATTGAATCTGTAGAATGCTTTGGACATTTTAACAATTTTAAGTCCATGAACATGGGACATCTTTCCATTTATTTATGTCTTCTTTAATTTCTTTCAACAGTAGTAGTTTTCCTTATAGAGCTTTTAAAAAGTAATGTTATTTTGAAGCAATAATCTTAATAACGAATTTTTTTTTCTTTTTGGTTCAGTCCTTAGTACATTGGGCTTCCCTGGTAGCTCAGTTGGTAAAAATCCTGCTATGCAGGAGACCCCGGTTTAATTCCTGGGTCAGGAAGATCTGCTGGAGAGGGGATAGGCTCCCCACTGCAGCATTCTTGGGCTTCTCTTGTGGCTCAGCTGGTAAAGAATCTGCTTGCAATTTGGGAGACCTGGGTTCAATCCTGGGGTTGGAAAGATCCCCTGGAGAAGGGAAAGATTATCCATTCCAATATTCTGGCCTGGAGAATTGCATGGACTGTATAGTCCATGGGGTGGCAAAGAGACACGACTGAGTGACTTTCACTTTCATTTTAGCACATCACCAAGCATAATACAATGTTGCATTGTTCATTGATCCATCTATTATGCTGGCTTATTTTATTTACAGACAGAGAACTCTTTTTTTTTTTTTTAAATTTTAAAATCTTTAATTCTTACATGCGTTCCCAAACATGAAACCCCTCCCACCTCCCTCCCCACAACTTCTCTCTGGGTCATCCCCATGCACCAGCCCCAAGCATCCTGTATCCTGTGTCAGACATAGACTGGCGATTCGATTCTTACATGATAGTATACATGTTAGAATGCCATTCTCCCAAATCATCCCACCCTCTCCCTCTCCCTCTGAGTCCAAAAGTCCGTTATACACATCTGTGTCTTTTTTGCTGTCTTGCATACAGGGTCATCATTGCCATCTTTCTAAATTTCATATATATGTGTTAGTATACTGTATTGGTGTTTTTCTTTCTGGCTTACTTCACTCTGTATAATCGGTTCCAGTTTCATCCATCTCATCAGAACTGATTCAAATGAATTCTTTTTAATGGCTGAGTAATACTCCATTGTGTATATGTACCACAGCTTTCTTATCCATTCATCTGCTGATGGACATCTAGGTTGTTTCCATGTCCTGGCTATTACAAACAGTGCTGCGATGAACATTGGGGTACATATGTCTCTTTCAATTCTGGTTTCCTTGGTGTGTATGCCCAGCAGTGGGATTGCTGGGTCATAAGGTAGTTCTATTTCCATTTTTTTAAGGAATCTCCACACTGTTCTCCATAGTGGCTGTACTAGTTTGCATTCCCACCAACAGTGTAGGAGGGTTCCCTTTTCTCCACACCCTCTCCAGCATTTATTGCTTGCAGATTTTTGGATCGCAGCCATTCTGACTGGTGTGAAGTGGTACCTCATTGTGGTTTTGATTTGCATTTCTCTGATAATGAGTGATGTTGAGCATCTTTTCATGTGTTTGTTAGCCATCTGTATGTCTTCTTTGGAGAAATGTCTATTTAGTTCTTTGGCCCATTTTTTGATTGGGTCGTTTATTTTTCTGGAATTGAGCTGCAGGAGTTGCTTGTATATTTTTGAGATTAGCTGTTTGTCAGTTGCTTCATTTGCTATTATTTTCTCCCATTCAGAAGGCTGTCTTTTCACCTTGCTTATATTTTCCTTTGTTGTGCAGAAGCTTTTAATTTTAATTAGATCCCATTTGTTTATTTTTGCTTTTATTTCCAGAATTCTGGGAGGTGGATCATAGAGGATCCTGCTGTGATTTATGTCGGAGAGTGTTTTGCCTATGTTCCCCTCTAGGAGTTTTATAGTTTCTGGTCTTACATTTAGATCTTTAATCCATTTTGAGTTTATTTTTGTGTGTGGTGTTAGAAAGTGATCTAGTTTCATTCTTTTACAAGTGGTTAACCAGTTTTCCCAGCACCACTTCTTAAAGAGATTGTCTTTACTCCATTGTATATTCTTGCCTCCTTTGTCAAAGATAAGGTGTCCATATGTGTGTGGATTTATCTCTGGGCTTTCTATTTTGTTCCATTGATCTATATGTCTGTCTTTGTGCCAGTACCATACTCAGACAGAGAACTCTTTGGGCTTCCCAGATGGCACTAGGGGTAAAGAACCCTCCTGCCAATTCAGGAGACAGAGGACATACACACTGGTTAGATCCCTGGGTCAGGAAGATGCCCTAGAGAAGGGAATGGCACTCTACTCCAGTATTCTTGCCTGGAGAATCCCATGGGCAGAGCAACCTGGCAGGCTACATACAGTCCATGGCATCACAAAAAGAAGGACATGACTGAGACATGACTGAGTGCACACACACATACATACACATAGAGAACTGCTTGTCAGTTGTACCTGTGGCCTAAACATTCATTAGAACATTTAAATGACATATAGTGCAGTACAGCTAGAAAATAGTGTCAGTCGACCAGTCCATTACTAAAATAATTTACTTTTTGAATTACTTCTCACTAAGCTCAGCATTGCCTTCTATAGAATTCACAAGTTCAATGAAAAGCAAAATAGCTTAATATCTTTTGCCTTGTTTATGGTTCTCATTTTCTTGCTTAATGAACCTGTTATTTCAGACATTGTTTTCCTTTACCTTTTAATAAGCTTAAATGTATCAAAATACCCATAATAAGACAAGTCTTATTACAAATAAAGCATGAGAATCTATGGGTAGCAATATTTCTTTCTTTCCCTTTTCAATGTGTAAAGAGATGATGTGATTATTATGTCACAGAGCTTTCCTGTCTACTCAGCCTTCTGGGGAAAAAATAACCACATGCCATTAAACCAGTCCTCATTGTGCCAGGTATCGTATGCAAAAGAAGACCTTAACATCCCAGAGATCCATTTGCTCACTCCCCTAGCTCCCTCTTGTCCGCCTCTCTCCCCACCTTCCAAGCCCTCAGCATAGCCCTGTTAAAGTACTGGGGTGGTTTGTGCCCCTTCATACCTGCTTTCCCCTTGACTGCCTCCCGCTCCAGCTAACTCCTCCAGCTAACATGTCCAAGACCCAGCTTATGTGTCTCCTCTGCTTGGACAGATGCCCTGGGATCTCTGACTCCCATCTCTGCCAGGTCTCACCCCACTATATTATAATTTGTGAATCACATGGTAGTCGCTCCTGCGGGTAGGTGAATGAACTCCTTGAAGGCAGGAACCATCCCTCATGTGCCTTGTAGCATCAACATGGAATCTGACGTAAAATAGACAGCAAATGCATGTGCAATGGCTACATGGCTAGAAGGAACATTGCATTCAAACAACTGACTTCTTTTTCTGAAAACACACACACACACACACACACACGCAAAACCATCCAAAGAAGAAAGCACAGAGCGTAGGAAGCCTTTGTTCTGCTTTCAGAGTTGGGAAAGCTTGAATAATTCTTTCTTATCAGCTCTGGGAAGGAGTTTGATTTTTATCCTGGATGAGCTATAAAGTGTGTTAATGAGCATTAGAAGCAAATATCTCCCAACCGGACTTTTAACAGGGAGTTTATAGCTCCAGGACCTGTAGGTTATTGTGTATCTTTGTCTTTGTTTGTGAAAGACCAATTAAACCGTGCTTTGAAAGAGTTCTTTTAGAATTATTAAAAAAATTCTTTTTTTTTTCGTTTTTAACTCTGTCTTCAGATAGAATTCAGCTGATGTCTCTTCTTAGAGGAGATAGCTTTGAAGTCAGGGAATTCCCCAGCTGAATGACCTGGGCAGAAACATGCTCAGGCTGATCATGATATGAATTTGAAGGGAACAATTAAGGACTTGTTTCCATTTTGATTCTAATAGGAAGCCTTTTTACTTTTGTGCCTTTCAACCTGTCTACATTCCTTCTGAAACTTCAATGGAACCTCATGTCAGAGCTGTTAAAAGGACTTTGGAAAAGGAATGTGTGAAATCATAAATGCTTCAGAAATAAGAAAGTGTTTCCCAGTCCATTACATTCTTAACCCCTTGTTTCTGCCTAACAGACTCTGTGAAAGGTCAGCAAGAATGTTTTAACAGTATACGCTTTAGACTTCCAGAAGGACATAGTTATTTCTCTTCTACATATCCTTTGCTATTAAGTGACAGGCGTGATGTTTTCTGAGTTGATATTTTGAGTAAAAACAAAACTCATCATCAGAATTGTGCTTGCTAAGTCACCTAAATTGTGTCCGTTTCTGAACCACCAGGCTTTCCTAGTGGCTCAGAAATCATTAAACATAAGCTAAATTGGAACCAAAATTTCAAAACCTCAGGTTAAAGAGAATATACCTAAATGTAATTTGGGATGACTTTCTCAGCTAGACCGATGAATAATATAATACCATCTGCATAGTGGCTTGTGATTTTCAAGGAAAATTTGCATACAAGTTTCTCATTTTTCATCATAATGATTCCGTGACATTGGTAAGTAAGATCCTTTAATTCTGTGTAAGAGAGACTGAAGGCTGAGAAGGTTCTGTGACTTGAGGACCTGTCTAAAGCTATCAATGAACTGTGCTGTGAACTGAGGTCTACAGTCACAAACCTCTGTTTCATCTACTTGACAGGACTCTGTTTCTGCTTGGATTTTCATTTATTCATTTCTCTATGAAAAGTTTTTCTAGTGCAATTTACAAGACAATTTTTGAAGGTGCACAAACTAATACTCCTGAAAATATTTTCAGGTCTCCCCTTACACCAGTATAGAAATATGTCATTTAACTATCTTTTCCCCTAAGAAGTTAATTTTTTTAATTGTATTAAAAAAGCTAGAGTTACCTGTCCCTAAAGGATATTTCCTTCAAGTACTCATTGGCATTTTTGAATCTGTGGTTCGTTTCACCTTTTATGACCTTAGATATTAAACAATTCTTGGCTGTACATCAGAAGATTATCATGTAGTTATTATTTATTTTAATAGCTCAGGTGAGTCTGGTACTAACTCATTGCAGTGCATGTCCCATTGGCCAAATGAATACAGTCTGGAAATATGACATGAATTTTTAATGATAATAAGGCAGTAATTCTGTATTCTTCATAGGTGTAGCAGGGGCTACTTAAGGGAGGGTTAATGTCATTTTAGAAATACTGTGGATGCCCTTACTGAAACAGTCACATTTATCTGATCTTTTCCTGAAGTTATGTATAAACAGTCACTTTGGAAGAGGATTTACTCAACATTAACTTGATGTATCATTTTTCCTAGCTACACCTATTATCATTCAGTTAAAACAAGCAGCATAAATTTTCTCCTATTTTTAGACTGATAGGCATTCTGAAGTCTTGAAAGAAATACAAATGTACATTATTAAATGCTTTACCTATGACTTTAGGCTGAAGTCTCATTATTTGAAAGTATTTAGAATGAGTAACTAAAAGCCACAGAAAATTTTCAAATCTCATTTTAGAGAATAATTACAGTTATCCATCGCCAAACTTCTGGCAAGTAATGGCTTTGCCTCATTGGATTTTTATCCCTTTTTATGGTGCTGGCCCTTCCTTAGGTCTATAAGCCACTCAGTGGATTTGAAAGGCTGGGAGAACTGGATGCCTGGGATCTCCCAGCCCTGTGATTTCAGGAGCCAGTATAATAAAGCATTGGTACAATATGGAGAACTAGCCTAAATATGTGGAATTTGTGCATGCCAGGCTGTACGTGCATGCGTGTGTGCTCAGTTGTGTCCAACTCTGTGCAGCCCTCTGTCCATGGGATTCTCCGGGCAGGAACACTGGAGTGGGCTTGCCATTTCCTACTCCAGGGGATCTTCCTGACCCAGGGATCAAAACTGCAGCTCCTGCATCTCCTGCATTGGCAGGCAGATTCTTTACCACTGAGCAATCTGGTAAGGCCAAAACAATACCCATTTGTTATATCTCAGGGTTTTGTGGGCCAAAACTTGGGCAGAGTTTGGCTGGGCAGTTCTGTATGTGACCTCCATGGTGTTCTTCAGTGAGTGGCTCTGCTGGAGGGTCAAAGATGGCTTCATTCAAGTGAGAAAGCTGTGGCTTCAGGACCTTTTTACATGCTTTTTAGAACAGGGTAGTTGGAGGTCTTGCATGGTAGTTTGGGGCTACCAAGAGACAGGAATAAGAAACTTTCAGTGTCATAAGAGCCAAGCCCCCAAATTGGCACAATATAGCTTCTACCATATTCTATTGTTTTGTGTAGTTACAGGGTAGTCCCAGGTTTAAGGTAAGATGGGGGCACTTTCTATGGAAGGACTGTTGTCCAACTTCTGGCCACAGATTATTTATGAAACAAAGAAGCCTTTTTATCTAGTTGAAAGAGTTTATTAAACACATCATATGATTCATAGAGGCCTTCTTTCCTTACAGAGAGGGGCTAAGATGGATAACCCTTAAGTTTATTAGAAGCCCTATTAGGCTTGCCCTCACATTTTTTGAAGTCTGAACAAAGAAACACCCATGAGCTTATTTACCCCATGGCAAGTTTTACAGGCAGTAGCCTGAATTTAACCTTTGTCCTGAGGCCATTTCTGGCTTTGTGAAGTCTACTGCTGGGCCAGACTAGTATGAGAAACAGTTTTATTTTTGTATCCAGGCAGCCCTCAGTTCAGTTCAGTTGCTCAGTCGTGTCCAACTGCGACAAAAAGCAGGCAGCCCTGGTTTCATTATATTTCCTGTAAATCCTGCTCACAAACTCAACAATTCGTCCTTTAGTTCATCTATCTTCTCTTATTTTACTCTCAGTAGCTAGAAGCCAGCTGGCTCTTTCTCTGTTCTGCCTGTTAATCTCTGCCAGGCTCACAAATTCATCCAGTTCCCTTTGTGTTTTCTTCATTATCACACCAGACACTAATGCCAACCTTTCTGCCAATACAGTAAGAATATCCCATGTTCTCCAGTCTCCGATAGCATATTTTCATTGTCCCTCAAGGCTTCACCAGTAGTCTTTTCAAGGCTCTTACAGCTTTTACTAACACCGTCTTTCAAAGTCTATCTTTCCACTAACATTCTCCTTGAAGCACTTCTAGCTTCTCTTTGCTGCCTGATTCCAAAGCCATTGAACGTGTCACAGGTTTTATACAATAAAGTCACATTTCCAGGTTATGAATTATGTTTCAACTTCCAATTATTGTATTGAAAATTCACCCTATTCACCCTATTCACCTTCTAGTCTTTCAATTATTGTATTGAAAATTCACCCTAAAACAAGTGGTTTAAAACAACAAACATTTTATTATCCTCCATGGTCTGGAATATCCCCTGGAGAGGGAAATGGCTACCCACTCCAATATTCTTGCCTGGAGAATTCCATGGACTGAGAAACCTGGCAGGCTACAGTCCATGGGGTTGCAAAGAGCCTGACACCTGAGTGACGAACACAACAGCATGGTTTTCGTAGATTAGAAACATAGGCAGAGCTTGGCTGGGAGATTCTTCTGCTCTGTGTGGTGTCATCTAGGGTCATTTGGAGGTGTGTGGCATGGTCTGGAATAGGGGTGAACAATCTTTTTTGTGAAGGGCCAGATAGTAAATATTTTAGGCTTTGTGGGACACATTTTTTATATTACAGTTTCTCAACCCTGCTACTGAAATGTAAAAGTAGCTACAGATATTATGAAAATAAATGACTGTGGTCGTGTTCTAACACTTAATTTACAAAATTATGCATCTGTGCTGTGGGCCATAGTTTGGCAGCACCTGACCTGTAATATCCAAGAAGGCTTCCTACACGTGCCTTTTATTTTCATGAAGATGGCTCAAAGGGAGGGCTCAGCAGGACATCTCCCATCCTCTAGATAGTTATAAGGCCTTTCTCTGTGGTTTCCCCAGCAAGGTAGTCCAGCTTCTCACAGGAAAGCTCAGCACCAAGAGTGAGTGTTTCCAGAGACAGGAAGGGGGAGCTGCTAGGCTTGTGAGGTTTAGTTCAGGAAATGAGCTCCGTGTATGTCATCACTTCTGCCCTTTGCACTGGTCAGTGCAATTGCATAGACCTCCCCTTCCAGGGGTGGGAAAGGGACACAGCCCTTAAGGACAGTCTTAATGGAAAGAGTGTCAGACTTGTAGCCAGGTTTTTAAAATTAACTTATAGTTGATGTATAATATTGTGTTAGTTTCAGATGTACAGTAAAGTGATTTGAATAGTTTATTGTATATATAAAATTTTCAGATTCTTTTCCAGTGTAGGTTATTAGAAGATGTGGAATATAGTGCTATACAGTAATCCTTGCTGTTTATCTAGTTGATATACGGTAGTGCGTGTCTGTTAATCCCAAACTCCTGGTTTATCTTGCTCTTCCCCCTTTCCCATTGGTAACCACATTTCTTTCCTATATCTGTGAGTCTATTTCTGGTTTATACATGTGTTCATTTGTGTAATTTTTAGATTTCACATATAAGAAATAAGATATGATATTTATCTTTCACTGCCTGGCTTACTTTACTTAGTGTGATAATCTCCAGGTCTATCCATATTGTACCAAATGACATTGTTTCATTCTTTTTTATGGCTGAGGAGTATTCCATTATATATATAAATGGCAACCCACTCCAGTATTCTTGCCTGGAGAGTCCCAGGGATGGGGGAGCCTGGTGGGCTGCCGTCTATGGGGTCGCACAGAGTCGGACACAACTGAAGTGACTTAGCAGTAGCAGCAGTATTCTATTGTATATATATAAAATAGTACTATTCCATTATATATATGTAAAATTCCATTATATATTATATATACATATAAAATATGTCTTAACTATTGTAAATTAGTACTGCTATGAATACTACAGGGCATGTATTTTTTAGAATTTGAGTTTTTGTCTTTTCTGGATTTATTCTCTGGAGCAGGAATGCTGCATCATACGGGAGCTCTATTTTTAGTTTTTTAAGGAATTTCCATACTGGCTCTACCAATTTATATTCTCTTGTGGCTGTCTTTAATCCAACACAATGCATGACCTTAATTCAGCTCACAGATGAATAAGACTTTTTCCTCCCCTCAAGGCACTTACATAAGAGTTGGAAAGAGATATGTAATTAATTCATTGTCCACTGAATGAATTTCACAATTGATCCATTATCCACTGAATCAATTTCACAACTGCAGTTTGATTTCATAAAGTGAAAAGCAACAGTCTAGAAGAGGAAGAAGACAATCTTATGGGTCATAGTTGCACAATCACTTACTGTTAAAACTGATTTTTTTTACAGATCTGGGAATTGATTTAATAGGGGAATATGAAAGAACATTTCACAGCAATTCTTTGCCCAATGGCTTCTCTGACAAAACATTGACCCACTATCTTTTGATATACGTTATTTGGTTCTCTGCCAATGATGGCTGTTAAAATTGAGCTATTCTAATATGACATTAGTTTGAAGGAGCCATAAATTCTTGCTAGCTTTGGTAGGTTGTGAATATACCGTTGTGTCCTTGTGGAAGTCATTACATTTTATAATAAGAAAACTTTATAATTTTTTTCTAAATTGTGAAGAAATTATATACTCATGCTGAGGATTTGAAATGGGAAACTTATGGGAAAACAAGGGTTTACTGAGTGCTTGAAATGCAACAGTAAACAGAACAACACAACTCTGCCATCACAGAACTTCTATTCTGCAAGGACAGAAGAAAACAAGTCAACAGACCAAAACAGTTATAAGTTGGGATGGATGCTATGAAAGGAACAAGCGTGAGCTGAAATTGGGAATATTGGGATCAGCTCTTGACAAAGAGTTCCAGGGAGGGCCTTTCTGAGCAGGTGGCAATTGAGAGAGTAAAGGATGAGAAGATATGCCTATGATTAGACCAGTGGGAAGAACATTCCAGAGAGTAAGTAGAGGCTTCAGCATCGGGATGTGGTTTTTGTGGTTGGGGAGTTGACACTCCAGAGTGAGTGATGCCTAGAGAGTTAGGCTTGGGAGATGTAAGCGGTGAGATGTAGAGGGAGGTGGACAGGAACCCGTCGCAGGTCCTAGGGCCATAGTAGGGAGTGTGGAATTTTTTTCCCCTCAGCTCAATAGGAACCTATTTAGATATTTCTGCAGGAAAAGGCAAGGTCCAATTTATATTTTAAGAAGTCCTGTTTGACTGCTTTGTAAATATTGACCTTGAGAGGAATGAAATTGGACATGAGAACCCTGACCTTTTTCCTTTTGAACTATTTTCCTTCTGTTGCTGGTGAATTTAAGGTTCTTGCCTCCTGGTGAAAGAATTTGGAGACAAGCAGGGAGGTTAAGAAAGTAACGCTCATGTGGCATGCATGCTCGGTTGTGTCCGGCTCTTTAAGACCTCATGGGCTGTACCCTGCCAGGCTCCTTTTTACTGTCTGAGTCAAGCGAAGGGAGAATTTATTTAAGAAAGAATACGCTCTCAGAGAGGGCTTCCCTGGTGGCTCAGACAGTAGAGAATCTGCCTGAAATGCTGGAGACCTAGGTTATTGCATCCTTGGGTCGGGAAGATCCCCTGGAGAAGGGAATGGCTACCCACTCCAGTAATCTCGCCTGGAGAATTCCACAGACAGAGGAGTCTGCTGGTCTACAGTTCATGGGGTCGCAAAGAGTCAGACAGGACTGAGTGACTGACGTTTTCACTTTCTCTAAGAAAACTAACCATAAGTGATAATCAGGAGAACCAAAGACCTTTAGAGAAGTGAATGAATGGTTGATAGCTTTCAGTCCTGAGGAACCAGCACAAACATCTTTTGCAGACAGAGTTACATGTGATGCTTTATCATACAAACTCTAAGTTGGTTCTGGAGAGCATAGTGGTGTAGGATTTTAATATGAAGATTTCTGCTGTAAATTCAGCTCACTGAAAGCAGAGCACTTGGCTTATCTATGTCCTCCATAGCTCAAAAGGAGCTTTTGTTGAATTAATTCTATCCAGAGAGAAAAGGGTTTCCCTGATGGCTCAGTTGGTAAAGAATCCACCTGCAATGCAGGAGACCCTGATTCGATTCCTGGGTCAGGAAGATCCACTGGAGAAGGGATAGGCTACCTACTCCAGTGTTCTTGGGCTTCCCTTGTGGCTCAGCTGGTAAGTTTTCTGTCTCAGTCAGCAGGTAAAGAATCCGCCTGCAATGCGGGAGACCTGGGTTCCATACCTGGGTTGGGAAGATTCCCTGGAGAAGGGAATGGCTACCCATTCCAGTATTCTGGCCTGGAGAATTTCATGGACTGTACAGCCCATGGGGTCACAAAGAGTTGGACACAACTGAGCGACTTTCACTTTCCCTTTCAAAGAGGAAACCGTACTGGTGCTTTAGATCTTATGGGAACCTCAGGAGCCCATGATGCTATTAACTTAGAAGTCACAGTGAAAAGAAAAAGAAGTGTTGGGCATCTCTAGATCTGAATCCTACCTTTTCTAAAAAAGATATTAGAAAAAGTTTAGAAAAGGGGGTTCATTTCCATGTTCAAAGATTCTAAAGAGAGAGATTTTCTGGAAATGATGAGAGACTTTCAAAATCCAAATCCTGAATGCACAATTATAAGCGACCCTAGGGGAGTTCAAAGAGTAAGAATTTCTGTGGGAATATAACTGGATCCCTTTTAAGTCAATCTTTTGAAAGGAGATGCACATTAAAAAAAAAATCAAAGAAAAGGTACATAACTGATTACAGATTCTGAAAAAAAGAGAAATAAATATGTAAATATAATGCCAGATAATATAAGGCCTACAATGGTGGGGTGTTTTGAAAAATGTTCAGAAACTTAATTAGTTTTGCAAAGCTAGTTGAAACAAGAATAATAAGAAGGATGTTATAGGTCCATTTCTGGGTAGCTTAATATGAGACTAGAGAATAAAAATGAGAAATCAAGAACCATTCATGCTTCATTTCTTCCATATTGTCCAAGAGAATGAACTTTACATTGGACAAAAGAGACTCTTTCTCATATACTTAGGGAATCAGATGGTGAGAAAGCATTTGGTTGTTTGAGTCAGGCATCAAACAGAAGAATTGTTAGGTCTTAAAAAAAGTTTGAAAATATGATTTTAGATTCACTGTCAGTGTTTTTTTTTTCTAATACATTGTTGTCTAAAAACATACTAGGTTACCAGAGATAAGCAATCTTGATCCTAATTTCCAAAATTGAGAAAAGATAAATTGAAGCAACTCTAGGTTAGTATACTGTTGATCTTCCATAATATTAGGAAGCATAAGATGACTACTTTTTAAAAATGTCATAATAACTAGGACATCATTTGGGTTCAATAAGACCAAGTCATCCAAGTTAAACTATTTTTTCTCTTTTGTAAGTCTGCTATTTCCAGAAAGTACACTTTTCATATTTGAAGATGACACAGTCTTTTAGGCATTGCAGATAAATTTAGTGACATTACTAAAATTGAAAAATATTTCTGTTGGCTTGCATGATGGAAAGAAACAGACAAGATAATGTATATGTAAATCCAGCACCCAAGCACCAAGGAGGGAATATGTACTTAACAACATTAATGTCAGAGGTTTCAGTGGCTCACAGTTTGTATGGGAACCAACTGTGTGTCTCTGGCTTCTAAATATAGGTTACACAATCTTCTATTGCTCTACAGGTTTGCTGAGATTAGCAAAGTTTTCCACTGAGCAGTTCTCATCTGGTGGAGCCAGCTTTTAAGACAAACCCTAATAAACTAGAATTTCCTCCCCTGAGGATACCGAAAACCATGTTGTACGATGAACTTTTGAAGGAGTTGTAGATACTACTCTGGAAATGATAGACATGATGATTGTATCACATTTTTTTTTTCACTTAATACTATGTATTTAAGATTCCTCCATGTGTTTTCATGGCTTGATAACTCATTTCTTTTTAGCACTGAATATGGCATTATATTTTAATCATGGTAAAATATAAAAATATATTGCCTTTGGGTAGAGGCAGGATACAAAGAGTTATAAGGACAGAGAAAGATTCAGAGACAGATAAAGATTTTTTTGAGAAGTATCATACAGCTGAAGAGACTGGGGGTAGAACCCTAACTCAGTCACTTACTAGCTATGCCACTTTGAGCAAATTATGAGTTCTCCATCCTCAAGTATCTGATTTATACACTTTAAATCATAGTTCTTAATTTGAAGTGATGTTAGAACAACCAAGTAATATGAAAAATATGAAATTGCCTGGAACAGTTTCTGTGGTTTACCAAGAGCCCATTACATGTTAATTTCTGTTGAAAAGTACCTTTCAACCCTTTAGAATTTATGATTCTAGGAAGTACCATCACCTGAAAGTAATTTATTTTGTAATAAATTTATATAAAGTGACTTGTGTGAAGACATATTTATTTTGAGATACTATGCAGGAGTACTCTTGCCTGGAAAATCCCATGGACGGAGGAGCCTGGTGGGCTGCAGTCCATGGGGTCGCTAGGAGTCGGACACAACTGAGCGACTTCACTTTCACTTTTTATTTTCAAGCATTGGAGAAGGAAATGGCAACCCACTCCAGTGTTCTTGCCTGGAGAATCCCAGGGAAGGGGGAGCCTGGTGGGCTGCTGTCTATGGGGTCGCACAGAGTCGGACATGACTGAAGCGACTTAGCAGCAGCAGCTGCAGCAGCATGCAGGAGTCCTGGGCAACCATGGAAGAAACGAGGTTGCACAAGTCACGTTCCAGGCTGGAGACAGAGAACTTCCTCCTGGGCTGGTTAGTGAGAGTCACAGATGCATCTATAGGGTGAAGCTGCTTGGTTAGTCAGAGACCAGGTTTGAAGGCTGGTAACACTTACCAGAAGACTCTTGAGAGTCCCTTGGACTGCAAGGAGATCCAACCAGTCCATTCTGAAGGAGATCAACTTTGGAATTTCTTTGGAGGGAATGATGCTGAAGCTGAAACTCCAGTACTTTGGCCACCTCATGCGAAGAGTTGACTCATTGGAAAAGACTCTGATGCTGGGAGGGATTGGGGGCAGGAGGAAAAGGGTACAACAGAGGATGAGATGGCTGGATGGCATCACTGACTCGATGCACGTGAGTCTGAATGAACTCCGGGAGTTGGTGATGGACAGGGAAGCCTGGTGTGCTGCAATTCATGGGGTCGCAAAGAGTCAGACATGACTGAGTGACTGAACTGAACTGAACACTTACCGGGACAGAAGATGGAGTGAAACCAAAGATCAAAGATGCAGGAAGAGTGGGAGGGAGAACACATTGCAAACAAAGAATTATGCCAGTTGAACAAGTCAGACTTCTAACAGAGCAAGGATTTTTAGGAAAGTCAGGTAAAGGTGGGGCCTTAGGCACTGAGATGCTTTTATTTCTCCCCTCATGCTGCTGAGCTTCATCTCCTGTTTGTCATCTGCCTGCCTGGCCAGTGAGCATCCATTCTCTCACTGCTCTCCTCAAGGTCTCCTCTAAAGCTTTTCCAGCAACGCTTGGTAGAAATGACAGCTTCTTTCTGTGTCCTGTACACATTCCTCCCATTATCACATGGACCATTTTATTCACTCACACTGATTCCAACCTATTAAACATCACATGCTTTGTAGGGAGAGGCAGTGTCTCCTCTGCCTCCCTGGGAATTAATGGAGTAAATGGATGAAATACAAAGATGAGCAGAAAAGGAGGCTGAAAGATAGGCGAGTCATTCAGACTCTCTGGAGGAGTCTTTGAGGGGAAAGAATTAGCTGAGCATCATCATCTTAAAAGGCCTCACGTCTCCCAACATTTAAGTTGATCTAGATTTGATCTAGATGTTGAATAAACAGATAGAAGACATTCATGATAGCTAAGTTTCTTCAATCGTGTCTGACTCTTGATGACCTTATAGACTGTAGCCCGCCAGGCTGTTCTGTCCATGGGATTCTCTAAACAAGAATTCTGGAGTGGGTTGCCATGCCCTTCTCCAGGGGAAGATCCTTGCTTTTTATTTAGTGTGATGACTTCGGATCTCACACCCGCCACCACTAGGACATAGCTTGTCACGTCCCTGCCTTTCTCACTTCCACACTGGAGATTCCTTGGGTCCAGAGATTCCTTGGGTCCACGAAGACACCATTCATTTCTGTAATTCTCTCACTGCATTCCTTCCTAGCTACTGACTCACATAACATAGGCACCACATTAGTAATTCTGGAGTGAATGAATTAATGATAAAGTCTCAGATATTCAGCCTTTACCAACACCCACTGCATAATAATAACAGTTTTCCAGCTTCAGGAACCCAGATTTACCCTTAGTACAGACAGGCAGATTGATGATTTGGAGGTCTGAACCAACAGGAAGAAGGAGTCCATCTGCCTTCTTATTACTTGATCAGCAGTCAAATCAGATCAACAGCCTAATCCCCAGATGTAGTGTAGTCTGTGCCTTTCAGATTAACATCTCCAAAGCCTCAGTGTGTGGTCCAGCCCCAGGTAGGCCTGTGACATCAGTGTAAGAATTCCTGACAAGGGTTAATTGTGCCTCAGGTGAGCCTTTGCCTGCTTTACAAAAGCTAAAAAAAAAAAGTCGACCCTTAGACAGGGTTAGTTTAAGTCTAGTTTAATTGTTTCCGTGTGGACTCTTAGGAAGAAATATTAGCCCAGGGATTTTAATGCAATTAGAATTTAAATTCTACTTTCTGCAAAGAAATGAGTTTTCATTAACACTACTGATCTGTAATGGTTTCCGAAATCCCCAGGCTGCCAAAGCATGTATTTGATACAAAGCCTGGATTCTTCTCAGTGTGTATTTCTTCATTCCAGTACCCATATATTCATTCATTCAGCCAATATTCAAAAAAATTTTAATGTATGAATGGTAAATTATCTGTTTTCTAAGGACATTGAGGCTGAAAAAGATAGCTGCTGTTGCTGTTTAGTCATTGTGTCTGACTCTTTGCCACCCCATGGAATGTAGCCTGCCAGGTTCCTCTGTCCATGGGATTCTCCAGGAAAGAATACTGAAGTGGTTGCCATGCCCTCCTCTAGGAGATCCCTAGGAATCGATCCTTCATCTCCTAATAAGAGAATTGTAAACTCCTCTATTTTACTGGACACTTTAGGATGACAAGGAGCTCAAACCAGTCAAACCTAAAGGAAATCAACCCTGAATATTCATTGGAAGGACTGATGCTGAAGCTGAAACTCCAGTAGTTTGGCCACCTGGTGCAAAGAGCCAACTCATTGGAAAAGATCCTGATGCTAGGAAAGATTGAGGGTAGGGGGAGAAGGTGGGTGACAGAGGATGAGATGGTTAATAGCATCACTGACTCAATGGACATAAATTTGAGTGAATTCCGTGAGATAGTGAAGGTCAAGGAAGACTGGTGTGCTGCAGTCCACAGGTTGCAAAGAGTTGGACACAACTTAGTGACTGAACAACAATACTCATATTTTGTTAATTTTTATATCATAACATCTATTTCAGTTCCTGGCACATAGTAGGAACTCTGTAAACACTTATTAACATGGGGACAAATTTCCTGATCTTGTAGAGAAATTTTTGTCAAACATGAATGCTTATCAAATGTGGAGAATAACATTATCTTGTGGCTAACATCATTGAAATTGAAACAGCCATAGATGCAAACTTTAGATAAAAAATAGACCGGCTGGTTTAAGATGTCAGAGGTCATCATGCTGATAGACATTTTCAGCTGCTGGAAGAACCTTCAAAACTAAAGCTGTATTTGAACGGTGTCAGAAAGGAAGTGAGTGTGCATGAGGTGTCTGAGAAAAGATTGATCACAGTTCAGTCTGAGCTGTTTAAGAGGTGAAGTTTTAACTGATTAGATCAGATTGTGTTTTGAAAATAAATGGAAAGCATACAGGTCTCTGATTTTTGTTTATTTATTTATTTATTTTTAAGAAAAGTGGAAGCAAAACTCTGTTAGATGTGGCATTCTTTTGGAAAAACAACTTTATTAAATAATAAAAATATAAAACAGAAGCATTGTTATTGCCAAAACTGCTTCTATTTTTAATATAAATCATATGTACTTGATGAGCTGGAAAGAGAACCGAAGATTACTTAGCCCAAGCTGTTTTTATTCTAGACACATAAAGGACGGAATGTTTAGAATTTCAAGGACTGTGAAGGGTCTGAGATTTCACCCTACTCGCAGACTAGCTAGTCGGCTTATCACAGGGACATGAATGCTGGCAGGAGATTCCAGACTCCTGAGTCAGAGGTGGAAGACAGGTTGCTACTGAAGTGATTGCAGCCAGTGTGTTAGCATCTGTGCACTTGAATCTTAAGCCCCTGGTTCCACAGGCGAACAGTACCGAGTCTACCTACCCACAGGGGGCCGCACTCAAGAACCGGAGCCCAGAGCTTAGGGACTCTGAATTTTTCGAAGTGGTCCCAAAGCATATTTGTCCTTCCCTCTGTAAGGAGACTGATCTTTATTACATGGGGAATAAACATGCTTGCCCTTTTCCCTGGAGGGAGATACTGTCTCCATCTTCCAAGGCTGTTTGCTACACAGATATCTTTGCAAACATTGTCCAGAGAAAGGGTAGTCAGCGTCTCATCGTCAAGATCTGCGGAAATTCAAGAACTCCATGGAGATTTGTTTCCCAAAAGTAGTATCTCACCCATAGGTGACCATAAGGCTGTTTTTGAGCCTAGAGTTTTTTTTTTTCACACCACCATAGTATTTCCCTGTAAACACTCCAACACAGCGCATAGAGCTTTTTTCTAGAAACCTTGTTTCTCCCAATTTGAGAAGCAACCTTTGAAATCTTTGTGATGCAATTTAGAGTCAGTACCGTATGTGGACTCCTAACTGCACATTACTTTACTGCCTCTCTTGCTTCCAAGGTCAGCATTGGTTTACCAATTTCAGCTTTGATAGGATCTAGTCAGGCATCTCTTGAGTTAATGAAACAGTGGTACTAGTGAAGAGTGGACAGGATCCAGACATCAAAGAAGCCTGAATAAAGGCAACTCAGCATAAAACATGACTCTCCCACTTTTTCAATAAGAGGAACTAATATTTTTGGCTGGTCTAAATGTCTGACTCTTAGAGATGTAGGTGAAAATCTATGGCTTATTTATAATTCTTAATTTATAATTTTAATTATTCGTATATACTTAAAGCCACATATGCAATTATATGGCATATTAGTAACACTTCTTTTTCTCTTATTTTCTAAAACAATGTCATTCAGATTCTTCACATGTATTTCAACATTAGAGCCACTTTAAAAGTGAAAAGTGAAAGTGTTAGTTTCTCAGCTGTATCTGACAGTTTATGACCCCATAGACTGTAGCCACCAGGCTCCTCTGTCCAGGGAATTCTCCAGGCAAGAATACTGGAGTGGATAGCCATTCCCTTCTCCAGGGGATCTCCCCAACCCAGGGATCAAACCCAGGTCTCTTGCATTGCATGCAGATTCTTTTGCTGTCTGAACCACCAGGGAAGCCCATTTGGGCCACTAGGGAGCCACTTTGGGGTCATCTAATACACTATTTTATGACCATCATTTCTACATTCTACACTCATATACATTTAAAAAAATTCAATAGATTTGTTTCTGTGTATGATGTTACCATTATATATTTTATCTCATGCCATGAATATATTAGGAAAGTTCCTTATATATCTATGTCATATGTATGTATGTAATCTCTAAAATATAGCAACACCATATGACTTTTCAAAGTGATATTTTAAAACTTTGAATACAGTAGCTGCCAAAGGTATGAAGACATAAATCTAGAAATTAGTCCTAAATCCAGGTTACATTTCTTGGCTTCCCCTTTCTATCAATTTATTCAGCCGAGCACCAGAAACATCTCAACCAGAATTCGCTGAGAACATTTCAGGCTAAAGCAGTTTCTTCAGAACACATACAGAGCCCGGAACCATCAGAGATTTAATGTAGAAACATTTTCTCTTTACTGTGTGATGATTTAAGGGGTGGAGGGTAATCTCACTTTGTTATGCATGCAGTGTTAGCTTAGTTTAGGAGAGTCATTTGAAATTCTGATCTCATTTTTCTCATCATTAAAATACACAAAACTGTGTATACTGCTTAAGTTTTAGAGTTGGTATGGGTGTGAAAGAACATTTTTTAAGTTTTATTTTGATGTGGACCATTTTTAAAGTATTTATTGAATTCTTTACAATATTACTTCTGTTTTAAGTTTTGGTTTTTGGCTTTGAGGCATTTGGGATCTTAGTTCCCCAACCAGGGATCTAAGCTGTACCCACTGCTTGGAAGTCAAGGTCTTAACCATTGGACCACCAGGGAAGTCCCGGAAAGAATTTATAAATTACAGTTTCCATGTGCATGAGTATCTGTTCATGCTGTTCCTTCTCCTTTATTCTCCACCTAAATTTGTTGGCACTGTATCACCCTAGCACCAAAACTTCAAATTTGGAAAGTATCTTTAATATACCCCTTTGTCAAACTAATTACCAAGTCCTGCTGATTTTTTCTCTTAGGTGGATCCTAGTCTTTATGCTTGTCTCTTCCCAACTACTGCTGCCTTCATTCCAACCTTGATCATCTTGTCTTGACAGCCTCCGTGATATCCTTGCAGCCTCTTTTTGCACAGCCATCAGAGCAATCTATCTTTCATGCACATGAAACCATGTCACTCCCAGGATTAAAATCTTTAAATGTCTCCTTATTTGCCTGAAGTCATACTTCAAGTGCGTTTTGTGATACTAGGTTTTACAAAGAAGTATTCTCTTAGAAAAGAATTCAATAGTAAAAAGAAAATTGGAAATTCTATAGGGTATACTTAAAATTCTTGTTGCTGAAAAATTCTCATTTGCATATAAAAGGCTCTTAGAAGTCTTGGGATAAAGACATCTTTAAGTCTTTCCCAAATAACAATATATATTTCCAAATTATTTGGTAATAAAATTATTTTGTTTGGCAAAATATTTAGTAAAGCTCTAAGAAAGGCAAGCCTGCAAAATAATGCCCAGACTCCTCAGTATGCTCCAGGGCCCCCTTACTCCCTCTATCTCCACCTCTCTCCTCTCCTGGACGTTGCCTCCGAGTTCCAGTAACTGTCAGCAGAGTTAATGAGAAAAAGAGAGGGGTTTGATCTCCTCAGAAATTAAGGGAGAGTCTACACTCTTAAAATGTTAGTAAGTTAAATTATTTGTTAGTTTTACTATATATTTAAAATTGTTCTTAGATAATAACATATAACCCAGTCTTTTTCTTCAGTTCAGTTCAGTTCAGTCACTCAGTAGTGTCCAACTCTTTGCGACCCCATGAATCGCAGCACACCAGGCCTCCCTGTCCATCACCAGCTCCCAGAGTTCACTCAAACTCATGTCCATCGAGTAGGTGATGCCATCCAGCTATCTCATCCTCTCTTGTCCCCTTTTCTTCCTGCCCCCAATCCCTCCCAGCATCAGTCTTTTCCAATGAGTCAACTCTTCGCATGAGGTGGCCAAAGTCCTGGAGTTTCAGCTTTAGCATCATTCCTTCCAAAGAACACCTAGGACTAATCTCCTTTAGAATAGACTAGTTGGATCTCCTTGCAGTCCAAGGGACTCTCAAGAGTCTTCTCCAACACCACAGTTCAAAGGCATCAATTCTTTGGCACTCAGCTTCCTTCACAGTCCAACTCTCACATCCATACATGACCACTGGAAAAACCATAGCCTTGACTAGACGGACCTTAGTCGGCAAAGTAATGTCGCTGCTTTTCAATATGCTATCTAGGTTGCTCATGACTTTCCTTCCAAGGAGTAAGTGTCTTTTAATTTCATGGCTGCAGTCACCATCTGCAGTAACCATCTGCAGTGATTTTGGAGCCCCCAAAAATAAAGTCTGACACTGTTTCCACTGTTTCCCCATCTATTTCCCATGAAGTGATGGGACCAGATGCCATGATCTTAGTTTTCTGAATGTTGCGCTCTAAGCCAACTTTTTCACTCTCCTCTTTCACTTTCATCAAGAGGCTTTTTAGTTCCTCTTCACTTCCTGCCATAAGGGTGGTGTCATCTGCATATCTGAGGTTATTGATATTTCTCCTGGCAATCTTGATTCCAGCTTGTGCTTCTTCCAGCCAGCGTTTCTCATGATGTACTCTGCATAGAAGTTAAATAAGCAGGGTGACAATATACAGCCTTGATGTACTCCTTTTCCTATTTGGAACCAGTCTAATGTTCCATGTCCACTTCTAACTGTTGCTTCCTGACCAGCATATAGGTTTCTCAAGAGGCAGGTCAGGTGGTCTGGTATTCCCATCTCTTTCATAATTTCCACAGTTTATTGTGATCTACACAGTCAAAGATACATATAAATGTCATCAAGCTGTTTGTTCTTTGATGATACCACAGGTTTCTAATTTTGGCTGATATTTTAAGAGGACACACTGGATTATATTACAGATTCATGAGGATTTTGTGTGTGTGTTTAGTTGCTAAGTCGTGTCTGACTGTTTGCTACCTTTTGGGCTGTAGCCCACTAGGCTCTTCTGTCCGTGGGATATTCCAGGCAAGCATACTGGAGTGGGTTTCCATTTCCTTCTCCAGGGAATCTTCCTGACCCAGGATTGAATCTGTGTCTTCTGCATTGCAGGCGGATTCTTTACCTGCTGAGCCATTGGGGAAGCCACGCTATGGGGATAACAGATAGAAAAGCCTATCCAACTTATCAAGGCTAAGTGTTGTTCATGTCTCAGGCACACACATGGAGGAAAGGCTGGAATTGTATCACTGACAGTTTCACCAAGAAGTATAGAAGTTTATAAGATTGAGAGTTAAAGCTCATTAATGTTCTTTGACTTTTTTTTCTGATACTCAAAGGACCTGAAGATAGTTTGATAATGAGACTGTTCTTCATTTCCAGATTGAAATTAGACATGATTAGGAATGCTGAAGTACTGGGCAGGTCAATTGTGCACCATTATTAGAGCCATTTAATGCATTTTAATGGTGGTTGATAAGGTACAAAATGCTACGTAAGCCAAAAGAAGTTTTATTCCATTATATGTAAGCATAGATATGGATGAGCCCACATTTGCATTTTTTATGCATTAGTTCAAAAAATTTAACATATTCTTTGAGATATGAGTGGTAGAATATGTAATTTCTGAGCAATGAGCATTGCTGATGCCAGCATATCAAGTTCCCTAGACACAGATTGTCCTTTAACAGTGAATTCAAGAAAAGATGTCTTTAGCATTTGTGTTGCTGAAGAATCATGCTCTGAGTTATAAAGTCAATTGCTTGTGTGACTAGCTTATTCTACTTATTTTCTCAAATTTATTAATAAATATGAAATAGTAGCTCACATGTGATTGTATTATTTACATCAGGCTTACAGAGTTCATTGATTTATATGTAAACAAGCAAACAAACAAAAGAGTTCAAAGACATTTTGTAGGGGAGTTTCCATTTTTTTAGCTATGCTTTTAAATCTGTTACTAATTCCCATGTACTTTAGATAAGATTCCAAACTTTAAACATTATTTTCCAACTTCCCTGGCGGTTCAGACAGTAAAGAATCTGCCTTCAATGCAGGAGACCTGGGTTTGATCCCTGGGTCAAGAAGATCCCCTGGAAAGGAAATGGCTACCTACTCTAGTATTCTTGCCTGGAGAATTCCATGGACAGAGGAGCCTCATGGGCTACAGTCCATAGGGTTGCAAAGAGATGGCCACGACTGAGCAGCTAACACTTTCACTTTTTCTTAAAAAACAACTTAAGTGTTGGGATTGGATAAGATCAGTAAATATCATTCTTTCTGTCCTTTGTGTTCATCTGGTTTGGAAATCACTGAGACACAGACACAGACAGAGATCACAATAGCACTTTTGCTTTTTACCTGATGAAGAGCTATTGAACTGCACAGTCTATGACTGTCAGTTAAGTAAAGTGGATGTATTAACGTTTCCTGATCCCCACACTAGCCTGGGGACCACTGTCCCAGAGCAGAGATTTGTATCTTAAAAGCAAAGACACTTCCCCAGGGTTGCTACCTCTGTTTGGCCCAGGGGAGGAGGACATTTGGAGACCAAATTCTCCAAGCTCCACCTAGTCAAGAGGCCAGGTGGCTGTCATCCACTGACTGGTCTCTCCATGACTCTACACTTTGGAGAGTAAGCAGGCTGAGGCCACAAGTCTTCTCTTAGAAACCAGCAAGCATCCCCCCACTTAGACACTCTTCACTGGCTCTCCTGCTGTGGGTGTGTGGTTTATGGGGGCAGGACACCCCTGCACACTCTTCTCTGGAGGTGCCACTGCCCTGTGTTGTCACTGGAGCAGCGATGGGAAAGCCTCCTATGCCTCCATCCTGTTCCTCGTGTAAAAGCTGCATGGAGCTTGGTGGTAGTGTTCCTGGTTGTCATCCTGATGTCAAGCTCCTCCCGGCCTAGGAACATCTCTGTGATGGGTCTGTGAGCCACGCTGCGGCTCCTCAGGGCCACCCACACCCGGAAACTCACCTGCCCTCAGTGCTGATTTACTGCAGTTTTCCTTGTCCTTGAGCCCTGTCCAGAGACCTGGGTGGGGATACAGCCAGGCAGGAGGGGGGAGTGGTCTGTCCAGATTATGGGGTCATGGGGTCACTGTTGCACTGAGCAGCTGGGTTCATTGTGTAAATGACTCTGCTCCTGCCTATGGGATTAACATGTGGTTGGGCTGGATACTGGCGGAGGTTCCCAAGCAGCTTGTGCTTAGCCCTTGATGAAAGTGTTGAAAGTGTTACTCACTCAGTCATGTCCAACTCTGCTACCCCATGAACTGTAGGCTCCTCTGTCCATGGGATTCTCCAGGCAAGAATATTGGGGTGAGTAGCCATTTCCTTCTCCAGGGCATCTTCCCAGCACAGGGATCAAATCCAGGACTCCTGTATTGCCGGCACATTTTTTACCATCTGAACCCCTGAGGATTTAATCTCAAAGAAAATTGCAATCAGGACATAACCAGGCAGGGTTTGCTAAAAAGAAACCAGCTTTTGACCATTTGGAGTAGGAAAGAACCCTTTTGTGAAAGCTCTTGAGAGCATAGGAAGGCAGAAATTGTTCATAAACCTTGTGGTGGTTCCGAACAGCAAGGGTCTTTCCTGTTAATGGATTAGAATGCAGCTAGCTCGTGTGTTTAAAACAGTCAAGGCACAGTTCTAAGAGCTTAGCATGAATTAACTCATTTAAGATGAATTAACTCATGTGCAGTCTCAGAATAACCCAATGAGTTTGTACTAACGTTATTATAATTTTTATCTTCATATTATTAAAAAATGGGATGAGAGTCATATAAGGCTAAGTAACCTCCTGAATTTCATCAAGTTAGAAAATGCCAGAGTCAGAGTTACAGCTGGTCTTTAGATTAGCCAGAGCACATAACCCCTACAAGCTGCCACTTCTCATCAGTGTACTATGATTGTCTGAAATCCCTAACAAACTGAGTCCAATGCTAGAAAGTGAGTCTCTGACCTGTGGTTGTTTAGAAAGTTGTAAAGGAAATATAACAAATGCCATTTATTAGAAAGAATTTTTAGTGTTGGTTTGATTTCAGCAGCATTTTCAGTAAATGAAATTTTTTATGTGACTTGATCTTACGTTTATGGATCATTTGCTCTGCTTTGCCTTTAATGTTTATATTTGAAGTGCTACATGATGTATTTAGATGTTTACTGCTTTTTAAGTTGGTCTTTTCTTCCCTCTATTAGCATAGTAAGCATCCTGAAAGAAGTACTTAGCAATAATAGTAACTCATTAAATATTTGTACAATGATTAAATGAAGTTAAAAAGTTATTTATTTAGTCTAAAGTGCCCCATTTTCTTTCTCACTATACTTTTAAACTAAGAGTAGCTCTCACTAACTCAAAATTTTTAGGGAGGGGAGTTGAGACAAATGAATTGTTGAAAATTCTTGCAGGTCTGTGATTTTATTAAATGTTTTACCTAATGACTCATATTCTTAATACAAATATGTGCTTAATGATTCATGTTCTGAACATTAGTATGTACTTATTTATTTTTAATTGATGTAATGTGAAGTGAGCAGTGACGAGTTAAGTGTTTTAAAAGATTTTCTGTGCCATTCCCAGCAGGTACAGTAATGAGCAAACTTGTGAATGTTTCTTTCTACTTCTAGGCTTTGTACACATGGTTTCCTCTGCCTTTAGTGCTCACTTCCTCCTTTCCACCTTGAAAACTCTTGTTCTTCTTTTGTTCTTAATTTTCCATGTGTCTTCTTCCAGGAGGCGTTACTGGGCCCTCCAAGATGAGTCAAATACACGTTCTATATTACCTGCTCGGGTACGTGTGCAGTCGTTTCAGTCATATCCGACTCTGTATGACCCCGTGGACTGTAGGCCACCAGGCTCCTCTGTCCATGGGATTCTCCAGGCAAGAATACTGGAGTGTGTTGCCGTGCCCTCCTCCAGGGGATCTTCCCAACCCAGAGATCAAACCCGTGTCTCTTATGTCTCCTGCAGTGGCAGGCAGGTTCTTTACCATTAGCATCACCCAGGTCCCTTCTGTAATGCACCATAACCTGCTCATCTTTTGGTCTGTTTTTCCACAGGACCCTATAGTTCTTGATGGCTGAGATTCTTTCCAGCACCTAGTACAAGATACGCTGCAGTGGAGCATTTCAATAAATACTGACTGAATGAGCGAGTGAGTGAATGAATGAATAAAGGAGCACCAGGGATAAGGCAAAGGAATATGCTATCAGAGTCACTCTTAAGCAATATAATGTAATTTAGAAAACAGAATAAGAGCAGGAGGCAGTTTTTAGAGGGACAAATTCAGAATGTTCAGTATAACACAGATGTTTATAATGGCTTCCAAAGAGCTGGATGTATATATCGATGTATATATCAATATATCCCAAACAGTTCCCAGAGGTTTTGTGTCAATTCCGGAAGCAAGGAGGGTGGAACATAGCACTGGGGAAAACAAGCACAGACAACACTTGATAGGAAACAGGAGCTGCAGAGAGAGTTCTGTGTGTCAAACTGAGGGACAGTTTCTCTGCTGGGTGGAGAAACCCAGGAGGCGTTGGACACTGCATGAGAAGCAGACAGGAGAAACTGCAGAACAAAAGCAAAAGCGTACAGTTCCAGTAAAAACAAACGGACACTGTTAGAGTAAGATAAAGGAATAGTGTAGGAGGATAGGAAATCAGAGTATGAATAACAATATATAGGTGGTGCTAATGGTAAAGAACCCACCTCCCAATGCAGGAGACATAAGAGGTACAGGTTTGATTCCTGGCTTGAGAAGATCCCCTGGAGGAGGAAACGGTAACTTTCCTGGAGGATCCCATGGATAGAGGAGCCTGTCAGGCTACAGTCCATTGGGTTGCAAAGAGTCGGACACGACTGGAGCGACTCAGCATGCACGCAAAGCTCTCAAAGATGCTGTAGTAACTGAGTACTGTTCTGAAGACTTTGTGAAGGCAAAGTGCCGTGGAGCACGTACTTGGGGATGATGTTCCCATTCATTTCCTGGGGCTGCCTCTGTGCACTCCTAAGGTATCTTCGGACTTTTGATTCTCTTGACAATTCTCTTGACAAGAATTCTCTTGATTCTCAGTGAACCAGCGTGATGATGGCCAGGGTCTTTTCACTGGAGCTCACTTTCTTGATTGTGTCTAGCTTTTTCATCTACAGTTTCAATTCTGTCTTGCCTCAGCTCTCACAGTAGGAACAGTGGATGCTACCTAACTGTCTGGGACGATGAACATTCAGTCTGTCTCCTCAACGTACTGGTCTTCAATGTTGTCCTTGGAACTGTTCTTCTCTTTGAAGATTTGTGTGAAGCTGCAATGCTGCCCCATTAAATGAGCATATCAGCTATATGACAGTGTATCCCAAAGTGCTACTCAAATGTTAGTGAGTATTATTTGGGTAGATAAAATATATTTTTCAAAAATTACAATGGAAAACTATATGTTTCAAGTTCCTTAAACTGTCAGAGAAAGGAGATAACCATTTCTGACTGGAGTCATGGAACAAAAATGCCAGAGATTAGAGAAAAATTATTTTGTGTCTAGTCCATCAGCAAACTTTTAGGCAAGCCAATATTTATAATAAAGTCTATTGGAAAATCTACTACCAATGACTAGTGCTCCTTGAAAGAAAGACATATTTTCTTTTTCAAGCAGAAGAAATGAATTGCTAGTCTGAAATTAGAAAGGTGTTTAACTAGTTCTTATTGTCTTTCTGTTTTTCAATACTGGTTAGAAATTATGCAACTTATGTAGAATGATGCACTGTACCATAATAATGGGGAATGGTTACTCAGAGGATATTTCTCATTTGATTTTCCTTCTGTAGAGGTTTGTGTGAGTTTAACATTTTTCATGTATCACTTTCTTTAAAACCTATTGGAGAATAAGGAAAAGCCAATGTTTATTGAGCATGCTAATGAGTGAATGAATAGTTTTCTGTATGTGCTCTGTTGTATTCCTATTAAATGAAAGCACTGAAACAAATTAGAGCATTACCGAAAGTGTATATTAATAGATTCAGGCTTTTTAACGTACAAAAAGTCAATTAACATATCAAGACTTAGAGCAATGCCATGAAGGTAATTATAAAACTTCTGTGAAAGTCTTTTTTTTCCAAATCATTTAACTTCTATAGCTTGGAGATTTTATAGCAGAGGGTTTACGATGACAGTGTAGGAAGATCTCAAACTCACCTCTTGCCATGGATAGGACAGATCTCTAACTATGTATGGAATGATCCCCTCAGAAAGGGATTTGAAAACTGAATGAACAGAGCTTCCTCAACAAAGCATGGAAGGATAGCATCAGGACATGTAGGAGAGGCAGAGAAAGTCTTAGCAAAGGGTAAAAAAAAATAATCCCAGCCATGGAAGCCACAAGTGGGAGAGATCACAGAGATAGATATTTTCCCTGAAGAGTGAGAGATTCTGGCTCCACTGGGCACTCCAACCCAGAAATCCTGCACAGGAAAGTCGACCCCCTAAATAC
Source organism: Capricornis sumatraensis (assembly GCF_032405125.1). NCBI lineage: Eukaryota > Metazoa > Chordata > Mammalia > Artiodactyla > Bovidae > Capricornis > Capricornis sumatraensis. The sequence goes on from NC_091079.1 coordinate 46,716,221, forward strand.
CTGGCCTTGAAAACCAACAAAGCCCATGTTCAGGAAATCATAGGATTGCAGTGGATGGACAAACTCCCTCTTTAGGAGCCCACACCAAGACTGACTTGACCCAAAACCATTATAGGGAATCCGACTCTTCTAGTCTTCCCATACTAGTTTTATTTCCTATGGGATATTTCAATTGTATAGCTCACTTTAAAGTTTTTCATACTAAGTCACTTCAGTCGTGTCCGACTCTATGTGACCCCATAGACGGCAGCCCACTAGGCTCCCTCGTCCCTGGGATTCTCCAGGCAAGAACACTGGAATGGGTTGCCATTTCCTTCTCCAATGCATGAAAGTGGAAAGTGAAAAGTGAAAGTGAAGTTGCTCAGTCGTGTCCGACCCTTAGCGACCCCATGGACTGCAGCTCACCAGGCTCCTCCATCCATGGGATTTTCCAGGCAAGAGTACTGGAGTGGGGTGCCATTGCCTTCTCTGAAAGTTTTTCTTGCTTCGGTTAATTAAAATATATGTGTTCTAAACCTTTTATTTGCAGATTCATTGTCCAGGCTGTTCTTCAAGACAAATAAGTAGAGCTTAGTTGTGATTTGTTGTTAAAAAATTGAGATCTAACAAAGAACTGCTGTGTAACTCTAAAGATATCAGAGGGTGAAGAATCAAAATAGGTGACATCTAAAAATCAAAGTCTAGATACTTTGTTTTTCAAATCATATTTCTTCATTTTTATAATTGAGAGGATTGTTGAAATTAAAAAATTTGATCTTATTATAGGGTGTTATTATTTTGATATATTTTCAAACGTAGAAAAATATAGAGAAAAAAACTGAAACACCGGTACATTTCTTGCTAAACCTATTCTCTCCCATCCTCCAAATGGCAGCATTTGGTGTTTATTTTTCCCAGTAATCTTTTTAAATTTTATTTTATGTTTAATTGGGTGATAATTGCTTTACAATATTGTGATGGTTTCTACCATACATCAACATGAATCTGCCATGAGAATACATATATTCCCTCCCTCTAAAAACACCCTCCCACCTGCTTCCCCATCCCACCCCTTAGGTTGTCACTTTTTATTCTTACAAATTCAGTTGCTACAAGAATTTCCCTAAGCCTGTGTGTGTGTGTTAGTCACTCAGCTGTGTCTGACTCTTTGTGACCCCATGGACTGTAGCCCACCAGGCTCCTCTGTCCATGGAATTCTTCAGGCATGAAAACTGGAGTAGGTAGCCATTCCCTTCTCCAGGGGATCTTCCAACCAAGGGATCCAACCTGGGTCTCCAGCATTGCAGGCAGATTCTTTACCACCTGAGCAATCTGTAAACTTATAGGAGGGAAATGGACAAATCACATAAGCACAAAACTTCAAGTTTACCAAGTTCTAATGTTATAATTTGCACTGCTCCCTACAGGATTGCAGAGTGCTTATTGCTATACCATCACTCAGTACTTTCTGAGAATTAATTTGTATTTATCTTTTGAGTATGAAGTTGTATCTCAGTGTTGTTTTAATTTGCATTTATCTGAGTAGTGTGAGCTTTGCATCTGGGTATTTGCTCTCCATATTTTTAAAAGTATTCAATAAAACTGTACTCATTAAAAAAGAGGATAAAGAAAACTCGGGAAGAAAAATATTGCCTGTAACTTTATTGTTTATGGAAGACAATTAGTATTTTACATATTAATGCATTTTCTTATTATCCTGTTTTTCTTTGAATATCATATTTAGTATATAACTATATATCATATATTGATTTTAGACAATTAATTCAGGAAGATTAATTTTTTAACATTCATATGTTCTTGATTGAGTACAAAAATATTTTTTACTGGGTGAATTTTTAGTCTTCAGTGTAAAAGAAACATTGACATGTGTTTTTCAACAGATCAGCTATATATATATATATATATATATACATATATTTGGATTCATTATATATATATGTATACATACATATGTATACATATATATATGTATATATATTCCTTGAGTGGACTTCACTGGTGGCTCAGTGGTAAAGAATCTGCCTGCAATGCAGGAGCTGCAGAAGATGTGGGTCTGAGCCCTGGGTTGGGAAGATCCACTCCCCCAGAGGTGGGCATGGCAACCCACTCCAATAATCTTGCCTGGAGAATCCCATGGACAGAAGAACCTGGGAGTGCTACAGTCCATGGGGTTGCAAAGAGTCAGATAAGGCTGAAGCAACTAAGTACGCATGCATGCAGTCATGCATTCCTTAATTGTGTTAATTTATTTAACAACTTGACTTTTTTGAATGGAAAATAGAGCCTTATTAACTAATAATTCTAGCACCATGTTTGATATTTAAGGAATCTTAACAAGAATGAAACCAATACTACCTATTGTAATAAATAATCATGAAAATTACAAAACATTATATTTGAATCATGAGCAGGAATGTGGTTTAAGAAACGTATTTTTGTCTGGCTGTGCAACAGATCCAGAAGAAAAGGTGCAGGAGTTTTGCAAAGTCCAACTGCCCCAGGCTGCACAGAGCACCTTGCAGTTATTTCCTCTGAGATTTAAACCCAGTTAAGGCAGACCCACCAATCTGGTTTTATCTGAGGCCTGAGTTGTAGATTTGTTTCTTTTCAAGATTGCCTGTAGTAAATCTCAAAGAACATTTGTAAACAGGAGCACATAAATGTGATGTGTCCGGAGCCCTAGCATAACTTGGTTTATTACCCTTCTGTTGGTTTAATACAGCAGTAATAATGTGGCTGACATCTCACTATGCCGTCTTGTTCGTGAGCCTCTGTCAACATTATGCTTCTGTCCTTCTGAATTTAATGCCCCAGGGAAGCCAGATCCAGACAACATACTTTGTTATTTGTTGTTGTTGTTGTCATTGTTTTGAAGGCTGTTTTCCTAATTCTCTTTCTCCTTTCATCCCTCTTCTTCCCATTGTCTTTGTTTGTACTGTTATTTCATTTTATTTTATTTTGTTTTATTTTTCTTTGTCCTTTTAAGATTCATCTACATTAAGATTGCTGTCTGTTTTTTTTTTTTTTTTTTTGGCTGGAGTGAAATTAATGCTTGCATGCATAGTAAGAACACTTTTATTGATTCCAGAATAAAAGACTTAGTTCCATTTTCTTTTTTCTTGACTTCTAGTTAAGTTATTGGTTCTTCCTCAGGAGCAACTTCAAGGCTGCCATTTTCTGCCCTCCATACTTAACCACAGTTTTCTTCTTTTAATATCTTTGAATTTTCTTTTAAATTCTGGGAGAGCTTTCCATGTGCTCCAATCCTTGGTTTTATTTTTGGCAGTGTAAATTCTGAACTGCAAATTTCTACTCTTCATCATGGATTTTAAACTAGCTTTTGTATTTTGTAGTAATTTTAATATTCTTGAATTCATTCCTTAGTTCACACAGCTCTGTTACATTGCATACTGTTGATTTTAATTTTCGCCTATTCTTTTTAGGCACTAGTGAGAATGCTGAACGTTTCTAAACTTTCCTCCTGATTTCTATGGTAAATTATCTTCAGTGATTTATCTGCCCCTCTTTATTTCTTGCAGACTAGGCTCCCTTTGCTTCTTTGACAGAAGTTTATCAAAATAATTTTGCTTTTCTGTTTTTCTTTTTTTCTTGTTCTTTAATATTTGATGTAGAAATGTATATCAAAGATCAAACTTAGTTCTGGTTTTATCCAATCAACATAAACTGGCTTTCCACTCTGATTATATTTCCCAAGATTAAAAAAAGTCATATTGATTAGCTGAGTGGCCCGATAGGTTACAATAAAGAATTTATGAAGACTGTAGATCTGGGTGTGTATCTTTTCCCTTTATCTATTTAAGCAATTGCTTAAAAAGAAAAAGAAAAATGAAAGCTGTATTTATATTACATAGACCTATAAGCTTTAAGTAATACTTAGTTATATACAGAAGGTGCATTAATAATTTTTACTATTTTTTCTCTAAAAGACAATGTATAATTATTAGATGTATCTTGTTTTAATATTATTTTTTAAGTAGGTAGAGGGTTCATTATTTCTTTTGAACTTTGGTCCTATTGTATTTCCTTTTTGTGATTCTAACAAAATATACATTTCTATGCTTGAAGGAGGAGAAAGTTGTCAGCTGAATGGATATCTTTAGACATTTATCTCGTGGTGGATATTCACACTACACATTTTGTGTCAAAATTAAATATCCTGAGCAATCAATCTTATTTAACCAGGGTTGTACTTTCTTGTGGACTTCCTTTACAGCCCAGTAAGTAAAGAATCCTCCTACAATGTAAGAAACACAGAAAACATGGGTTCAATCCCTGGGTTGGAAAGATCCCTTGGAGGAGGAAATGGCAACCCACTCCAGTATTCTTGCCTGGAGAGTCTCCATGGACTGAGGAGCCTGGCAGAGTTTTGATAGATAAATTTGAGTTTTATATGCTTGTTGGTATGCTGGCCTCATCCTAAAGAGGTATTGTTGTTTGATTAATTTTTATTTTATGTTTCCAGGTTGTCTTAGATAGCAACCAATTATACTCTCATAAAACCACAACTTCATGAAGTATTTACAGAAGAGCAGAACACACTTAAGACAGAGAGATAGATCACTTTTTGTAACATTCTCTGTCAAGTATGTGCTATAGTTAATATTTCATTAAATCCAATTTTCATGAAGATGTTTATTTTTAAAAGAGTATCTAGTATTTATTTCCATCATGGCACACTAATAAAGTTTTCAGAACTAAGGGAAGACTAAAAATGAGCTCTTGTTCCATTTTAAGAAACAAGTTGAATATGTTTAGCTAGACGTACAGGTAGAATCAAACAGATTCCATTACCAATGTCTCATTTTTTTTTTTACTTCTGCACCATTAGGGTCCAACAGACTTTGTTACTAAAAATGTGTGCGCTAAATGAAGAAAAATAGGTTTTGATGTGGAAGTGATGGTAACATTTGAAAGAAGTGATCTGTCTTAAAGTTTACAATAGCAAAATAATGAAATAAAACTGCTAACAGAAGATTAAAAAAAATTCAAATTACAGACAAGTATAATCTCAAGGACAGAGGCTCAGAAAAGGAATGTAGCTTATGTGTGTGTCTGACTCTTTGCAACCCTGTGGACTGTAGCCCACCAGGCTCTTCTGTCCATGGGATTCTCCAGGCAAGAATACTAGAGTGTGTTTCCATTTCCTCCTCCAGGGGATCTTCCTGACCCAGGACTCAAACCCATGTCCCCTGCATTGGCAGGTGGATTCTTTACCCCAGAGCCACCTGGGAAGCCCATTTCTGAGGGTAGAATAGGCAAATTATGAAAAGCAGCTTACAAGACATTTTCTTAAAATGTAGAATTCATATATTTCCTTTGACTCAGAAATCCTGTTTCTAGAAAATTGAAGGAAGACAACTGTGGTTTATGTGAAAGTATCACTAGAAAGAGCGTCACAGTGGAGCTGATTATGAGAGTTAAACGCCAGTCTCTTTTCATTCCAGATAAATAGTGGTTACCATAAAGGCTGTCAAACTTTAGATGAATTTTGAAAACCAAAATTTTTTTAAATTTACTTTTTAACTGAAGGATATAGCTTTACAGAATTTTGTTTTTTTCTGTCAAACCTCAACATGAATCAGCCATAGGTATACATATCTCTCTTCCCTTTTGAACTTCCCTCCCATTTCCCTCCCCATCCCACCCATTTAGGCTGATACAGAGCCCCTGTTTGGGTTTCCTGAGCCATACAGCAAATTTCCATTGGCTATCTATTTTACATATGGAAGTGTAAGTTTCCATTACTCTTTTCATACATCTCACCCTCTCCTCCCCTCTCCCCATGTCTATAAGTCTATTCTCTATGTCTGTTTTTCCATTGCTGCCCTGTAAATAAATTCTTCAGTGCCATTTTTTCTAGATTCTGTATATATGCATTAGCTTTCTCTTTCTGACTTACTTCACTCTGAATAATAGGTTCTAGGTTCATCTACCTCATTAGAACTGACTCAAATGCATTCCTTTTTATGGCTGACTAATATTTCATTGTGTATATGTACCACAACTTCTTTATTTATTCATCTGTTGATGGACATCTAGGTTGCTTCCATGTTCTAGCTATTGAAAATAGCACTGCAGTGAATAATGGGATACATGTGTCTGTTTCAATTTTGGTTTCCTCAGGGTATATGCCTAGGAGTGGGACTGCTGGGTCATATGGTGGTTTTATTACTAGTTTTTTAAGGAATCTTCATACCGTCTTCCATACTGACTGTATCAATTTACATTCCTGCCAAAAGTGCAAGAGTGTCCCCTTTTTTCCATACCCTCTCTAGCATTTATTGTTAGTAGACTTTTTGAAGATGGCCATTCTGACCAGTGTGTGCTGATATCTCATTGTAATTTTGACTTTCGTTTCTCTAATAATGAGTGATGTTGAGCATCTTTTCACGTGTTTGTTAGCCATCTGTATGTCTTCTTTGGAGAAATGTCTGTTTAGGTCTTTTCCCCACTTTTTGATTGGGTTGTTTGTTTTTCTGATATTGAGTTGTATGAGCTGCTTGTATATTTTGGAAATTAATCCTTTGTCAGTTGTATCCTTGGCTATTATTTTCTCCCACTCTTAGGGTTGTCTTTTCACCTTGCTTATAATTTCTTTTGCTGTGCAAAAGCTTTTAACTTTAATCAGGTCCCACATGTTGACTTTTGTTTTTATTTCAATTACTCTAGGAGGTGGATCATAGAGGATCTTACTTTGATTTATGTCATCGAGTGTTCTGCCTATGTTTCTGTCTAAGAGTTTTATAGTTTCCGGACTTACATTTAGGTCTTTAATCCATTTTGAGTTTATCTTTGTGCATGGTGTTAGGAAGTGTTCTAATTTCATTCTTTTACATGTAGCTGTCCAGTTTCCCAAGTACCATATATTGAAGAGGCTGTCTTTGCCCTATTGTATATTCTTGCCTCCTTTGTCAAAAATAAGGTACCCATAGGAGCATGGGTTTATTTCTGGGCTTTCTATCTTGTTCCGTTGGTCTATATTTCTGTTTTTGTGGCAGTACCATATCGTCTTGATGACTGTAGCTTTGTAGTATAAGTTGAAGTCAGGAAGGTTGATTCCTCCAATTCCATTCTTCTTTCTCAAGACTGCTTTGGCTATTCAAGGTCTTTTATGTTTCCATATGAATTGTAAATTTTTTTGCTCTAGTTCTGTGAAAAATGCCATTGGCAATTTGATAGGGATCACATTGAATCTATAGATTGTGTTTGCTGATATAGTCATTTTCACACTATTGATTCTTCCTACTCAGAAACATGCAATATCTCTCCATCTGTATATGTCATCTTTGATTTCTTTCATCAGGGCCTTATAATTTTCTGTGTATAGTTCGTCTCCTTAGATGAGTTTATTCCAAGATATTTAATTCTTTTTGTTGCAATGGTGAATGGAATTGATTCCTTCATTTCTCTTTCTGATTTTTCATTGTTTTATATAGAAATGCAAGTGATTTCTGTGTATTGATTTTGTATCCTGCAACTTTGCTAAATTCACTGATTAGCTCTAGTAATTTTATAATACTATCTTTAGGGTTTTCTGTGTATAGTATCATGTCATCTGCAAACAGTGAGAGCTTTACTTCTTTTCTGATCTGGATTCCTTTTATTTCTTTTTCTTTTCTGATTGCTGTAGCTAGGACTTCCAAAACTATGTTGAGTAATAGTGGGAAAAGCGGACACTCTTGCCTTGTTCCTGATCTTAAGGGGAATGCTTTCAGTTTTTCACTGTTGAGAATGTTTGCTGTAGGCTTATCATATATCCCCTTTATTATGTTGAGGTAGGTTCCTTCTATGCCTATTTTTTGAAGAGTTTTAATTATAAATTTGTCAAAGGCTTTTTCTGCACCTACTGAGATGTTCATATGTTTTTATATCTTTCAATTTGTTAATATGGTGCATCACATTGATTGATTTGCATATATTGAAGAATCCTTGCATTCCTGGAATAAACCCAGCTTGATCATGGTGTGTGAGTTTTTTGTTGTGCTGCTGAATTCTGTTTGCTAAAATTTTGTTGAGGATTTTTGCACCTATATTCATCAGTGATATTGGCCTATAGTTTTCTTTTTTCGTGTTTTCTTTGTCTGGTTTTGGTATCAAGGTGATAGTGGCCTTGTAGAATGAGTTTGGAAGTGTTTCTTCCTCTACAATTTTTTGAAAAAGTTTCAGAAGGATAGGCATTAGCTCTTCTCTAAATGTTTGATAAAATTCTCCTGTGGTCCTGGGCTTTTGTTTTCTGGGAGATTTTTAAATCACAGCTTCAATTTCAGAGCTTGTAATTTGATTGTTCAAAATTTCTATTTATTCCAGGTTCAGTCTTGGAAGATTGAACTTTTCTAAAAATCTGTCCATTTCTTCCAGGTTAACCATTTTACTGCCATATCTTTGTTCATAATAGTCTCTTATAATTCTTTCTATTTCTGCATTGTCTGTTGTAACCTCTCCTTTTTCATTTCTAATTTTGTTGATTTGATTTTTCTCACTTTTTTCGTGATGAATCTGGCTAAAGGTTTGCCAATTTTGTTTATCTTCTTAAAGAACCAGCTTTTAGTTTTATTAATCCTTACTAGTGTTTCTTTCATTTCTTTATCATTTATTTCTGCTTGGACATTTATGATTTCTTTAGTTCTACTAAATTTGGGGATTTTTTTGTTCTTTTTCCAGTCATTTTAGGTGTAAAATTAGGTCATCTATTCAATGTTTTTTTGTTTCTTGAGGTAGGATTGTATTGCTATAAACTTCCCTCTTAGAACTGCTTTTGCTGCATCCCACAGGTTTTGAGTTGTTGTGTTTTCATTGTCATTCATTTCTAGAAACTTTTTGATTTCCCTTTTGATTTCTTCAGTAACCTGTTGGTTATTTAGAAACATATTGTTTAATCTCCATGTGTTTGTGTTTCTTACAGTTTTTATTTCCTTGTAATTGATATCTAGTCTCATTGCGTTGTGGTCAGAGAAGATGCTTGATATGATTTCATTTTCTTAAATTAACTGAGGTTAGATTTGTGACCCAAGATGTGGTCTATCCTGGAGAATGTTCCATGTGCACTTGAGAAGAAGTTGTATTCTTCTACACTTGGATGGAATGTCCTGAGGATACCAATGAGATCCATCTCATCTAATGTATCATTTAAGACTTGTGTTTCCTTATTAATTTTCTGTTTTGATGATCTGTCCATTGGTGTGAATGGGGTGTTAAAGTCTCCTACTATTATTGTGTTACTGTCAATCTCTCTTTTTATGTCTGTTAGTGTTTGTCTTTTGTATTGAGGTGCTCCTATGTTGGGTGCATAGATATTTACAATTGCTATGTCTTTCTCTTGGATTGATCCCATGATCATTATATAGAATCCTGCCTTATCTCTTATAATATTCTTTATTCTATGGTCTATTTAGTCTGATATGAGTATTGCTACTCCAGCTTTCTTTTGCTTCCCATTTGCATGGAATGTATTTTTCCATCGTCTCACCTTCAGTCTGTATGTGTCTTTAGGTCTAAAGTGGGTTTCTTTTAGACAGCACATATATGGGTCTTATTTTTGTATCCATTCAGCCAATCTGTGTCTTTTGCTTGTAGCGTTTAATCCATTTACATTTAAAGTAATTATTGATTTGTATATTCCTATTGCCATTTTCTTAATTGTTTGGAGTTTGTTTTTGTAGGTCTTTCTCTTCTCTTTTACTTCCTGACTATATAAGTCCCTTTAACGTTTGTTGTAAAACTGGTTTGGTGGTAATGAATTCTCTTTACTTTTGATTGTCTGTAGAGCTTTGGATTTCTCCTTTGATTTTGTGCAATATCCTTGCCGGGTAGAGTAATCTTGGTTGTAGATTTTCCCCTTTCAATACTTTAAATATATCCTGCCATTCCCTTCTGGCCTGCAGAGTTTCTGCTTAAATATCAGCTGTTAAACGTATGGGATTTCCCTTGTATGATACTTGTCTCTTCTCCCTTGCTGTTTTCAATATTCTTTCTTTGTGTTTAATCTCTATTAGTTTGATTAGTATGTGTCTTGGTGTGTTTCTCCTTCGGTTTATCCTGTATGGGACTCTTTGTGCCTCTTGGGCTTGATTGACTATTTCCTTTTCCATGTTGGGGAAATTTTCAACTATAATCTCTTCAAAAATTTTCTCATGCCCTTTCTTTTACTTTTCTTCTTTTGGGACCTCCATAATTCAAATGATGGTGCATTTGATATTGTCCCAGAGGTCTCTGAGACTATCATCAGTTCTTTTCACTGTTTTTATTTTATTCTGTTCTTCAGAAGTTATTTCCATCATTTTTTCTTCCAACTCACTGATTCTTTCTTCTGCTTCAGATATTCTGCTATTGATTCCTTTAGAGTAGTATTAATTTCTGTTGTTGTGTTATTTGTCTCTATATGTTTATTCTTTAATTCCTCTAGGTCTTTGTTAATTGATTCTTGCATTTTCTCCATTCTGTTTTCACAGTTTTTGATCATCCTTTCTCCCATTATTCTGAATTCTTTTTCAGGTAGTTTGCCTATTTCCACTTCATTTATTTGGACTTCTGTGTATCTAGTTTGTTCCTTCATTTGTGCATTATCTCTCTGCCTTTTTATCATTTTTTAAAACTTATTGTATTTGAGATCTCCTTTTCCCAGGCTTCAAGGTTAAATACTTTCTTCCTTTCGGTTTCTGCCCACTCAGGTTGGTGCAGTGGTTTGTGTAATCTTCAGATTGGGTGACATGCTAATTTTTTTGTTTGTTTTTCCTCTGATGGTGGTAATCCTGTCTGATAGGAATGATGATTGGGTTTGTATATTTGTTTTGTTTGTTGTTTTGGATGAGGCATCCTGTACAGGGTTCTATTGTTGGTTGGGTGATGCCAGATCTTATATTCAAGTGGTTTCTTTTGTGGGATTTCTCACTATTTGATAATGCCTAGAGTTAGCTCTCTGGTAATCTAGGGTCTTGGAGTCAGTGCTCCCACTCCAAAGGCTCAGGGCTTGATCTCTCATCAGGAACAAAGACCCCACAAGTAGTTTGTTATGGTACAAAGTGAGATTAAAACACATACCAAAAATGAGAAACTGTGAACACTAATCTAGAGCCAGATATCCTGGAACGCGAAGTCAAGTGAACCTTCGAAAGCATCGCTATGAACAAAGCTAGTGGAGGTGATGGAATTCCAGTTGAACTGTTTCAAATCCTGAAAGATGATGCTGTGAAAGTGCTGCACTCAATATGCCAGCAAATTTGGAAAACTCAGCAGTGGCCACAGGACTGGAAAAGGTCAGTTTTCATTCCAATTCCAAAGAAAGGCAATGCCAAAGAATGCTCAAACTACCACACAACTGCACTCATCTCACATGCTAGTAAAGTAATGCTCAAAATTCTCCAAGCCAGGCTTCAGCAATACATGAACCGTGAACTCCCTGATGTTTAAGCTGGTTTTAGAAAAGGCAAGGAACCAGAGATCGAATTGCCAACATCCACTGGATCATGGAAAAAGCAAGAGAGTTCCAGAAAAACATCTATTTCTGCTTTATTGACTATGTCAAAGCCTTTGACTGTGTGGATCACAAGAAACTGTGGAAAATTCTGAAAGAGATGGGAATACCAGACCACCTGACCTGCCTACTGAGAAATCTGTATGCAGGAAGCAGCAGTTAGAACTGGAGATGGAACAACAGACTGGTTCCAAATAGGAAAAGGAGTACGTCAAGGCTGTATATTGTCACCCTGCTTATTTAACTTCTATGCAGAGTACATCACAAGAAACGATGAACTGGAAGAAACACAAACTGGAATCAAGATTGCTGGGAGAAATATCAACAACCTCAGATATGCAGATTATACCACCCTTATGGCAGAAAGTGAAGAGGAGCTAAAAAGCCTCTTGATGAAAGTGAAAGTGGAGAGTGAAAAAGTTGGCCTAATGCTCAACATTCAGAAAACGAAGATCATGGCATCCGGTCCCATCACTTCATTAGAAATAGATGGGGAAACAGTGGAAACAGTGTCAGACTTTATTTTTGGGGGCTCCAAAATCACTGCAGATGGTGACTGCAGCCATGAAATTAAAAGACGCTTACTCCTTGGAAGAAAAGTTATGATCATCCTAGATAGTATATTCAAAAGCAGAGACATTACTTTGCCTACTAAGGTCTGTCTAGTCAAGGCTATAGTTTTTCCAGTGGTCGTGTATGGATGTGAGAATTGGACTGTGAAGAAAGCTGAGTGCCGAAGAATTGATGCTTTTGAACTGTGGTGTTGGAGAAGACTCTTGAGAGTCCCTTGGACTGCAAGGAGATCCAACCAGTCCATTCTGAAGGAGATCAGCCCTGGGATTTCTTTGGAAGGAATGATGCTAAAGCTGAAACTCCTGTACTTTGGCCACCTCATGCAAAGAGTTGACTCATTGGAAAAGACTCTGATGCTGGGAGGGATTGGGGGCAGGAGGAGAAGGGGACGACAGAGGATGAGATGGCTGGATGGCATCACTGACTTGATGGACATGAGTCTGAGTGAACTCTGGGAGTTGGTGATGGACAGGGAGTCCTGGTGTGCTGCAATTCATGGGGTCGCGAAGAGTCAGACACTACTGAGTGACTGAACTGAACTGAAAGATGAACCCCAAACTAATGGTAGTTGCAAAATCAGGCAAATAATGATTAAAATAATGGAATAAACACATACACATCCATAAGCAAAATCAAAACAGTCCAACAAAAATAAAGTACAATAGACTGACCTGGTGAACAAAGGAAACCAAAAATTATATCTACCATTTATGAACAAAACCAACTAAAGCACAAGCTGGAAAACAAAACCAAAGCCAGATGCCAACTGGAGAACTAAGCAATGAAAACAAAACTAACATATATGTTGAAAGGAAAGGAAAGAAAGAAATAAATAATAGATATGCAAAGCTAAATAGAGATAGATAAAGAAGATTTATAGACATTAAAGGTTAACTGCAAGGTGAAAAGTTCAGTAGGAAAAGCAAACAAAGGAATAAATGTAGAAAAAATAATAATAGGTTTTTAAAAATTAAAAATTAAAAAAAGACAAAGGAAAAAAAAAAAAACTTCACAGAACTGCAAAAGCCCAATATAGAGCTAGAGGTTTATAACAACAATAAAAAGTGTGATGAAAGGAAAAAGAAGAAAAAACTCAAAGGTTTAATGAGATTTCATAGTTCCAATGAAATTGACAACTACAATGGGGGGCAGGGGTGGGGAAAAGAAAAAAGAAAAGAAAAAAAGAAAGAGAAACTGCAGAACAAGTCAAAACATAAGAATAATAAATGTTTTCCTTTAGTCACTGCTGTCAGGATCCTTTCCCTCTCTGGGAGTCATAGGCCTTCTCACCTCCCTAGGATGCCCTCCAACACTGTGCTACTCTGGACCTGCTGTGGGGGCAACTGAGATTCTAATCTGGTCCTACTCCTGGGTGTTCTTGCCTCCAATGTCCACAGCTATGAGAACTAGTGCATTTTCTTTTGTGGGAGCTCTCAATGTCCTTTAGTATAGTCTGCAGACACAGAGGCTATCTAGTTGAGCATGTGGATTTAATCTGCAGCTTGTACAACTGGTGGGAAGGTTTTAGGTCTTCTTCCTTAGCCACACTGCCCCTGGGTTTCAATTGTGGTTTTATTTCCACCTCTGCATGTGGGCCTTCCACTGGGGTTTGCTCCTGAGGCTTCCCTGGAGAACTTGGGTCTATCCAAGTGTGGGTCAGGTGCAGAGGTGGTGCAGCTGCTTGGGTCGCAGGGGTTCTGGCAGCACCAGGTACTCAGGGGAGCTGGCAGCTAGGGAAGCAGGATATATAGTGCTCTTGAAGGGTATGGCAACCAGTATTGGCCAATACACTCCAGTATTCTTGCTTGTAGAATCCCCCTGACAGAGAACCGTTGCAGGCCACAGTCCACAGGGTTGCAAAGAGTTGGACACGACTGAAGTAACCCTGCATGCATAGACACAGGACTTTTTTTTTTTTTTTTTTTTTGCCTATGGCAGGTCTGCCCCAGTGAGGATTGAGCATGAAGTTGGTGCAGCTGCTTGCGTTGAGGGTACCCTAGAATTGCGAAGGACACAGACTGCCTCGATTGTTGGAGTCATGGCCCTATCAAAGTTTTTTTCGAGCCTCTGGTAGTTGTCGATCAGAAGGCCTTTTTGGCTAGTCTTTCTCTCTAGCTCTGCCTGTTCAGGCACTTAGAGGGCTCCCTTACCTGGGGTCCTTCTCTGTTGTTCCATGTTAGGCAAATACAGGGACCCCCTTGGCTGGGGTCCTACCGTATAGATCAGTGCATCAGGCATTTAAAGGGGCACCTTGGGTGGGGTCCTACTCTGTAGATCAGGGCATCAGGCACTTAAAGGGGCACCTTGGGTGGGGTCCTACTCTGTAGTTCTGTGTGTCAGGTGCTTGATGGGCCAGCCTCTCTGTTGTTCAGCTGCCAGTGCTGGGGTGTGGGGAGAGAGAGGCTATGGTGATGGCTCCACCTGCTACCTGTGACTCAGCAGTGTCACCTTGCTTCCGTGGCTGCCTGGCCTTCGTCTACAGGCATTTCCCACCACAATCTCCTCCCTCACGTCCCCTTGGTCCATCTCTCCACAGTCAACAGCAGCTCTCACCCTCGGATTGCTCCACAATCCCTAAACTCCAGCTCCAAGCTGCTGCACCTTCTAGGGGGCCTGTGTCCCTGTCTGGGGTACGTATGACTGCAGCAAGAACTTTCTGATTCTCATTCTATTTAGGCTGCCACAGATCAGCTGTTTCATCCTCAGCCTTAAATGTTTCTCCTCTGATGTAGCCAGATGCCCCGATATGGGGATCAGACCCCTGCTTCAGTTCTCCCACCTGCCAAAGGCAGGTCCGGTCCTAGTAACGCTCCTGTTTCTCCCCCTAGTTCCTTCATCCTACCGAGTTTTGTGTGGTTCTATATATTCTTTTCTGCTGGTCAGATACCCCTGTGTGCTCTCAACTGGTGTTCTGCATGCACTCCAAAAATGTTTTAAGTTGCATATTCTATTATCAAATAAATAAAATATGGATTAGGAAATTTTCCTAGTTGGAAAATACCTTGATGCTGGGAAAGACTGAGGGCAAGAGGAGAAGGGGGTGAGAGAGGATGAGAAGGTTTGATGGCATCACTGACTCAATGGACATGTGTTTGGGCAAACTCCAGGAGATAGTGAAGGACAGGAAAGTGGGGTGTGCTGCAGTCCATGGGGTAGCAAACAGTCGGACACAACTTAGTGACTGAACAACAACAACAACTTAATTCTCCTAACTTTGCTTTAAAAATCAATATGACTTCATAGCTAATAGAATTCTTAGAGTAAATGTTAGAAATCGTGCCTACTTACCAATATTTTGGGTATTCTTATTGTCATTGAGAGAGGAGAGATTACACACAGCTATTTTTTTCCTGTGTCTTATTGTATTTTACCATTCTGGATGTTTAGAACCCTCCTAAACCAAGGCTTTTGGATGAGTTATTTCAGACGTATGGTTTAGTTCCAATGAAACACCTTTTCAGTTGAGATAATGAATCATTTGATGTAAGGTTGCAGTGAAAGTGAAGAAATCAAAAACTTCCTTAAAATGAATATTGTTACATTTTATTTCACTGAGGAAATGAATTGTCATTAATTGCAGCTGTCCATCTACAAACGTACTTGTAGACAGACATATCTACAAGTGTCACAAAGGTGTTCATTGTCACTTCAGTACATTGTAGACTTGACTTCCAATGTCCTTTACGGAAATTATACTTCTTGAACTCAGAAAGCCACCTTCAAATACAGTTCTCAAAATGAAAAGTGTATTGATGGCCAGCTTTGGGATAAAATGACTTTGTGTTAGTGCTATTCACTAAAAATTCCTTTTAAATTATATTCATTGCTTGGCTACAGACCTTCTACAGCATCCGAGTATATAACTCATTAATACTGGCAATGGCAGCCTAACTCTAATTTGCCTCAGTTTGCAGACAAAGTTAAAATTATGCTTTGGTTTCCCCAGTAGTGATGCAATTTCTCAGGTGTCTGAGATTTCAGGAGTATAGCCTAAGAAGGATTGTTGAGGAGCTTTAAGCAAAATGAGGAGTTCTTTCCCTCCTGGGAAAGTTACTGCTAGTTTTCAACTGTGAGCTGGAACCATGAAATGAGGGCTCCTTAGTGGCAAATTGCACACTGAGGCAGTCAGTTTTTATGATTTTTTTCTTTATAGCTTCACCATTCCAGCCAGTAAACAAAATCTTGGCAAATTAAGCAATCCTAGCAGCAGGAATGGGGAGAAGGATTGGAGGTTTGAAAGGAATCTACAAGACCAAGTTGGTGGAACTTCAAGCAAATGGGTGTTAAAATCAGGCATTTTAACCTAACTTGAGTCAGCAATGTTAAACCATGTTACCCGCCTACTCCATTTACATGGAATAGAGTGTATCATTTGAAAACAGGCTTCACTGACCCAAGGAAAGATAATCACAACTGAAGATGCCCTGGAGGAGGAAATGGCAACCCACTCCAGTATTCTTGCCTGGGAAATCCCATGGACAGAGGTGCCTGGTGGGCTGCAGTCCACGAGGCCGCAAGAGTCGTACCTGAGTTGGAGTAGTCTCCACTACCACCACCAAAACGTCCATGCTTCTAAAGAGAGCTTCATGGTTTATTGGCAGCGTTTTACAGCTTTTGCTCCCTTTTTTTTCATGGGTTTATCCATCCTTTGAATAGTTCATTTTCATTGTTTCTGATGTATAAATATTCTGTTCTTACCAGCCTCAGTAATCCATGCTCCTCTGTTGAGATGCATTATTTGAAACAAATGATTCTCAGTGTTGCATTTAAAGTTAATCATGTAGGTTTTGAATTAACCAGATCATTTTTTCACCCCTCAGCAAATTTGATCATAAGCAAGCCATTTTAGCTCAGAGATTCGAATCTGTCACCTTTAAAATAGGAGCGATGTGATCAGATCTATGTTGCTCACAGTGTGAAGATCAGTTATATCAGGTCTATGAACACTGTGAAGTGTGGTACAAATACTGCATGTTGATATTTGTAAGCACTGCAGATTTTTCCTTTGAAAACATGTTTGAAACTGACAGCTATCTTGCCCTGGAAATGAACAAATGTGAACCACATATCATGCCCCTGATTCCAGGAAGTATGCTGTGGAAAGAGCTTAAAGTTGGGGTCACAGTGGATCCAGATGTTAGCCAGGCTAGGGAGCCCTAAGTCCTTTATTCAGCTGTTCTGAGCTTCAGTGGGATTTTGATTTATAAGAGTAGATAAAACCTTAGCACTAGAGAATGTCAACCGTGTACTGTGCTAGTTGCTCAGTCATGTCCAGCTCTTTGTGACCCCATGGACTGTAGCCTGCCAGGCTCCTCTGTCCATGGAATTTTTCAGGCAAGAATACTGGAGTGGGTTGCCAATTTCTTCTCATATCTGTATCTATAAAGCACAATATGATAACCCTGTACAAAGACCTACATTTTATGCAGATAAAGCTTTCTAAACTTCTTCCATGAAGTTCTCATTAGAATACTTGAGTATATAAACATAAGTTTTGATGAGAAGGTTAATGTAATGAAAAATTAACAATAGAATAAAAACACATTTTGCTACCTAATTAGCATCTAATTAGGACTAAATTTTCATTTCTATTATGAAAAAAGTGTTGATTGCTGAGAACATGCACAGTCTTATTTTTTAAAAAAATTCTCCTTTGTCTCTTTGACTCTTTCTCAAACAGATACACACACACACACACAAGAAAGCATAGCTTCATACACATAACACAACTTTTTCTCTATCTCTTATTCTTCCCTGAAAACAAGCCTTCCAAATTCCTTATTTAGGGTTTTAAAAATTATCAAAGGCTTATTTCTCTTCTAAATGCGTTGTTTCTCAGAACTGTTTTCAACCTAACATCTGTTTCTTTTAAAAATTTTGTTCTATTATGAAGAACACTGTAGTTGTTTTCAGTGGGCTCTGCACATACACATGTAACTTGAGGAGTCAGAAAAGAGACTGCTGGAATGGTGACCATTTTCCAGGGCATGATGGATATTAATGTGCCAGTCTATGTTACTGCATATGGAGCAGAGAATATGCAATGATGAACTCTAAATGTAACATGGATAGAAATAACCTGTATTTCCTTTGGCACAGCTTCTCCACCAGGAACTCTTGTTGGTTATCTCCTCGAGCTCACATTCCTACAATACAGTTGAGGGTAATGGGACCCAGGCAGGTCTCATTGGTTACTAGAGGTAGGTCTTAAGTCTCTGTGTACCTCCAGCCATTATATCTCAGTGTCTGAGGCAGCTAACTATATTTAGGGAAAACTGTTTGCAGCAAAGATTATTAAATAGCAAAATTGTTTGGTGAAGGAGCTTGATGACTGGTATGTTAACATAGTTTAAAAACATGACAAAACATTTTTGTTTGAAATGGCTTAGGTAGACTTCTGACAGAAGAAGGAAAAATAGATGCTGTAGTCTTTAATCTGAACCAGGATGTCATGAGAAGATTTTTAAATCAATAAAAAATTTTCACTTTCAAAAGATAAATGAACTCACTTGCATGCCTCAATAGGATAACCAAGACGATGACTTGGACTTCTTTTGGACTTGGACCACTTTTTGCCATAAGTGAATTGTTCCTCTTAGATACTACTTTCATATGATGAGCTTTTCCATTTCTTTATCCAGCCAGATGACAATGGGGATATGGGCTAGAGCATTCTAGGGATATCCACCTCTTCTGGCTTACCAAAAGATAAGACCCTCACAACCCAACCAATGAGGCAGGAATTCCACAATGGTTGCCCTGAACAGGGCTGGCAGCTCCCTTGCTGCTCTCAGGAGAGCCTTGTTACAAGAAGCAAGTAGGAGTGACCGTGTCAACTCTGGGAGACAAGCAGTCTTTCAATACCAACCCCTGAGTTCCCAAACTTGAGTAATTTCTGTTTAACATTCATGTGAGATAAAGTGAGGGCGAAACAAAGGAAAAGCTCCCTCAATTATTTTAAAACATTATAGTAAAAGCCTTGGTTTCAGCTGCTCCTAAAATGTGGGCACTTAAAGCTGATCACAACAGGTGAGCTCAATCAAACGTTCATGTGTGAAATACAAGCTCAATTGTAAGCCATTCTGAAGAACTATTATGCCAATAAAGAGCAAATGGTAATGGATTTTTTTTTTTCCTGTAAGGCACAAATAGGGACTTTGTAATTTACTTCTTATGGGGCCTATTGAAAAAAAATCCAATGTGATCTCCTTTCGAGGTTCTCTGTTTTAAAAAATATCAATTACTTGGTTTTGTAATTAAAACATAAATTATGTATGCTTTATTCCATGTTACATTCTCCAGAATCATAAAGGTGAATAAAGCACTATTTCCATACTTTGCAAGACCGTTTATTGTTTCTGAATGTTTGGAACTTGAGTTTGCTTTTTCTTCCCCTTGGCATTGACAATTTTTCCTGTAGTTAAAATTTTTACTTACTTTTTCTTTCTAGGAGAACCTTTAAGAATGCTGAAATCCATTTTCTCTGCATTCACGAAGACATTTTTATCTTGCCAATCAAATTCAGGCTGAAATTTTACTCCTTCTCTGCCTGAAACTTCAAGCATGTATGTAACCACTTTATTGGAGGATGCCCTGCTATCGTTTCCTTCATTGCCCCCAGGAGTCAAACATCTAATCCTTTCAGTTTACAAAGTATTGTTTGATTAGGATGGTGCTTTATTTTTAGTAAAGGAAAAATACTTCATAAATTAAGTAGAACAAGGAAATGAGGTGTTGTTTAGTAATATAAAGGTACGTTGTTTTTCCATGCCTGCCCTAAAGTAAGTGACATGGACATTTATATAAAGAGCTAAATTAAATGAACACACTCCAGTCAAGGTCTCTGATGGATGGAAGAGAGAGAATTTGATCCACAGCAAGGACTAGACCCCAGTCTCCTGGATCCAGGCTCGGTGTTCTCTCCAAGCTATGATAGTTGATTAGTATCCACAAGTACATACATGCTCATGAGTTCTCCCCTAGACATGAATATTTTAATAATATTTTTACCAATCTGCCTGTGCAGACTGATCACTCCCTCTTCTAACTTCTGGTTAAACTCCATCAATATTCAGCAGAGTTCCTTTGTTAAGGAAGACAGAGGAGCTGCAGACCCCTCCTGGTCCAAATGGTGAAGAATAGTCCTTTATTTCTTGGGACTATCATGCATTTGGCCTTCCCCAGTGGCTCAGTGGTAAAAAATCCACCTGCCAAGACTGGAGACATTGGTTCAATCTCTGGGTTGGAAAGATCCCCAGGAGAAGGAAATGGCAACTGACTCCAGTATTCTTACCTGAAGAATCCCCTGGACAGAGGAGCCTGGAGGGCTACAGTCCATGGGGTCACAAAAGAGTTGGGACACAACTTAGCAACTAAACAGAAACAATATACAAAACACTGTCAAACACATGTTCTGTGTAGTAATTGCATTTATAATTTCCAGAAGGTCTCTTACAACAAACTACAGTGATATTCCATATCTATAGATCTTTGCTTGTCCTTTGGCTTTGGCATTGGCATCACATTCAGAAAAGACCGATTCTTTTATGGAGGTCACAGATGAAGAGAGACCACATTTTTCTCATCATCACCTTTGTTCCTCTTCAGAATGATCGTACCTCTAATTTGGAGGGGAACAATGCACAAACCTGTCTGCTGTGATTATATCCCCCCAGTTTGGCACTTGTTTTGGTGCTGCTATGGCACTCTGGGAAAGTCACTTAGCCACATTCTGTATCTGTAAAATGAAGGCATCAGGCTAGGTTAAATCTGCACTGATTTTCATTCTAAAATGCCACATGACTATAGTAAGATTAGCAGTAGTTATAATTTTAGGCATACTGTTCCTTGTACTTTTCTGTCTTATCTTGAAAAAAGAGAAGCAAAACTCTGCTTATGGTTTCTTGTTGCCTAGGTAAATATCTGGCAACAAAAAGATTTCTCTTTTATATAAATAAAAAAGTTACTTTCCTAGCATTTTTCCATTGAGCCTGGTGTTTTTAGCCTAGATAAATTTAACCCATATTATGGCCTTGCTATTTAATGGTATCCTGGAGTATCAGAAAAAAATTGTTGTCTTATCATAGAACACTAATTCTTAAAAATATATAATAATTTCTCCAAACATTGCTTTTAAATTGTTATAGACCTTCATTTACTAATGTGAGACTAAAAGAATATGTAATATCATTTCCGTGAATCAGCATTTACATTACAAATGTCATTGTGAAACTTTTATATATTGAATAAGATGCCTTCATTTTTATTAATGTATTTTAGGACCCCAAAAAGTGTTTTTTTCCACATTAAATAATTTATATTGATCATTTTTTAACATATAAAACCTGCTAGATTATCTTTGTTCACTCATAAATAATAGCCATCTTTAATTTAATTAATAGTTGAACATTATATGTGGGCTATGCATATATTTCATAATTTTGAAAAGAAAATCTAAGAAAAAATATTTATAATGTTTGATTATTGTCTGTTCACATCCAACAAAGTAATATGTGGATGCCAAAAAACCCTCAGTACTTGAGGAAAATCTTTGTGCCTAAGTGGAATAATTGTGTGCTTAGTTGCTCAGTTATGTCTGACTCTTTGCAACACCATGAATGGTAGCCTGCCAGGCTCCTCCATCCATGGGATTCTCCAGGCAAGAACACTAGAGTTGGTTGCCATTAATTGCAGTTCACGCCTAATTAGCTAATTTTATCAAATCCTGGCCGTTATCTCACACACCAAGTTCTACTTCAGGCACTTTACAATCATTATCTAAATTAATTTTTAAAACAGCCATCAAGGTTGCATTATCCTAATTTTAAAATAAAGACATCAGAGCTCAGTGAGTTTGGACAACTTCCCTAAGTATCTTGTCTCCAAATGGAGCTTTAAACTGATCCGTCTGCTGTCTACTATGCTAAGCAAGCTGCAGGGTAGAAGACATGCCATCCCTTTTCCACTGTCTGGTCCTTCCAGTTGTAAGGAAATATCTAGTCAACCAAAAACTCTGTGGTCAAGGGAGAAGTTGAGTTATCATCTTTCTTGATGGGCAGGACTGGTGCCTTGTCCTCCTAAGCAG
This sequence comes from Capricornis sumatraensis, assembly GCF_032405125.1. NCBI lineage: Eukaryota > Metazoa > Chordata > Mammalia > Artiodactyla > Bovidae > Capricornis > Capricornis sumatraensis. Next base: position 46,738,369 of record NC_091079.1, read on the forward strand.
AGACTTTTCTGATGGAACTCAAAACAGAATCAGAGCAGGTATGGCCGACATTGGTCTCCTCTGCTTAGCTGCAGTAGAGAAACTGCCAAGGAGAGATACTCTGTCTAAGGGTTCTAGCTAGTGGGGGTGGAGGTTGCTATGCAGAAACTGGACATTCAAAAACCCTCAACCAGAGCACCGTTTCATCCACAGAAAAATCATATCCAGAATCTCACAACAGGCCTAAGTCCTGCACCTGAACTCCTTACCTCCACCCAGCAAATAAGCAGGGCCCCCAGATTGCAAGCTGTCACCTGGAGTTTGATTCCTTTTCCTGTGCAGAAGAGAAGCAGGGAGAAATAAAGGTGAAATGTCCTTCCTGGTACTTCACTGAGAAGAGGTACTGGTAGAGAATATTTCCGTAGCAAGAAGGCCTGGCGATGGAGAACCTGTCTGGCTATTCCTGGGCAGCCACAGCTGTGCTGAGCTGAGGGATGCTCTGGGTGGCTCTCTTTTTAGTGTATAGAAAGGGCTTAATATCACTGGATGATGATCTCATTCCTCTTTCTGACATCTTACAATAAACATATTGGCAGACAAGAGAAACTCAGAATAAATGTGTATAGCATACCTGCTTCTGAGGTGGTGCAGTGGTAAAGAATCTGCCTGCCAATGCAGGAGAGACACAGGAGACCAAGGTTTGATCCCAGGTCAGGAAGATCCCCTGGAGGCAGGCATGGCAACCCACTCCAATATTCTTGCCTGGATAACCCCACGGACAGAGGAGCCTGGCAAGCTATAGTCCGTGGGGCCGCAAAGAGTTGGACACAGCTAAATGATTGAGCACACAGTGTATCTGTATATAGGAATGCTGTACAGATGGAGATCAAGGAAAAAATATGCAAAAAAGCAGAATAACTGTTTATTAAATGGTTCCGGATATAGTTTAGTGGTTGAGAGGAATGCAATTAAGTTTCCAGGCTGTTTGAGTATCATTTATTTTACAGTAGCAGTAATGGCTTATCTTAGATAATGTTATTTTGCCTAGTTTTTTTAAGAATAATGGCATTCAGTTCACTCTAAGGAAAGGCTGATTTGCCCCTGCAGGAATAGCCAGCCTGGAAGCCACAACTGTCTGTGCCAGTGCAAGCGTCTTTTTCTCTCAGCACCATTGAAAGTTTCCTGGGTTGCTCTGGGCAGGCAGTGTCTCTGTTAAAGCCTTAAGGTTCAAAGGGGTGGCTTTGTTTAAAACATTCCTTAGAAGGAACTTAAAGGAAGTAACACTAACTTTGTTGATGGAAATAACGATAAATTCAGGGTATAGAATAAAAAGTCAAAACCAGGCAACAACATTAAGTAAGGATGAACACTAAGGTTACACCTTGAGATGAATAGATGAAAGATGAGAATTAAAGAAAAGGGAAGTCAGCCTTTAATATGCAGAAAGGTAATTTGGACACAATGAAGGGAGAAAAGATACAATGAAATGGAACAAAATAGGAAAATTAGGAAATCTTGAGGATAAGAAGTGAACTGTCTATAAATATGACTTTAAAACAGGCTTTAGTGAAAATAAGTGATAAAAATAAGATCAAGTGCCAATCTTTGAGATTTAATCTGAAGATTACAATGGTGGTTTTTAATGTCACACATTGTTTAATGCTGTATGAAGATGAATGTGTGTGTGTGTGTGTGTGTGTGTGAAAAATTCAAGATTCACTTGGGAAAAATACATAGTGTCAACATATTACCAACATTTTCTCATGTTTCATGGAATGAAGTTGTTATCTGGCCCAACTGAGGTAATTCCTTTTCGGCACATTAATCTCTGACCCTCTCTTACTAGCAGAAGCAATCATTAAACAATCATTAGACAGCATGAGAAAGTTCTAATTAAAACCCCTAAAAATATTTAGTAGAAAAAATTTAAGATTGATGAAATGCAGAACTGTGAAAAATTCAACATTCAAATAAAATAAGCCTACAAGGAAATTTATAGGACAAGTTTATACTTTTGAAAATAGTTAGTATTGAATATTTTTATTCTGAACAATAGTTAAGTTTATTGGCAGTTACCTGATCTCAGAGTAATTCAAAACTAAATAAATTTGTAGCATACAGAAATAGTAAATTTGTATCTAATCATAAAGAGCATTTTGCTAAGTACAACTTTTTAGAGATATGTATAATTTGATAGATCATTTTATAACCAAGTGAAGCTCACTTTTAGAGCTAGTTTTTAAGTTTAAGGATAGAATTTAGAGAAGTTTTACAGTTTTCATGCAAAGTTGAAATATCTGAATTGTTTAGAGCTACATAACTTCAAAAAATTATCTTGCTTAGTTGGCCACTTCATTATGCAGAGAAAAGCACACATGTATTATACTCATTCAACCATTAAATAGGAGTCCAGCAAACCATTAAATTTAATAGGTCATTCACGTAAAGGACAGATATAGCAGGAAAAAAAAAAGTCTATGTTGATTAGCTGTCAAAGTGTTGCCTCTCTTTGGTAAGGCGAATAGAAAAGCAACTGTCCTTGGTAATTTTCTTTCCATTTTCTTCATCATAATTCATGTGTTGCTTTTTAAAACCTGCAGACTAGATTGAAATAAAACTATTCTCACTATACTCTACACATGCAAGAAATAAAATATCTGATTTGGAGATAAGAAAACTTGATTTCCTATTCAGCATTATCAGCCTCCTTAACTCTAGCAGCAACATAAATTTTCGCATTGACCAGGTGCATAGGTGTTGATTTTTTGGCAGAAAAATTAGTAAAAGGTTAAGAAAGGTTATTACAGTGCAGAACTCTCTCTTCTGTTTCAATAGAATCTGAGTTCATATTTCATGGAGAGTATAAATTAAGCATTATTGGCTAGGAAATGACACCAGAGTAATGCAAAGTCACCAAAAAAACAAAAGGTTTTTTTTTGGTAATATCCTATGATATTCCATCTTTTTTAAAAATTACTTTTTACTGGAGTATGGTTGACACAATTTTGTGTTTCTGCTCGACAGCAAAGTGAATCAGCTATATATATACATACACATATATCCAGTCTTTTTTAGATTCTTTTTCCATATAGGTCATTACAGAGCCCTGAGCAGAGGCCCCTGTGCTATGCAGTAAGCCCTTGCTATTTCCTGTTTTATCAATAGTAATGTGTATGTGTCAATCCCAGTCTTTGGTGTTTGAGGAAATTCTTGCCTCATTGGAAATTCTTTCAATATGGTCTCATTTGGTCTTATACATATTTTTTGGGTGAGAAAAACATTCTTGTAAATAAGATACTGCTATTTTTGGTAACTGTCTTTTCTATTTTTTAATACTAGCAAAGAATTTAAGGATTCAAATTTTACTGGTATTATAGAGGCTTGCAAGAAAAAGATGTTATAAAAGTTACTAATTATGGAAGACCATAACAACATTAACAGTTACTGCACTGATGCATATATGCCACAGTTGCAACTATCAATAGACTAGCAACATCAGTGTTTGTGGGAGGACACACACATGCCAACACATACACCTGTAGACACACACACACACACACACATCCTAGCAGCATAATGGACCAAAATGGTCTTTAATTTCCTTCAGCGTTTACAATACCACGTAAAACTATTAAAAGTGTGTAGAAGTGAAGGAATGTTACTCCAGAAAAGTAGGAAATATCAACAAAATGAATTGGTAATGCTGTACCAAAGCTGCCAAAATTAACTTCTGTTTACCACGGACGCAAAGAGGCTATTTCCCAGATCTTATAAAAATCATAGACAAATATGTGATAGGGTTGCTGCTGCTGCTAAGTCGCTTCAGTTGTGTCCGACTCTGTGCGGCCCCACAGACGGTAGCCCACCCACCAGGCTCCTCCATCCTTGGGATTCTCCAGGCAAGAATACTGGAGTGGGCTTCCATTTCCTTCTCCAATGCATGCATGCACGCTAAGTTGCTTCAGTTGAGTCTGACTCTGTGCGACCCTATGGACAGCAGCCCACCAGGCTCCTCTGTCCACGGTATTCTCGAGGCAAGAATACTGGAGTGGGTTGCCATTTCCTTCTCTGATGTGATAGGGTAGGGATAAAAAATTCACAAACTAGAGATAAAGGCAATGCATATGGGCTAACCCAAGAATCAAGTGGCCAAGGAACACAGTGGTTTTCATAAATGTTAAATTTCAGAATCCAAGTTCCTTCCCTCTGGAATCGCTTCTGGAGAAGACTGGCAACTCTGGTAACTTTCGGGTAACCAGTGCTGTGTTCTCACCACTCTTCCTACCTCCCCGTACAGCCCCACTTCTCTCTCCAAGCGGATCTAAATTCCAGTGTGGCGTTTGGAGGCCTAGGACTGTGTTTCAAGGCCTTTGGGGAGAGCGTCATCTGGACTGTAGTCATCCTTCACCCTTTTCTATCATTCACATTAATATTTTGGAGCTGCTGGACTTTGCTGAGCTATCCCTGTGTTTGTTGTATCCACTGCTGGAGAAGGTCACATAACCCAGACCATGCCTACACAACCTGTTGGAGTCCTGGGCACTTCCCTAAGTCCACTGGGGCTAGAAGTTCAGAAGACTAAGTCTTCTCTGTCTGGATATGCCTGGCCATATTTTATTTTAGACTGATGCTCCACTAGTCTGCTTTTGAAGTCTTTCCCAGGAAGCTTACTGTTTTAGTCTTTACCCAGAAATCCAGAATAGGTCTTATCAACAATCAGTCACTTCTTCTCCAAAGGAAAATCTATATAGGGCTTCTGTGATTCTCATGTGACCACACTAGGACTCTGTAGGGGAGTGGTAAGTTAAGAGATGGCTTCTCAGAAACTTCTTCCATTAGCTAAGTCTCTTGCCTGCTTATACTCAATTGCCTGCGTGTATCAGTTATCTATTTCTGTGTAACAAATCAGCCCAGATTAGTGTTGGCATAAAACAACAACCATTTATTTGCCCGTGATTCAGCAATCTGGACTGGTTTTCTGCTTGTCCTTCCTTGGGTCATTTCTGTGACTGTTGTTATCTGGAGTCTCAAATCAGGCTGACTGACCCAGTAAAAATCGTATTCATATCTCTGCTGCCTCAGTTGGGTTGGCTGCAACAGCTGAGGCCTGGCTGGACCTCTGTCTCACACAGACTCCTCACCAATGATAAATGTGCCACATGATAAAGAAGCTAACCCAAAGTATGTAAGTGGAGTAGCATGCCCTACCTGACCGCTTAGATATCCAAAAGAATGACAACTGAAGCTTCCAGGCCAGCTTACAAAGCACTTGGAAGCAATCCATCATCAAGGCAAGCCATCAAACTAGTTTACATTGAGAAGGAAAAGTGGCATCCATCCTGAATGTGAGGAGGGGAATGAACCTCCTGGGGTGGGAAAAATGGACACAGACCATCCATCCCACTTCTAGCAGAATTCACCTCCTCTGAAAGGTAAAAGGGTTCTTCTGTCAGCATGAATTCTCACCTCCTCTGAGTCCTTCATGTTAACACTTTGGAGATTGAAAAAAAACTTTAACCATCACAATTTAACGCATTAGCTTTAAATTTTGTTTGCTGCAGGTCTTGAGGCTTATTTTAAGTCAAAAGCTGATACAAAGGCTTGTTTGCATTCTCTCTCCGAGGAACGGCGCCTCCAGTTCAAAGTCTGTTTTGAATAGCGGAAGGGCCATGTGAATGTGTGGTGATGAGTTTTATAAACACATTTAAATAAGTTATCTGTTTATATTTTAAAACATTGCTCCACATATATTTTTGGTGAGCTTCTCCATGATGTGACATCTTCCTATTCTTAGTAAAATGTTTACCTTTTAAAAAAGACATGTTAATTAAACATTGCTAGAATTTTATCTGTCACAGTGAGAATCACCACTGAAACCTCAGATTATAAAAGAAGTTGAGTGCATAGTGATGCTCTCTTTAGAGGAGACTGCTGTGTTACTCCAGAGAAGGAAATGGCAACCCACGCCAGAGTTCTTGCCTGGAGAATCCCATGGACAGAGGAGCCTGGCGGGCCACAGTCCATGAGGTCACAAAGAGCTGGACATGACTGAGTGACTGAGCACGCATTCAGAAGATGTCCATGAGGTGGCAATGCCTTGATACGGTAACCGGGGTCTCAGTGTCTAATCATCTGCAATGTTGGTTTTCAGATGCAATTTTGTTACAATACCTAAAGTCAAACATTTTTCCATAATCTGAGGTTGCAATGATGGGTTGCCATTTCCTTCCCCAGGGGATCTTACCAGCCCAGGGATTGAACCTGTGTCTCCTGCGAGTCTTGCATTGCAGGCAAATTCTTTACCACTGAGCCACCTGGGAAGCCCTTTAATGTTACATATGTGATTCATATTACATTTTTGTAGAATGGCACTGGCATAGACTCCTCAAGTTGAAACTTCAGCATCATTTGTTTGTCCTGGATATAAACTATTCTTTAACAATAGAAATCTTACCTTTTGTTTTATTCTCTTAAGGGCATACATTATATTTTATTCTCTTAAGGATGTACATTATATACATACCTTATATTACATACATACATATGTATTAGATTTACAATATTAGCAACAATTTATTGAGACCCTACTTCATTTTGTTTTAATTTTCAGAACATGCTTTATATTAAATCCTCCATGTTTAGTGGTACTTACTCTATCTGTTCTGCAAGAAACTAAATTAAATGAGTTTACACTTTACTCCCAGAACAAGTCCTTCATTTACTTTGCCCCCATGACCTTTCTTATGTTGATTACCATCAGGAAATTGTCCCCATGGACCACTCAGAGAAACTTCCTGATGTAACTTTGTTTCCTGGGCCCCAGATTAGAATGACTTCATTTGGCATTTTCTATGCTCATTGATGGTGATTCTGAAACCACTATAATCTCAGCTTATCATTCAAGGAGAGAGGGTGGAGCGCTTGAACAGGCAATAATATATATAGTTTCTAGCAATCTGATGAAGTGTACCACAGATGCCCATAATATATTATGTTGAGTATTGGAATATTTGGGGTATTTTTGGATGTGTTCTGGAGGATTCATCTTAAAACTCCCAGCTCAGAAATAGTATTTCCTTTATCAGTGGTGTCCTTCACAATCTTTCCGATTTTAGTGTTTCATGCAGATACCATTGCCTTTGTTGCTCTAAAGATACTGATCCTTGCTACCCTCCTGACATTTCACTAGAGGAGAAAATAAAATTCAGCATCCCATCTATGCCTTTAATTACCTAGTTCCTTAAAAAAAAAAACAACAACAAACTCCAAAGCTTCTAAAATTCACATTTGGTTGTTTTGCAGAGCGAGAGTATGATGGTATTGAGTTATTTTGTTTAAATGAAAGTGTTTCTTTCTTAAAGTATGTACTTCTTCTTCCTCAGGAGCACAACCTACTCCACAGGCAATAACTCATTTAGACCTCCAAATTCTGTGGAGGGTTGGAGGTGATGAGTAGTGTACCCAATTTACAGGGACAACAATTGAAATAAGAGTGATGTGGTGAATTGCTCCAAGTCACAAGAGCCCAGCTATCTTGGATCTCAGAGTGGAACTAGGTCTCTTGACTCCCAATTAGCTCTCCATCCACTCGATCACAGTACCAGCCCCCTCACTCCTTGGAAAATGGATGATAAAGTTTATATAAAGCGAACTCTCAGCACCTATGGTTATAGTGGACAGAACCTGGTTTATGGTCACATCCTCGGTCTCTAGTCCGTGATGGGGTGTCTGCCAGCGTCCTTCAGCTCAGCCGTTCTTGTTGATGCTACGGCAGAGGCAGAAGAAAGGCAGAAAGGAAGATAGCCATGGAAGCAAAAGGATCTTGTGTGTGGGAAACACACAACCTTGGAGGTGTTGGGGAACAGACTAATAGTTGTTGAGTGAGATGGTGCCCTCTATTTGTGCAGATGGATGTAAATTGAAGTGACATTCCATCCTTATTACCTTTTCCCATATATAAACCTCCACATTAAGTAAACATAAGGGCAGCTCTAAACCGCAGCATCAACATAAGCAAGCAACGTTTGAATCCAGAGGTTTCTCTGTTCTGCAAAGTCACTGCCCTTCCCAACCACAGGCAGATTTTGTGTGAGATATTGAATGTCTGATACCAATGGTATGACACAACTGAAGGTAGAAGATAGTAACTTAAAGATTTTCAGATAAGAAGGGTAACAATTAAAGCGAATATATCACAAGGTTCAATAGAAAGGTTATTTCAAATTCTTCAGTCTCATGTAGGTAGTAATTTGCTCCTGGCACCTTGGAGAAATAAGCTGAAGCATGTTTGCTATTAGCAGAAAGAACTGTCACTGTGCTGTTTTACTTATTGTTATCTTCATTTTGATTTCTCAGCAGTTTCTAATGTATCTTCTTGAAGATCCGAATTGGTTGTGCTGTTTAATATAAGAAATTATAGTCACAGGAATTCCCTGGCGGTCCAGTGGTTAGGACTCCATTTTCTCACTGCTGAGGGCCCAGGTTCAATCCCTGGTCAGGGACCTAAGATTATATGAGCCACATGGTGTAATCTTAAAAAAATTATAGACACAATTTATATGGGATAAAGCTACTCCAGTTTTTGTTCCTATTGCTTGGAGGTGTTTAATTTTTTTCAGAAGATAAGATGAGCTCACTACATGAAATTACAGGGCTTACCTGGTGGTTCAGACAGTAGAGAATCTGCCTGTCATGCAGGAGACCGGGTTCAATCCCTGTGTCAGGAAGATCCCCTGGAGAAGGAAATGGCAACTCACTCTGGTACTCGTGCCTAGGAAATCCCACGCACAGAAGAGCCTGGCAGGCTATGGGGTTCATGGGGTCACAAAGAGTTGGACATGACTGAGTGACTAAACACTTCCCACTTTTTTCGCTTTTCATTACATGAAATATGTATTTATTTCTGAGATTTATTCAGGCAGGTGATAATTATATTAAAACAGGAGAGTGGAGAGTGTGCTAAACCTGAAAGAAAATGTAAATGACTTATGTAATCATTGAAAGGGGCTTCCTTTAAGAGTCTGGAGACTGACAGATTGCCAGTGGATGATAGAAGAGAGAGAGGGATAATAAAAAAGGCAAGGTTCCTAAACAGTCATGAGAGGCTGGGACCCCAAGCAGAAGTAGAGGGCAGACTCAGATGGGCAAGATTCCTTGTGCTCATGCAGAGTGAAGGGGAAAAAAAAACTGAGGTCACACTGAAGCCTAGTGAGTTGAGAGCCTTCCTTTATGGTGGATGCTATAATTTTATAAATTGGCTTCTCCATGGAGAATGACTGGAAGTAGTTACTGTAGATACAGAGAAAGCATGGACCAGAGGCAGGCAATAAAGAAGCCAGAGAATGATGGAGTCCCCGTAAAGAGATGGAACAGGACTCCAAGGTCAGCAGAGCTGTGGGCTTCCCGTCAGGCAGGAAGAGGGCCAGAGATGGAGAAGACTGAGCAATCTGTCCAGAGGTGGCGTGTGGAACTGCCACGTCAAGTGGGCCATTCCACAGTCCCTGAAATTACCCAGATTATGGCAACCCCTGGGTAGAATGGAAGGCTGGGGACCAATAGTAGTGTCGTCAGTAAATGATGGAAAAGACAGGCGGGTAGACATCAGAGATGAGAAAAGTGATACAGCCATGTGGCTTAACGGCATGCAGACTCACACAGGTTAAGTATTCAGACAAGACCAGATAATTAACCAACAAAAACTGACTAAGCTAACAGCTGTAATAAACCTGGCTTTATGTTTTCTTGATTGTAAATATTTATCTTTTAGTCTACTTCCCCTTGTATAAGGTTAAGTGTATGAGAAAAATATCACAGGAATATATCTCAGTGTATAACAGTTTGCTCATAATGTAATGTAGAAAGGGGATGTAAGCTTTCATTATTTGCACAGATCCAAAATTAAAATGTTGAAAAGTATAGATTAAGTAACATAAGCACCAATAGTATTTCTGTTTATGAACCATTTATACCAATACATTGTTTTACACTTGTACCCTGAATGTTTTAGTGGAATCCACATTTCATTATTTACCTGAAGCCCTTTGTGAAATGCAAAAGTGAATCTTAATATTAAAAATTATGTGGATTACTCTCTTTTTAATAACCCTATGATATTATCTTTGTAAATATAGCATCACATAGGTTATCTCTTTTCACTTATCTAGGGAAGTAAATGAAGAAAAAGTTATGGGCATTTCCTACATTTTCAGTTATGATTAATTCTATTGCTGCTAGACCAGCAATAGAATAACTTCAAGATTTATAAACTTGGAAGTTTATGAATATACTGCAGGGTCAGTATATTCAACAAAAGTTTTACAGGAGTTCTAGAAATACTTACATTCCAGTGAACTCAAGTTCTTGCATGTTTGGAGGACCGTATTTACATTTCTGCCTCACCAATTTTTATAATGTGAAAATAGTTTGCATTAATAAGGACTTTTATTAATGTAAAGCAGATTTCTGCTATATACACCTTTTATAACAATGTGTTTGAGATTATGCCATATTTCAATGTTAATAAAATTGGTGGGTGGAACAAAATGTGAATAAATTATTCCCATACAAACAAGAACATTCTTGGTTTTCTAAAGCTGGTCATTTGGAGATCACAGGTATAGGTGAGAGAAAAACAAACTCAGTAAGTTACAGCTACAAAAGGGAAAGGACACAGAAATTAATTTTATACGTATTACACATTGATAACTTGTACGTGGGCATGATTAATATGGAATTGGTTTGCAATTTAAATAAAGAAATTACAAATTTAAATAAAGAAATTACAAATAGTAAAGTCTAAGAGCCAAATATCAATTTTATCCTACTCCATCCTATTCAATAAATACTTGATCAATGCCCGCTTTGCCAGGGATTGTGCAAATGCTGGTGATACAAGCAAGTGCAGCCCTAGCTGTGAGCTACAAGTGGGTGACTTCTGTTCCCCAACGTATACACACAGATATTTCAGCAAATTTGGTTTACAAAACTGATTAGGAAGAAAAGAATCAAATTATTTCATTAGTATGCTTGAAAGATGGGCAAAAATGATTACAAACACATTCCCCCAAATTTAGGTTACCTTGATTAATTGTTTACAGAGACTCAAGTCTTAGTTTTGATCTTATTTTGAAATAATCATAATTTCTCTTCTTGATATGCCTTCATGCACAGCACCTTGTACATACTAGGATTTCTGTGAATATTTTTAAAAGAATTGGGGAAAATGTAATGAATGGGCAAATGCTATATATTTCTATTCTGAAATTTATAGAGAAATACATGTGTTATATAAAAAGAAGACAAGTAAAAATACCTAAAAAAGGCAAAAGATAGAAGGAAAAAATGTAACTTCTGAAAACCCTACGTGAAAAGAATGAGTGGCCTGACAGACCACACCCCCAATTTTTTTTTTTTTTTGAAATGTAGGTGAGCCTGTCTGAATTACATTCTGTCCAAACAAAGAGGAAAAATAATACTGAGTCCTTTCTATGGAGGCAAAATATAAAATTTGGACTAACTGAAAAAGTCCTACTAGCAAAAAGTGTTCTTCTGAGCTTTGTGAAAAAAAGTTTGAAAACTATGTAAAGGAAGATTTCCTTTGACTAGTCATTCATCTCTCTCACTAGCACTTGAGTCTTTATATCGTTCATTCAGGGAAGTGAGTCTTGTATATTCTGAGTCTTGACCATACAACTATGCACATTTATAAGAACTTCCCTCCCCTCACTCACCACTGAACTTGCCTACCCTTAACCATTTATAGAATCTATCAATGCCAGTAAGGGAGAGAATGTCACAAGTCATAGTCTTATGTATCTTAACCACAGAATTGATATGCTATCGCTTATGCCTTAGTCTGTTGGTTAGAAGCTAATCACTAGTCTAGCCTACAGGTAAGGGGAGGAAATTATACAAAGATATGAAAGCCAGGAGGCTGGGCTTTTGGTGGGCCATCTGAGTCTGACTGCCACAATTCATCATTTTTTAAAAACTTTATATATTGGAGAATAGCCAGTTAACAATGCTATTATAGTTTCAGGTGGACAGCAAAGGGACTCAGCCATACATATACATAATCCATTCTCCCCCAAACCCCCCCTCCCATCCAGGCTGCCACATAACATGAAGCAGAGTCCCCTGTGCTATACAAAAGGTCCTTGTGGATTATCTATTTCAAACATAGCAGTGTGTACATAACCATCCCAAACTCCCTAACTATCCCTTCCCCCCATCAACCATAAGTTTGTTCTCTGTCAGTCGCTTTCTACTTTGTAAATAATTTCATTTGTATCATTTCTTTTTAGATTCTGCATATATGGGATATTGTTCATCATTTTTGTTTGGTCACAGGTGTAAAAATCATACAACCTCTTTCTCTTCTCTCCTAAAGCTGCTCTCAAATCTTTGCTGTGGCTTTCTTTGGGTATTATACGTGGTGTAGAGGTCTGCTATGGCCTCAGTCATTTCACTCAGTCAGTTTTATTTCTCCGGCCAGGTACTCTACTGTTTTTCCCATCTTGAGTTTAATTACCTCATGGCTGCTTCCAGACCATATTTGCTTGTTCCCTAATAGCTCTAAAGTATAATATAGATCAGGTCACTGATATGTATTTCACTTGGCCAACAAAGGTGCATGTAGTCCAAGCTACGGATTTTCCAGTAGTCATACATGGATGTGACCATAAAGAAGCCTGAGTGCTGAAGAACTGACGCCTTCAAACTGTAGTGTTGGAGAAGAATGTTGAGTGTCCTTGGAAATCAAACCAGTCAGTCCTAAAGGAAATCAATCCTGAATATTCACTGGAAGAACTGAAGGCTGAAGCTCCAATACTTTGGCCACCTGATGTGAAGAGCCAACTCATTGGAAAAGACCCTGATGCTGGAAAAGATTGAGGAGAAGGGGACAACAATGGACAAGCTGGTTGGATCCCATCACTGACTCAATGGGCATGAGTTTAAGCAAGCTCTGGGAGATGGTAAAGGACAGGGAAGCCTGGCATGCTGCAGTCCGTGGGGTTGCAAAGAGATGGACATGACTGAGTGACTGAGCAACAACACCAAAACATGCTAATATTTTATTAACATGTTTTAGCCAAATTATCATGTTTTAGTCAAATACATATTAGTGACCTGATCTATATTATACTTTAGAACCATGGGGAATAAGCAAATATGATATAGAAGCAATCATGAGCTAATAAAATAGTATATTTTACTCTCATTACAACCTTTTAATCTGTTACTCTAAAATAAGGAGTGTTTCCACTTATTCTGGTCACACTCCACCTATGCCCCCACTTCCTGACATGTAACCCCCCCCCCCGCCGCCATCTTACCAACGCTCCTCTTTTGTGCTCTTCTCAGTTCCACCCAGTACCCATTCTCCCTACCTTAATCTGTTCATGTTTTAAGTCCAAATTTAAGTATTCTTGATGAAGCTTTCTTCCTTTACAAGCTCACTAATTTATCCCTTCTCTTAACTAACAAAGTATGAATAATTTACACCGGCAAGTTATTACTTGACTATAAATTATTTTGAACCAGTATCCAATTGTTCGAAATTTATGAGTCTCCTTTCTCCAATAAGTTCTTTGATCAATATTGCTCACTACAGTATAACCAAGGATAATTTATCTTAGTCACCACAAATGTTTAATGAAATATTGTTCCAGCGTCTTTCTTAGGGAAGTAAGGCTTATATTTAATATCTCTTCTCAATACTAACACATAGCTAACTACATGCAACATATTCATTAAATGTTTGTTGATATGGGCAACTAGTAAATATTTAAGGCATGTAAATAATTTTGTTGAATACATTTTCAGCATCTTAAAACAAGAAAGGCTGTGCCTCACTAGAATTAGTGTCTGCTGTAATATATGAACTATTTGGTCTCTTAGGAGGAACTCTCTGTAAATTTAAGAAATATATAAAATTTATATGATATCCAACATTTGTTTTCAAAACACAGGAAAATAAGATTGTAAGTTGCACAAGATATAAAGCATAAGGCTAAAACTTTGCTGTAAAAAAGTAAGTAGGATGCTAATCACTCTTACTTTAGATTTTTTATGTCTTTTTTAAGCTATTTTTTAAATTGTGTGCTTAGTTGCTCAGTGGTGTCCAACTCTTTGTGACCCCATGCATTGCAGCCCACCAGGTTCTTTTGTCTGTGGGGATTCTCCAGGCAAGAATACTGGAGTGGGTTTCCCCTTTTCCAGGTGATCTTCCAGCCCAGGGATTGAACTCAGATCTCCCACATAGCAGGCAGATTCTTTACCATTTTAGCCACCAGGGAAGCCATTTTCTTAAAAAAAAATTGAAGTATAGTTAATTTACAATGTTATATTAATTTCAGATGTACAGCAAAGTGATTCAGTTATACACACACACACACACACACACACATGTATTCTTTTTCAGAATCTTTTCCATTATAGGTTATTATAAGATACTGAGTATAGAATTTCACTGAATCTTTAGATTGCTTTGGAAAGTATGTACATTTTTACAATATTCTTTCAATCCATTGCTTTGGGAAGTTATGTACATTTTCACAATATTCTTTCAATCCATGAACATGGATTATCTTTCCATTTATTTGTTCTTATCACTTGTAATTCTATTTTTTTCCTAGCTACAGAAGGTTTTATTTTTAATCTTATTTCACATCACTGTTAAATAGTGTCAACTATCACTCTTGGATTTGTTCTTTAGTTTTGGCTTGAGTTTTATATTCTGTAGGTTTTCTACCTTCAGTTCAGTTCAGTTCAGTCATTCAGTCATGTCTGACTCTTTGTGACCCCATGAACCACAGCACTCCAGGCCTCCCTGTGCATCACCAACTTCTGGAGCTTGCTCAAACTTATGTCCATTGAGGCAGTGATGGCATCCAACAATCTCATCCTCTGTCATCCCCTTCTACTCCAGCCTTCAATCTTTCCCAGCATCAGGGGCTTTTCCAATGAGTCAGTTCTTCACATCAGGTGGCCAAAGTATTGGAGTTTCAACTTCAGCATCAGTCCTTTCAATATTCAGAATATTCAGAACTGATTTCCTTTAGGATTGGCTGGTTTCATCTCCCTGCCATCCAAGGGACTCTCAAGAGTCTTCTGCAACACCACAGTTCTAAAGCATCGATTCTTTGGCTCTTTCTACTTTTCATTTTCATTCATTTCATTTAGTCGCTCAGTTGTGTCTGACTCTTTGCGACCCCATGAATCGTAGCACGCCAGGCCTCCCTGTCCATAACCAACTCCCCGAGTTCACTCAAACTCACGTCCATTGAGTCAGTGATGCCATCCAGCCATCTCATCCTCTGTCATCCCCTTCTCCTCCTGCCCCCAATCCGTCCCAGCATCACAGTGTTTTCCAATGAGTCAAATCCTCATATGAGGTGGCCAAAGTATTGGAGTTTCAACTTTAACATCATTCCTTCCAAAGAAGTCCCAGGGCTGATCTCCTTCAGAATGGACTGGTTGGATCTCCTTACAGTCCAAGGGACTCTCAAGAGTCTTCTCCAACACCACAGTTCAAAAGCATCAATTCTTCGGCTCTCAGCTGTCTTCACAGTCCAACTCTCACATGCATACATGCCCACTGGAAAAACCATAGCCTTGACTAGACGGACCTTAGTCGGCAAAGTAATGTCTCTGCTTTTGAATATACTATCTAGGTTGGTCATAACTTTTCTTCCAAGAAGTAAGCGTCTTTTAATTTCATGGCTGCAATCACCATCTGCAGTGATTTTGGAGCCCTAAAAAATAAAGTCTGACACTGTTTCCACTGTTTCCCCATCTATTTCCCATGAAGTGATGGGACCGGATGCCATGATCTTCGTTTTCTGAATGTTGAGCTTTAAGCCAACCTTTTCACTCTCCTCTTTTACTTTCATTAAGAGGCTTTTTAGTGCCTCTTCACTTTCTGCCATAAGGGTGGTGTCATCTGCGTATCTGAGGTTGTTGATATTTCTCCCAGCAATCTTGATTCCAGCTTGTGCTTCTTCCAATCCAGCGTTTCTCATGATGTACTCTGCATAGAAGTTAAATAAGCAAGGTGACAATATACAGCCTTGACGTACTCCTTTTCCTATTTGGAATCAGTCTGTTGTTCCATGTCCAGTTCTAACTATTGCTTCCTGACCTGCATACAGATTTCTCAAGAGGCAGGTCAGGTGGTCTGGTGTTTCCATCTCTTGAAGAATTTTCCACAGTTTATTGTGATCCACACAGTCAAAGGCTTTGGCATAGTCAATAAAGCAGAAATAGATGTTTTTCTGGAACTCTCTTGCTTTTTCCATGATCCAGCAGATGTTGGCAATTTGATCTCTGGTTCCTCTGCCTTTTCAAAAACCAGCTTGAACATCAGGAAGTTCACAGTTCACATATTGCTGAAGCCTGGCTTGGAGAATTTTGAGCACTACTTTACTACCGTGTGAGATGAGTGCAGTTGTGTGGTAGTTTGAGCATTCTTTGGCATTGCCTTTCTTTGGGATTGGTATGAAAACTGACCTCTTCCAGTCCTGTGGCCACTGCTGAGTTTTCCAAATTTGCTGGCATATTGAGCGCAGCACTTTCACAGCATCATCTTTCAGGATTTGAAATAGATCCACTGGAATTCCATCACCTCCACTAGCTTTGTTTGTAGTGATGCTTTCTAAGGCCCACTTGACTTCACATTCCAGGATATCTGGCTCTAGATGAGTGATCACACCATCGTGATTATCCGGATTGTGAAGATCTTTTTTGTACAGTTCTGGATTGTAAATATTTATTTTATAATTGGCATTTCAAACATTTCTATAGTTATTCCTATATATTTTTTAGATTTGGGGGTTAAATTTTTTAAGACTTAATTTACCTTTGATCGAAATTGTATTGAAATGTTAAGCTAATTTTGGAAGAATTGGCTATTTGTAATAGTCTGTCTTTTTATTTACAGGGTTGGATCTATATTCTATTCAACTCTTCTTTAAAGTCTTATTAAAGACTTGTAGTTTTTTAAATGTAAAGCAAGCATATTTCTTTATAGTAATTTTTAATATTTTATATTTTTATTACTATTGGGAATCAGATCTTTCTTCTAATAATACTTTCACAGGAAGTGCCATTGATTTTTGTGCATCCATCTTTTACATGACATTTTACTGAATCATCATATTAATGAAAACAGTTTCTCAGTCAGTTGTCATTTTTTTTAACTTTAAAATGTAAAGCTTTATTTCATTGTACTTACTGTCAGTTGTCTTGACTTCACATTCTAGCTTTTCCTTGAAAGAAACTCGATCTCTTATTTTTGTTAATTGCCTTATAACACTAGCTGTCTATGGGGTCGCACATAGTTGGACACAACTGAAGCAAAATAGCAGCAGCAGCAGCAGCAGAATTTCCAAAAAAAAAGTGATAAATAGTTATGACAACAGTCATCCTCCAAGTTGTGTTCTTAATTTTAATGAGAAAACCCGCTAATATTTCACAAATTGTTGGGTACCATTCTTAGAGTTCTGAGTCAGTGGGTATGGTTTATATGGAAAAGTTTCCAAAAGGAGCTCCATAATGTAGACATGGAAAATCTTTTGGATTGATCAAAAACCAAATTATAAATCTTAACAGTTGTCAAAAGAATTACATTTTGACAATTCAAAGGCAAGAAAAATGAGGCGTTTGACAAGCTGTATTAAAGATTAAAGATGTATTTAACATTTGGAATTAGAATTTACAAACTGGCTATGTTCCAGGTTCATGGAAATTGATGAGCAGTTAGCTCCATTCAAAGGATTTTGTGAATTTCATATGCATTTCAAAATCTTCAAAACCAGGAAAATAAGCAATGAAAAAAGATTTTGTTTTCCATTGGAAAAAAGAGTTTTTATATTTGAATTAGTATATATTTTATTTAAGGTGATTTGAAGATTTTTTTATTCTTTCATTAAAAAAATTATTCATACAAAGGTTTTAATATAAAAAAAATAAAATGCCCATAACTATCTTCCCTCCTTATACTGAGAGTTAAGTAAGCTGTGAAACATACATATCATTCAGCTATGAGTGAGGATGTAGCTATCTCTTAGTTTTAAGTGCATGAGAGTTTTTCATAAGTAGAGTCTAAGTGTGTATGTGATGGGTGGAGCAGGAGGAGGCTCTAACCCCTACAGGTTTAATCTTTAGGGAAGCAGTCTATTTGGAGACGACCACACACCATCTGCCTGGGGGTGGAGTTCATTTTCCTATATCAGCTGAAAAGGCTGTGAGAGAATTTGGCTCTCAAGAGAAGTCCTGCTCTCTCTCGCTGCACCTGCCTAGGGGTGTGAATCTACTCTCCATGGGGAACTAGATTGCATTTCCTCATCATTTAGTAGCAAGTGTGTGTTGGATGCTTGCAGTATGCTTCATATTTACCTAATGTAATCCTTATAAGAATCCCATGACATAAGTACCAAAGTTCCATTTTTGTATATGGGGAAAACTGAGATACAGATTAATTGAATCGTGTAAAGCTATGAAGTCATGTAGTTAGTATGTGGTAAACGGAGGTTCTACTTCTGCTTTATTGACTACGCCAAAGCCTTTCACTGTGTGAAGCACAACAAACTATGGGAAATTCTTAAAGAGACGGGAATATCAGACCACCTGGCCTGCCTCCTGAGAAATCTGTATGCAGGTCAAGAAGCAACAGAACTGGACATGGAACAACAAGACTGGTTCCAAATCAGGAAGGGAGTACATCAAGGTTGTATATTGTCACCCTGCTTATTTAACTTATTTGCAGAGTACATCATGAGAAATGCCAGGCTGGATGAAGCACAAGCTAGAATCAAGATTGCTGGGAGACATATCAATAACCTCAGGTATGCAGATGACACTACCCTTATGGCAGAAAGTAAAGAGGAACTAAAGAGCCTCTTGATGAAAGTGAAAGAGGAGAGTGAAAAGTTGGCTTAAAATTCAACATTCAAAAGCTAAAATCGTGGCATCTGGTCCCATGACTTCATGGTAAATAGATAGGGAAACAGTGGAAACAGTGACAGACTTTATTTTGGGGGGCTCCAAAATCACTGCAGATGGTGACTGCAGCCATGAAATAAAAAGACACTTGCTCCTTGGAAGAAAAGTTATGACCAACCTAGACAGCATACTAAAAAGCAGAGACATTACTTTGCTGATAAAGGTCCGTCTAGTCAAAGCTGTGGTTTTTCCAGTAGTCATGTATGGATGTGAGAGTTGAACTATAAAGAAAGCTGAGCCCCAAATAATTGGTGATTTTGAACTGTGGTGTTGGAGACAACTCTTGAGAGTCCCTTGGACTGCAAGGAGATGAAACCAGTCAATCCTAAAGGAAATCAGTCCTGATTATTCATTTGGAAGGACTGATGCTGAAGCTGAAACTCCAGTACTTTGGCCACTGATTGGAAGAACTGACTCATTGGAAAACACCCTGATGCTGGGCAAGACTGAAGGCAGGAGGAGAAGGGGATGAGATGGTTGGATGGTATCACCACCTTTATGGACATGAGTTTGAGAGTTCGTGATGGACAGGGAAGCCTGACATGCTGCAACCCATGGGGTCACTAAGAGTCAGACATGGCTGAGCAACTGAAAAGAACTGAACTGAAACTGAGGTACAAGTTCAAGCTTCTAGAACTCTAACTTCACTGTCACACAGAATGGTGCAAAAATAGGTAATGGTAGATACGAGTCTGCCCTAAGGTCTGTTGTTGCAGCCGTGATTTCACAGCCAAAAGTATTGATATTTGGCTAGTCAAAGAGGATGATAAGTTCCTTATCAGTTTTTACAGATAACATTTAGATAACGAAACTAATAAAGATCTCTAGAAACCTAAGGTATGTAAGTTATTTTGTTTTAGGGCAAAATGTCATAAAGTTACATATTTTGTTTGCTTTGAATGTTGAATAAGATACATCATTAAATATTTAAATAAATAAGTTTTTTTAATGATAATAATTCCTTTTCAAGTTTGTGCTGTCTTTCTCAGCAGAAAAATGTGGTTTGAATAGACAACACTTTAATTTATTTTTAAGATTATGAGTCTTCCCTTGGTGTGACCCTGAAACACGATGACAAAATTGAAATGTGAAAAGTATTCTGAATGCAAGGACAAGCACATGCAGTGCCTAGTAACTGAGAATTTAAGGGCAAAATAACAGCTGTCCAGATTTGGTTGACACTCTCATGGAGCCTTACATTTTTAACTTGATTTTGAATGCTCTACTTTGGTGACCTAAAAAAATTAAAAATCATGAATGACAACCACATGGCAACTGTCCCATCTCTCCTGTCTTACATTCATGGGAGACATTGCTAATCAACTACATGCTCTTTCTCATTGAAAAAGGACATTATCTCAGAAGTTTTCCAACACAAGTCTTGAGGCCACACCAATAGGAGTTAATATAAGTGTTCAACTTATTTTCCATCTCTGACATTGGCAATGCCATTTCTACCACAGCTTTGCATATTCTCCAAAAACTTACTTGCATCATTAAGATAAATCATCAAGAGCACTGAAGCAGATTGGAAATGTCAGGTCAATATCTGATCAAGTGAGCTCTGAAACATACAGTGAAAGTGAAAATCTTGTCCATTTAGAAGGACAGTGATGAGAACACTGAGTCTACCACTAGAGACATACATTGACTTAATTATCCCAGTTTCCAGTTTAATGAAGATAAAATGTATGCTTGGAAAATTTAAACATGGATATTTTTAAAGAAATCCTTCTTAACTTCTTTCAGTAAGCCTATTACTGAAAAAGAACTCCACCCATCAGTGAGGTAAGGGGAAACTTTTTTAAAACTAGTTATTTCAGAATGTGAATTTAGAGTGAGAATCTACTTTTTTCATGGTCAAACTGTAATCTTAAACTGAAAAGTTTAAGATTATGAAAAGTCAGTAGTAGCTAGTAGCCATTGCCACTGCTGCTAAGGCACTTCAGTCGTGTCCGACTTTGTGCGACCCCATAGACGCCCTCCTACCTGGCTCTTCTGTCCCTGGGATTCTCCAGGCAAGAACAAAAGGCCACCTTATAATTTGTCTATCACTGTGGCAATTGGAGAAGTGCCATTGCCTTCTCCAATTGCCACGGTGATAGACAAATTTATCTTTAAGGTGGCCTTTTGCATATGGAAATATTACCTTCTAAAAACACATTTCCTTCACAATAGAACACTTCTGATAGGCTATTTGCTCTTTAAAGAGTCTGTGTTTCTGCAGTACCTTCCCCAATTGCGCCATTTTCTGCTTGATTCTTTGTGTGCGGTTGAGTGGAGGGCATTTCATTAACTAAGAGCCTTAGTAAAACTGCCTCAAGAGATGTTTCATGGAGACCTTCCATAGATGCAACAATGGAGCATAGAAACAATTCTCACTTTAACTTTCTTTAGTTGCTTTCCAGTTTGCTTGCTTGCTTCTGTTCTTTGTTAAATGTGTCCATGTTAAGATATTATTTCAGAAGTTGCTGATGTTGGTAAAAAGAAATTATATTCTTCCCATATCAGTTAGCTCAGCCACTGTGTAGGTAACGTGGAGCATAGGTTCAATTCAGTTCAGTTCAGTTCAGTTCAGTCGCTCAGTCGTGTCAGACTCTTTGCGACCCCATGAATTGCAGCATGCCAGACCTCCCTGTCCATCACCAACTCCCGGAGTATAATAAGTACCATATTGGATCCTCAAAAAGTACCTGTTGGTCATAAAGATGCTCCTGGTTAGAGACTTTTGTATGAGGTAGTACCTGTAGAGTTGATATGCACGCTTGTGTTTGATGGGAGCTACTGGTGATATTTCTGTCTATCAACAGAGTGGTGTCAAGATGGGCATTTAGCCCAGTTACTTATTATTCCAGGGATGCTGTACATGTAGGTTTTAATATATACAAACAAGGTTATATTATGTCAAAATTATTAACATTGAATGTAAGTTTAAGTGTGTCATAATTTTTTGAAATCTGGACTTAGAGGTGCTAAAAATATATGTTGTTCAGTCACTAAGTCATGTCCAGCTCTTTGTGACCCCATGAACTGCAGCATGCCAGGCTTCCCTGTCCTTTGCTATATCCCAGAGTTTGCTCAAACTTATGTCCATTGAGTTGATGATGCCATCCAACTATCTCATCCTCTGTCGCACTATTCTTCTCCTGTCTTCAGTCTTTCCCAGCATCAAGGTCTTTTCCAGTGAGTCGATAAAATGTATTTTAAGGTCCTCAAAAAATGGAAGTTTCCTAGACCTTTGCAGATTGCTACCAGATTCTGCTATCAACCAGTGGAAGACTCACTGAAAGATAACAGGGCTGATGAACAGAGGTCTTTGAGATTCTCAGATGTGCTCTGATCCTCATTCCACTGCTTGCTGGCTGGAATAAGTCACTTGTTGTTCGTCAGATTCAATATCCCCATCTAAAATGTAGTATGAATCCTGACACTGATGATTACTAGGTACAAAATAATCATTGCTGATAAATGTCATTAAGACAGAGATGATATATTGGTAAACTTTTCTGTGCACAGAGAATGTCTCTGTATGCAGACCTTGCTGCCATTGGTTCTGCCTCCCAGAGATTTTTTTCCCTTTGTTTTCTCAGAAGAACCCATTCACTTCTGAGAATGTGCCTTGGACCACCTTTGTTTGTTAATACGCTCCTGTAGAGCTGTAGGCATTAGTGTTCCGCATGGGGAGGGTTGTCATAGCCAGTTTTCTCCAGTGTGTATGCTGTGGCTGCTCTTGTAACTGTTCCAGTCTTATTTTATATCCACTCTTTTTAAAGATTCTTTTCCCATATAGGTCATTGCAGAGTACTGAGTAGAGTTTCCTATGTGATACAGTACCCAGGCTCCTCTGTCCATGGGATTTTCCAGGCAGAATACTGGAGTGGGTTGCCATTTCCTTCTCCAGGGGAATCTGCCTGACCCAGGGATCGAACCCAGGTCTCCTGCATTGCAGGCAGACGCTTTAACCTCTGAGCCACCAGGGAAGCCGCTATTTTATGCATAGTAGTGTGTATATGTCAATCCAAATCTCCCAATTTATTCCTCCCTCTCAGTAACCAGAATGGATAATGATGTGGTGCATATATACAATGGAATATTAGCCACAAGAGAGAGTGAAATTATTTGCAGGAACATGAATAGACCTAGAGATTGTCATACCAAGTGAAGTAAGTCAGACAGAGAAAAATAAATGACATACGATAAGGCCTTTATGTGGAATCTAAAAAATGGTACAAATGAACTTATTTACAAAACAGAGATAGAGTAACATGTAGAAAATTGATCCATTCTTAATCATGTCCTTAAAAGAAGTCCAAGTGGAAATGTTGCATTTGAGAATGGGTGTATTTCTGAAGTAAGAAGGTAAAGAAACTGCCTTGAATTAGAACTGTAGGGATAGGATTATAAATATTTGCTTGGAGAGGGGTAGTCAGAGAGAATCACGGAAGGGATGGAAGCGCATGTGTGTACTGAATAATTAGTAGGTTCTTGTAGACCCTGATGAGGCAGGCAACCAGTGCAGGCAGACATACGGTGTGAAGCTGGCTTACTGAGAAATGGCACAGAAGTATGATTCAAGAAAAAGTTGATCCTAGAAAGATAGGGAGATAAAATACTCTTAACATTTAACAAACATGTTTATGACTGCATTGTATATAAATGTTTCCTGGAAGCAGTGTTCCTTTCATTAGAAGAGTTTTCTTATATCATATACAAAGACAGTCTGGGTCAGAGTAATTCCTGGTTGGATTACTCTAATTCTAATCTTAATCAGCCTGTCTTCTTTAAAAATGGGAGACCTGAAAATGAATTCTCTAAATGTATTTAACAAAGAACATAAAGAATTAAGGTGCATCTCGGTTTTTTCACTTGTATTTCCACTGTTTAAGTTAAATATAGCTTATATTCAAAATAAACATGTTAATAGCATTTTATTTCTGTCAACTAGCATTTTATTTCTGTCAACTATATTCTGTTATTTTCCCTGAGCTCTGACTGAAATGGTTTATGTTAAATTGACTAGATATGTGGCCAAAAATAAACCAGTATTATATTTAAAGTTGTGAATTTGGAGAGGCAAATAGTGGGGAAACAATCATAATTTTAGGTCAGAGTTTCTTTTAACAAATAGATTAAACTGTCACAAAATGAAACAAGTAACATCTTTATGTTTGTTCTTACTTCAGGCTTGTATCTGAAAAGCATTATTGCTGTAGTGATTGATTTTCTTGTATTCTAAAATAACAAAGGATTTTTTGTAATGTTTTCAGGTAGCCTAAAAAAAAATGGTGATTTATTTTCTGCTAAGTCTTGTTAGCAATCGATGGTAACAAGGACTGTAAAAGTGCCTTAGAGAATGCTTAATTATCTGCTTGAGATGCTGTAA
Source organism: Capricornis sumatraensis (assembly GCF_032405125.1). Taxonomy (NCBI): domain Eukaryota; kingdom Metazoa; phylum Chordata; class Mammalia; order Artiodactyla; family Bovidae; genus Capricornis; species Capricornis sumatraensis. Next base: position 46,762,733 of record NC_091079.1, read on the forward strand.
GGACAACCAAAAGAAATGCATATAAAAAGGAAAAAGTTAATTAACTTGTTCTAAGAACTATATCCACCCAATTAAACTATAACTGACATGTAGTTATCCCATGTCAAAACCTTTTAGATATTTAAGTATATGAGAGAGAATCATTTTTAGCAAAAGAAATAAAATAAATAGTAGAAAACTAATGAAGAACCAAATGTTGACTGCATGGTTTTATCCTCAAAAAGATTCTAATTTGATCATTTCTCTTTATAGTCTCTTCAATTTGCTTGTCCCCAAAAGATAGCCAAGTCACTCAAAATAAGCCATACAAATTCACAAAGAAGGTCTCTGATGTAAAAATACTAAGGGAAATGGAATCATTATGATGGTTCCACAGAAGTCTGAAATTGTCAGACTCGAAATTTCTTTAGAAGTGGTTTTGTTTAATTTCCCAGCTGAGTCTTGCTTTTCCAGTCAAGGGAAAACTTAGCCTAAGAGCTCTTCTGTCACTGAAGGAACTTCAGGAAATAGGGAAATTATTTCCTTACAACTACACAATCTTTTTTTCATTATTGGAGTATAGTTGCTTTACAATATTGTGTTAGTTTCTGCTGTACAGCAAAGTGTATCAGCCACACGTGTAGATATATCCCCTCTTCCTTGGATTTCCTTCCCTTTTAGGCAGTAGTTTCTCATTAGTTATCTATTTCATACATAATACCAATATTGTGGAACTTCCCAGGTAGCTCATTGGTAAAGAACCTGCCAATGCAGGAGACACAGGTTTGATTCCTGGGTTGGGAAGATTCCCTGAAGAAGGAAACGGCAACCTACTCCGATATTCTTGCTTGGGAAATCCCATGGGCAGAGGAGCTTGATGGGCTATATAGTCCACAGGGTCACAAAAAGGTCAGACACAACTTAGTAATTAAACACCATCAATAGTGTGTGTGTGTGTGTGTGTGTGTGTGTGTGTGTGTACACATATATATATGTCAATCCCAATCTCTCAGTTCCTTCTATTGCTCCCATCTCCCCTTGGTGTCCATATGTTTGTTCTGTATGTCTGTGTCTGTATTTCTGCTTTGTGAATATGTTCGTCTATACCATTTTTCTAGATTCCACATACATGCATTAATAAAGATTTGTTCTTCTCTTTCTGAATTACTCTGTATGACTGTCTCTAGATCCTCCACATCTTTGAAGATGGCACAGTTTTGTTCATTTTTGTGGCTTAGTAATATTCCACTGTATATATGTGCCACATTTTCTTTATCCATTCCTCTATTGATGGTCATTTAGATTGCTTCCAGGTCCTGATTGTTGTAAAACAGTGCTGAAATGAACACTGAGGTGCACGTGTCCTTCTGAATTTTTCTCTAGGTATATGCTCAGGAATAGGATTGCTGGGTCATATGTCAGCTCTTTTTTAGTTTTTTAAGAAACTAGACAATCATTTAGTTCTTCTCTGATGGCTCAGAGGTAAAAGTGTCTGCCTGCAATGCGGGAGACCTGGGTTCGATCCCTGGTTTGGGAAGATCCCCTGGAGAAGGAAATAGCAACCCACTCCAGTATTCTTGCCTGGAGAATCCTGTGGATGGAGGAGCCTGGTGGGCTACAGTCCACAGGGTCACAAAGAGTTGGACACAACTGAGTGACTTCACTTTCACTTTCCAGACAATCATTTTAATGAACTACTTCTATGTTAGAGGAGCGGACTGTGGAGTGGTTTAAATCTGTAGTCTAGAAGACCCTTTATGATATTGAGGTGACTTAAGGGCCCATGTATCAAATTAACCTGTGACAGAAACTGTACATCAGCATGTCGTTTGATGTCTGTCACAATATTGCACATATATTTTTTCCTGTTGTCTTAGAGCTTTACTGAGGGCTATGACAAGGGAAATAGCCTTTCTGAACTATAATGCATCATTGAAGAGAAGTACATCCCAGTTTACACTCTTCAGCCTGGACCACATGATTTGAATGTAGAATGTAGATTTCATATTCCTCCAAACATTTGCTTCTCTCAAATGAACTTTGGAGAAGAAAATGGCAACCCACTGAGGGTGGTTTGTTGCCTTCTTAATTCCAAACTAAATTAGTTAATTCCTCACTGAATTATTTTGACAGAGCATTTTATATTTATGAAAGTTTAATAAATGTTCTGATGCTTTTAAGAGTAACTGAACTATTTGGGGGCCTTCTTTATTCAAATACAATCTTAATTGATTTTTGTTCAGTACAACTGAAAATATACACTCATTGAAGATCAGTTCAGTTCAGTTCAGTTTCTCAGTCGTGTCCGACTCTTTGCGACCCCATGAATCGCAGCACACCAGGCCTCCCTGTCCATAACCAACTTCCAGAGTTCACTCAGACTCACGTCCATTGAGTCAGTGATGCCATCCAGCCATCTCATCCTCTGTTGTCCCCTTCTCCTCCTGCCCCCAATCCCTCCCAGCATCACAGTGTTTTCCAATGAGTCAACTCCTCGCATGAGGTGGCCAAAGTATTGGAGTTTCAACTTTAGCATCATTCCTTCCAAAGAAATCCCAGGGCTGATCTCCTTCAGAATGGACTGGTTGGATCTCCTTGCAGTCCAAGGGACTCTCAAGAGTCTTCTCCAACACCACAGTTCAAAAGCATCAATTCTTCAGTGCTCAGCTTTCTTCACAGTCCAACTCTCACATCCATACATGACCACTGGAAAAACTATAGCCTTGACTAGACAGACCTTAGTAGGCAAAGTAATGTCTCTGCGTTTGAATATGCTATCTAGGTTGGTCATAACTTTTCTTCCAAGGAGTAAGCGTCTTTTAATTTCATGGCTGCAATCACCATCTTCAGTGACTTTGGAGCCCCCCAAAATAAAGTCTGCCACTGTTTCCACTGTTTCCCCATCTATTTCCCGTGAAGTGATGGGACCAGATGCCATGATCTTCGTTTTCTGAATGTTAAGCTTTAAGCCAGCTTTTTCACTCTCCTCTTTCACTTTCATCAACAGGCTTTTTAGTTCCTCTTCACTTTCTGCCATAAGAGTGGTGTCATCTGCATATCTGAGGTTATTGATATTTCTCCCAGCAATTTGGATTCCAGCTTGTGTTTCTTCCAGCCCAGCATTTCTCATGATGTACTCTGCATGTAAGTTAAATAAGCAGGGTGACAATATACAGCCTTGACATACTCCTTTTCCTATTTGAAGATCATTTCCTGCTAAATTTCAGATCACAAGTGTGAGGCCCATCTCTGAGTAGGAGCACCAATTTCTACCAAATGTTCAGTTTATTACCTCAGGTTATAGGCAGTCACTTGGTAGGAGGTAGGGAACAGGGATGATCAGCTCCTAGAATTAGGTTAAGAGTGGGAAAAAATAGGTTCATCTGTAGCAGATGCTGGTAATGTGTGAAACTATGGCATAAGGGCAAAGGATATATGGGAAATCTCTGTACTTTCTCAATATTGCTATCCTGAAACAATAAAGGCTTAAAAATACAAATGGCAAAGTAGTTACTGATACTAGTAAAATAATAATGCAATTCTAAATATCCATCTCTTAAATTACTAGAAAAAGATGCAGGCAAAGTTGCAGCAAAAACAGTCTTCACTGGTTTGGGTAACTTTATTTGCACTTTAGAGTGATTTCATAATCTCTAAATGCAATAAAACCATTTTAAAAAGCTCTATTAGAAATGGAAACTCAGATATCTATTATACTTTTTCTTTACATGATGATGGGTATTTTTCTCTAAGCTAATCCCAAATTTGAGGGTTATTACTTTAAATTTCATTTGACATTAAATTTAATGAATGAGATTAGTTAGATAAGAGGAGTTAAAATTTTCCTTGATGCAAATATCTATAGCTTCTCCCTTTTGTGGTTTTTGAAACTATATCTTTAGTGAACATAAAAGTCAAGCAAAGGCATGGAACATTCCCCTCAATACCCTGTCATCCTTTTGTGCGTTTGATTTTTATTCTTCAGTTCACTCATAATAACATATTTTTTTTTTGAGTACTTACCAAATGCAAGAGTCAATGCTGAGTCCTAGTGATACAGATACAAGCAAGTCAGATATGCCTTCTGTCTTCTGGACCTTGTAGTCTGTGTGAGTTCAGTGTGGACCACACCAGGGTGACAAGGATAAGGAAATGCACATAATGCTCTAATGAAGGAAATGCACATAAAATGCTCCATCACACCCTGGGATAAGTCCTCTGGTAGAGATCTGTACTGACACTATAGCAGAGCTCTGCTCTTCCTAAGAAAATCAGAGCTGTGTCTTTTGAGAGCTGACACTTGAGCTGAGTCTCAAAACTGAGTAAGATTTAGACCCTATTGGTACCACTGAGTCATGAGTGTCAGCCTTATATCTTCTCTTATTTGTTATTTATTCAACAATGTTTAAGAGGAATCCAAGATATAAAAGTCATTTTGCAGGATGCTAAGAGTGCTACTGTAGTGAATCAATCAAGGACTCTGCTCTCAAATTTCATGAGGGGCGAGAGAGAGAGAGAAAGAGAGAGAGTAAAGAAACCAGGAAGAAAGGCACAGGCAAACTGTGGCATGAAAACACAAATGATGAAGCTCTACTCCCAAGGGGAGCAGTCAGGGAACGCAGTGGATGCAGTGGCATTGAAAGTAGCTGAAAACGTGGCTCCAAGCTTTTCAGCCCTGCGTAGGTCCTGCTAAGTGGTAGGAGTGTTCTGCTTTATCAGAACCATGGTTTATCTTAAGATCAACATCCAGTGATGCATATTTGGGGAAAATTTTGGAAAGGGACCACTTCTCCCCCAAGTCTCTGTCCCTGCACCTGATTTTCGTAAATAAAGAAGTTATGATGCATTATGATCAAGCCATTTGTTCCACAGAAGCTCCAAACTCTACCTATAAGGAAATATCACTGGATTTAGGCTTAAAAATTTCAAAATGCCTTTTGGAAAGCATGAGTCCTGAATATATTTTATAATGAAAAGGGTTACATGATGATTAAATTTAGGAAGCATTCAGTCTATAGACCTTTCTTGAAAATTAATTATACACGTGTATCTATTTTTTTTTTCCCTATGGTTCACAGAATAAATGAGCTAATCATCAAATACCTCTCTTCACCAGTTTTTCATAGAATATGTATTAACACTGATGGAGCTCTGATACATGTCAGTTATTCTTAGACATCAAGATATTCTGTCTTTCTCAGTGGCAGACATGAGCCAGGAGAGTACTTGAAGACACTGAGCTCTGAGCAGCAGATGGCAGGACGGAAGATGGGGACAGGGAGGAAGAAGGGATAAAAAGGGGATGAAAATAAAATGGAGATTTGTGATAAACTGACATTTTCAGTCATCTCTAATACCTGTAGCTTCTGAAGTGAGACAGTTCAGACTTTGAAATTCTCCCCTAGTGTTTGGTTTCTTTTATGGCCACCTTCAGTTACTGGAAGTGCGGGGACCTTATTGGCCGCCAGGGCTTGGCTTCCTGATTATTCAAAGTGGTTTTTCCCAGGGGCCTAATAACCAGTGTCTGATTCAGAGCAACATCAGATTCTAACAACTAAAGGTTGTAGACACAATAAAATCTCTCCAGCACAGCTTCCTTTATTCTTACCTTTACCAAAAACCACATGCTGACAGTTATGACATGAGGGGACTGGGATGCTGGACAAATGGGTCCTATAAAAAATAAAAAGAGTTGGGACTTCCCTGGCAGGCCAGTTAAGGCTTCACCTTCCAGTGCAGAGGATACAGGTTCCATCCCTGGTTGGGGAGCTAAGCTACCACATGCCTCAGGGCCAAACAACCAAAACATGTAACAGAAGCAATATTGTATTATAACAGATTCAATAAAGGCTTTTAAAAGTGGTCCACGTCAAAAATATATTTTTTTAAAGTCAAGTAGATATAAGAAGTCAAAAAATAATTCCTTACAAATTCCACTGAAAGAGAGTTATTGCTTAAAATAACTATGTGCTGCCTGTGTGCTAAGTTGCTTCAGTGATGTCCGACTCTTTGCTAATCTGTAGACGATTGCCTGCCAGGCTCCTCTGTCCATGAGATTCTCCAGGCAAGAATACTGGAATGGGTTGCTATGTCCTTCTTCAGGGGATCTTCCCAACCCAGGGACTGAATCCATGTTTCTTAGGTCTCCTGCATTGGCAGGCAGATTCTTTACCACGAGGGCACACTAAATTTTATTTGGTTATGTCCATATATAAATACAAGTAAATGGCCCAAAGACAAAGCTCACTCTTTTAACCTCAACATGCTTAGAAATTAATATGTATTATTATCAGAGATTGCAAGATAATATATATTAATTAGAAATGTAGAAAATATAAAAGTATTTTAAAATATAAGAAATCACCTTTCTGGTGAGAAACAATGATATTTTGGTATATATCATTTCAGGGACTTTTTTCTACAATATACATTAAAGGTAAGTGTTTTAAAATTTCATATTATGCTACAAAATCTATTGTTTAGGCCTTCTTCATTCAAGAATGTATTTACAGTATTTTCCCTAGTCATTAAACACTTTACACAACTTGCCTTTATATGAACATGCCCTTAATATAATTTTTAACATGTAATTTTTCTCTCCTTTATTCTTAATGTTTTGACATTATTTTTTAAAAGCACGGGGATAAATATTTTTAGATGTAAATCTTTTTGCTTGCCCTTGCTTTTTTTTCCCTTCGAGATAAATTCCTAAAGGGAATTTGCTGTCTTACAGCATGTATGAACATTTTTAAGCTATAATGTAACAGATTATCAAATTGCCCTTCAAATATTATGTATCTGAATATCTGGTCCACCAGCGAGTATGTGGAAAAGCCAGCATATCCCCATCCTCACTAATAAATGGAGATTTTAAAGCGCCATAAAAAGCTCTTTGAAAGTCTTCTTTCACTCATAATTTACCCCAAGTCTTCCAGCTACATTCTAATTAAGGCAATCGGGTGAAGTTTTATTTTTGCTCGAGTAAAACTGAATTCAGGGCTGTGAACTTTACATAAAGTATTTTCTGAGAAGAGTCTAAACTATAGAGACATCTTTTATTTATTTAAATAATGTTTAATATGGAGATTTCAAATAAGACAGAATAAAGCCATTACATTACTTCTTGTCAGTTTAAGTGGTTGTAAAACAGCTGTGAGTGCCAGCTTAATAAATAAGGAAATTTTACTTAACCATCAATAAACTCTAGTTTTCATGTTTTTGTTATTAGTTATTAAATACACAATAAAGCAATTACAGCTTTTCCAGTAGTCATGTATGGATGTGAAAGTTGGACCATAAAGAAAGCTGAGTGCTGAAGAACTGATGCTTTTGAACTGTGGTATTGGAGAAGACTATTGAGAGTCCCTTGGACTGCAAGGAGATCAAACCAGTCAATCTTAAAGGAAGTCAATCCTGAATATTCATTGGAAAGACTGATCCTGAGGCTGAAACTCCAGTACTTTGGCCACCCGATACAAAGAACTGACTCATGGAAAAGACCCTGATGCTGGAAAAGATTAGAGGAAAGAGGAGAAGGGGATGACAGAGAATGAGATGGTTGAATGGCATCACCGCCTCGATGGACATGAGTTTGAGCAAGCTCTGGGAGTTGGTAAAAGACAAGGAAGCCTGATGTGCTGCAGTCCATGGGATTGCAAAGAATCAGACATGACTGTGTGACTGAACTGAACTGAAAGCAATTATATTAACACATAGAAATTAGAGACAATATCCTTTTCCAGAAGTCCTAGTTTGGTCACTTAATTAGGAGTTCTCACACATTGACAATTTTCCTAAAATGACAATGATATAAATGTCAAGATTTTCATACAAATAGTAAAGCCTCAGAAATCTACTTTATTGTAGAATGAATGGCAATGTTTACAGGCTACTGAACTGATGTCCTTGACTTGGCAGTTAGCATTGTTCATATTTCTCAAAAGTACTAGATTTTGTACCAACTGAATTAAGAAATTAGGATCCCTGTAAAGTGGGAAGAAATGCAATTTGATGTGTGGGACACACCAAAAAGAGGGATACATATTAAAATGAATTAATAATTATATTTAAATCTAAATAAAATGTGCTAAAGTAAATGAAAGACTGCTTTACATTCTTCAGTATGATTTTCCAATCACTGTAAGTTTCATTCCTTAATTTTAAAATAGAGGCAAATGAGTTACTTAAAAATTTTTTTTTTGTTTTTTTACTTTTTACAATATTGTGTTGGTTTCTGCTATATAACAGTGCAAATCAGCTGTAATTATACATATATCCCCTCCCTCTTGAGCCTCCCTCCGTTCCTCCCATCCCACCCCCTGGGTCATCACAGAGCACCAGACTGGGCTCCCTGTGTTGTATAGCAACTTTTCACCAACTATCAATTTTACACATGACAGTGTATATATGTTGATGCTACTTTCTCCATTTTCCCCATTCACTCTCTTCCCATGTGTCCAAGTAATCAGAAAGAGAAAAACAAATATATAATCTAAGAAAAATGGTATTGATGAACGTATTTGCAGGGAAGAAATAAAGATGCAAATGTAGAGAGGCAAATACATTAGAAAGAAGAGAAGTATGATTAGAAATTGCTATTATTAAATGTGAAATTTACAATATTATTAGTATGGACACATGCAGAATTTCCTTCTTTTGGCAGAAGAGCCTAAAAGCATATGAAAAACCATTAGATCATTACTGACCTATAATATCTCACAGGACACACACAAAAACAAGAAAATAGGTATGGCTGACTTATTTGAACTTCCCTCAAGGAATCTTCATAAAATTTCTCCTGAGTAGCAAGAAACAAATCTTTAACACTATTAGTAAAAGAAAGAAAAGTTTAGTTTTCTCTGCAGAAGAAATTCCCCCAGGCCTGCAGGTGTGCACAGATAAAGGAATATGGAGATGTTTTCTTGATATACAGGCTCCATTTTAGCTGGGAACTTGGACATCCTGCACTGCGGACAGACTTAAATTTGCTTATCAGTGCTACAGGCTATGTCCTCCTGTCTTCCTCTGCAAGCAAGGGTCTGTGAAATTCTAAGTTATGCGAGTCACTGAAAACAGTTGTCATTGTTCAGTCACTCAGTCATGTCTGACTCTTTGTGACCCCATGGACTGCAGCACACCAGGCTTCCCTGTCCTTCACTATCTCCTGGAGTTTGCTCAAACTCATGTCTGTTGTCAGTGATGCCTTCCAACTATCTCATCCTCTTCTACTCCTTTCTTCTCCTGCCCTCAATCTTTCCCAGCATCAGGATCTTTTCCAATGAGTCAGCTCTTCACATCCGGTGGCCAAAGTATTGGAGCATCAGCTTCAGCATCAGTCCTTCCAATGAATATTCAAGGTTGCTTTCCTTCAGGATTGACTGGTTTGATCTCCTTGCAGTCCAAGGGACTCTCAAGAATCTTCTCCAACACCACAGTTTGAAAGCATCAGTTCTTTAGCATTCAGTCTTCTTTATGGCCCAACTTGCACATCTGCACATGACTACTGGAAAAACCATAGCTTTGACTATACGGAGCTTTGTCAGTAAAGTGATGTCTCTGCTTTTCAGTATGCTGTCTAGGTTTGTGAGAGAAGTAAAGACCATATTTTGGGAGTCCTCTGGTAACTCTTAGATCTTGTGAACTTAAGTATGTATGATGACTATTTTTATATGTAAAACACTGGAAAGAACTTTAATAGTCATGTAGGGAATGTGGGTAAATATACAATGTTCTGTCTTCCTGATGCAATCAATATCATTATTGAAATTGAAGTGTAGGAAGAATATATGATAACTTGGGAAATTGCTGTAAAAGGAGTAAGTTTTCAACTATGTTAAAACCTGAAAACAAATCTAAAAACTACACAAGTCCAAAAAAGGCTAGAAGAAAACACAGCAGAGATTTACCATCATTTGGTTTACTGTGCAAGGACCTTGGGTCATTGTTTTTAATCTCCCTGTGTTGCCAACTTTCCACATTTTCTCTGGTAAATGTACACTAATTGTTTGGTATATAATGCTCCCTAATTTGAAAATACTTCATGGATCCCTTGAGCGGGTGCATAGATTTTATTTTCTTGGGTTCCAAAATCACTGTGGATGGTGACTGCAGCCATGAAATTAAGATGGTTACTCCTTGGAAGAAAAGCTATGACAAGCCCAGATAGCATATTAAAAAGCAGAGACATCACTTTGCCTACAAAAGTCCTTGTAGTCAAAGCTATGGTTTTTCCAGTAGTCATGTATAGATGTGAGAGTTGGACCATAAAGAAGCCTGAGTGCTGAAGAACTGATGCTTCCAAATTGTACTTCTGGAGAAGACTTTCGAAAGTCTCTCAGACTGCCAGGAGATCAAAGCAGTCAATCCCAAAGGAAATCAACCCTGAATATTCCATGGGAGAACTGATGCTGAAACTGAAGCTCCAATACTTTGGCCACCTGATGTGAAGAGCTGACTCATTGGAAAAGACCCTGATGCTGGGAAAGATTGAAGGCAAAAGGAGACGAGGGCAGCAGAGGATGAGATAGTTAGCATCACTGACTCAGTGGACATGAATTTGAGCAAGCTCTGGGAGATAATGAAGGGCCAGGGAGCCTGGCATGCTACAGTCCATGGGGTTGCAAAGAGTTGGACATGACTTAGCAACTGAACAACAACAGCAGGAGAAATGACCATGCCTGGCTCTATGCCCTTCCTTTCTTCTACCCTGTCACCCTACTTCCCTCACCTCTCTTCCTTTCATAGCCTTCTCTGAGCAAGTTTCATATTTTTCTTGTATATCTTTCCATAAGTAAGTGCCTAATCCTTAGTTGAAGGAATAAATAAAATCAGTTGCTATTGTCTCTTTCTTTAGCCATACTTTATGATGGGAATCAGTGTGCTAAGTTCAAATTTGCGTTCACAAATAAAGTGACATTTACACTATGCCCATTACAACTGCCGTGAGCCCTCACTTCCCCTTCCTGTGACTTACCCGTACACTAGTGAGTCTGGTAGCTGCCATGCAGTCTGTTACCCAGAATCATCTCATATCACCTACCATATTATCTCTTTTCTTTGTGTCCACTTATCAAAGACACCCTTGAGGCCAGTGTCAGGAGCAGCCACCATGAGAATGCTGTAGTGCTTGGGATGGGTCAGAGCTCCAAAGTTGTTAATCCTCAAGTGCCAGAGCAGTGACTTGGGAACTGAAAGAGGCCAATGTGGCTGAAGGATGGATACCGGCAGGGGTAGAGCCCAGCTTTAGAATGGAGAGGTGGGTGAGGCCAATCATGCATGACTTTCCAGGACAAGTTAAGTCAGGATACTAAGCTTTGTGGGGTTCCCAGGTGGTGCTAGTGGCAAAGAATCCGCCTGCCAATGCAGAAGATGTAAGAGACATGGGTTCCATCCCTGGGTCGGGAAGATCCCCTGGTGGAGGGCATGGCAACCCACTCCAGTATTCTTGCCTGGAGAATCCCTTCAACAGAGGATTCTGGAGAGCTACCATCCACAGGGTCGCAAAGAGTCGGCCATGACTGAAATGACTTAGCAGGCACACCTGTACTAGGCTTTATCGAAGGTCACTAGGGAGTGCTTGAAAGATTTTATTCAGGGGAGAATGATGTGAAAAGTAAATGATGATTCTGGCTGTGGTCCACATTTGTACAACTGGTGGGTAAGGCACCAGGCTGAGGGCCCAGGTCCTCTGGATTATGAAATGAAGACCCTTTTCACACTGCAAAGAACACTGTTAAGAATACTCTTGGTTCAGAAATTTTAAGGGAGATGCAGGCTCTTAGGAGACTGTTAAGACAAGTACGATACAGCCTCTGCTTCTCTGTTAGTATAATTTTGATCCTCGCCAGCACATGCTTTTCAGTTCTTAAAAAGTTTAAACTTAGCAGGTGTTCAAGCCTGGAAGCAAATGACAAATACCAGCATTATTTTGGCTAAGGAATAGATTTCCTTCAAGTGTCTCCATATTTCAGCCTTCATTCTGAGAAGAAAAAGATGCACCCAGCACAGACTGCTCTCCCTCACGTCACTCTCTGTGTCAGACTTGGAAGACGCAGTACTCCACCCCATTTAAGGCAGAAGTGTTAACATTTGTACTTAGCTGCACCGGATTCAAACGCTTGAGTGTTCCGAACATTTGCAGGCAGATGTTATCGAAGTTGTTTGCGTTTCACGGTTTCAATCATTTATTTGCATAGAACAACCATTGCCACCAACTTGAGCTGCAGTCAGCAGAGACACATTTTGTTTGTTTGTTTGCTGTTGAATTATGAACATGCATTCATACAGAGAAAGCATTTTACTTTTCTGCACAGATCAGCTGTTGTTCTAGTCTTGGTTTATGGTTGTTTTTGTTGTTTTACTTAGTCTGTTGGGAAGAAGATATTAATATGAGAAGAAAGAGTGTTTTGCTTACACTATAATGCTGATTTTAATGAAAAGAAATTCAGAACCCACTTTTTCATTGAATTTTGCCTCCTTCTTTGTAACTGAGAGTGAATGCTCTGCCTTCCCTGAAATGTGCATTTTATTTACTCCTTCACGCAAGTCCAAGGTCAGGGCAGTTCTTGAATTAGGAAAACATCATTATCTCCAGTATTGATCTGTTAGTCTTCTTAGTTACCTTCCATACTGCACACCAAAAGGACCCAGAAGGTAAACAGTGGGACAAAATCCAGCCCCAACTAAAGGTGCCCTTCAGGTGTGAATTTTATGATTTCTTTGATCTCACTCAGAAATTAATGTCAGTCAAAGGATCCGTGTCCAACCTTCACCGAAGATGGAAAGCTGTCAAGATTCAGACAGGGTTTGCAGCTGACAAGGCAGCATTTTTATCGGTAGATATGGGAGGGACCAGTTGAGCCAGTATATTGACAAGAGTGTCACTTTCCCTCTGTCTTAGGAAATAAGATTCCTGCCTCCTGTCCTTGGTCATAGTTTCAAACTGCTCTTGATCCAATCCTTTCCATCTCACTGTCATCATATCTCCTTTGTCTACAGACTTCTATCGTGAGTTTCCCTACATACATGTCCATGCTCAAATGTATGAATATACACTAAGCTCCCTACATACAAACCTTCAACTTGTAAACTTTCAAAGATGCAAATATGCATTCACACGTCCAAACTCGTAAGGTAGTTTACATGTCTGGTGTGCATGTCACATGCGTGCATCTTCTGCAAGTGATTTTACTTTTGTGTACTTTACTGTACAGCCCTTTGCAGAGGCCGGTAGTAGAGTGCGTTTATTTCAAGCCCAGGATATCTGGAAGCAAGCGTAAAGGCAGAAGTGTTGTACCTGGTACCACTCTAAGGTACTGTTCTGTTCCACTTTCAAGGTACTGTACTGTAAGATTAAAAATATTTTCTTTATTTTTTATTTTTACATATTATTTGTGTGAAAAGTGTTATAAACATTTTACAATACAGTACTATGTAGCTAATTGTCTTAGTTGGGTACCTAGGCTAACTTTGTTGGGCTAACAAACAAATTAGACTTGTGATCTAGCTCTCAAAACAGAACTCTTTCGTATGTAGGGAACTTACTCTGTGTGTGTGTGTGTACTTGCTAAATATATACGTTATACATATGAAACTATGCATATATATATATATATACATATATATATAATTGTACATGTATGGGGCTTCCCAGGTGGTGCCAGTGGTGACTAACGAACCTGCCTGCCAATGCAGGAGTCATAAGAGACGTGGGTTCGGTCCCTCGAGGAGGGCGTGGCAAACCTCTCCAGTATGCTTGCCTGGAGAATCACACAGATAGAGGAGCCTGGCGGGTTGCAGTCCATGGTGTCCCAGAGAGTCGGACATGACTGAAACAGCTTAACATGCATGTACAACTGTACATATAAACTATTATATGTAATTATATATAAAGGTATATATAACGTTACATATAACTATATGTATATACAGTCTCCCTAGCTCCTCAGTAACTCTCTGGTGGCTACACTCTCCTTTCTTTTTTGTTTTCAAGCCAGTACTAAAGACCATGAAATAAAGGCAGAATGAAATATCTTTCCCCTCAGACATTCTTGCTCCCCTGACATGCAGTGTCCCAGGAAGATTAATCTGACCAGGGGGGTGCCAGAAGCAGGCAGATCAGTTTGTGGCTATTACAAGAGTTTATTACCTGGGAGGTGATGAATAAAATTGCACAAAACTTCTGTTCCAAATATCCTGACTTATTTCGGAGCTCCCGTGACGCATGTGCACTTTGCTGTCCACATCATCCCTGAGGTGGGGCCTGCCTCCTGTTGCCATGTATCCACCTCTATTTCTGAGGCTTCATCCGGTGAGAAGTTGCCAAAACACTCAGATTTGGTTTGTCTCTTTTCTATTTTATTTGTGTTTACCTCTTGCCTGTCATTAAGGTTACAGTTTTGAATACAGAGTAAGTCTCATTGGTTCCAGCAAGGGGCTAAGGTTTTTATTATTCTTTGAAGAAACAGCACACAGAGATACTGATTTTAACAGGTAATTAAGCTCCATACTCTTTTTACCACTGTAGCTATGGTATTTTGTTTTATTTTCTTTTTTCTTTTCTGTATGTCTTGATATATTATATGAGTCACCCCCTATTTAAAAAAGATAATTTTATCTTCCAATATTATGAGTTGTTTTTGTGTCTTTTTTTTTTTTGCCATACCACATGGCTTGCAGGATCTTAGTTCCCCTACCAGGGATCAAACCCCGACCCCATGCATGAAAGTGCCAAGTCCTAACCACTGAACCACAGCCCCCTTTATTATAAATGTACAACAATATTTAATATATTTGCAGTGCAAAGTTGTCTATCAGTGAACAGAGTTTAACTCTTCATTCATTCAGATCTTTTATATCTGTCAGTACCGTGAATAAAGTTTTAAAAGAATAAGTTTTCTCTACAAGGTCATATGCATTCTTTATACACATGGTTGCAATAATCCCTAGGTATTTTATTGTCACTTTGCTCATTTGAATAATATCTTTATTGTCACTTTGCTCATTTGAATAATTTCCAACTTTATTTCTTATATTGTTATTCCTTGTGTAGAAGAAATTTTGAATCTTGATCTCGTATCTGACAGCTTTCTGTAACTAACTTATTATTTTTCAGTATTTACCTGTTAATTCTATTGGAGTTTGTTTGTAGTTGAACATATATTGGTTAATAATGGCACTGGGTTGTGATCATCTCATATATAGGATTTAAGTTTTGTGAAAGATCCTGTTATTTTACTAGAGATCCACAGTTTCTCATCCAAACAGCTTAGGATAATATGGGTTTAAGAATTCAGAACTTTCCAGGTTTCAGAAATGTGATGATGCACACACTCTAAATTTTGTATAAACCGCAGTGGAGTCTTCAAACTCCATAATCAAGCACGTTAGTATTTCTGTAGCAGACTGTCTCAGGATTCTCACAAGGAGGATAAAAGCTTTACCTAGTTTCTTTCTGGGTTAGGTTGGATTGTGCCACCAAATGAAGGAGTCCTCAAATTAAGAAAACCTTTGGTTATTATATGGGATATGATATAGTATGGATTCTTTTTTAATGCACAGAAAATCTCCAAACTCCATTTTGTCAGTTTTTCCACTTTTCTTTCTTGTCACTATTGACAATGAGAACACAGTCCCTCGTCAGACCTTAAAATTGTCCTACGCTATGTCTGTTGATTGAAGGAACAGATGTTATCTTGGAATTTTCAAATTATGTGAGTTGTCTTTATTCTTTTATAGAGTTTATACTTCCTAACTCAAAGATTTACCATGTGAGGATGTTTGTAATGTGATCTTTGTAAAAAACTGAATATTTGAAGCCTGTCGGAAGTCACAAAATGCTTTTCTTATCAGGGGTCAGACAGCTTCATTTAAGTGAAAAGCAGTGCTTAAAAAATTATGGGATCTGCTCCTCTTCATCCTTTTCCAAGATTGCACAGGGATGTGTTGACAAATACATCATGAAATTCTTAGTGAATGAAAACAAGCCTAAGATTAGAAGTCAGGCTTTATCTATAGTCTATTAAATCTGCATCTGACTCCGAGAACATCAGCCTGCTGTATTCCACTCTGTATCTGTATTTGACTGGAAGCATTCACAAATGGGGAGGACATAAAATATTTAGAGCCCATGAAGTACTCAGGACTGTCAAAAATGATCTATTTCACATACATGGCCATGTGCTGGTGCTTTTAGGGCAAATTTGTCCATTTATGTTAAATATATACCTACAGTCTCTGCTCTCTTAGATTTCATTGAGTTCTGTCATAAAACTAACAATAAGCTTTGAGATGCACTTGAATTCTGTTTCTTTTTCCTTTCTTTTCCCCCCCAGCCTTTGAGTCATGTATATGTGACTGAAAGAGGCAGAGTGTGTCTTCAGAATGAGTGAGTCTTCAGAATGAGTGAATTTTAAGTATTTAAATACTGTAAGGTTTGTCTATGGTTGCTCAGACAGTAAAGCATCTGCCTGTGATGCAGGAGACCTGGGTTCAATCCCTGGGTCGGGAAGATCTCCTGGAGAAGGAAATGGCAACCCACTCCAGTATTCTTGCCTGGAGAATCCCATGGATGGAGGAGCCTGGTAGACTACTGTCTGTGGGGTCGCAAAGAATCAGACACGACCAAGCGACTTCACTTTCTTTTCTTTCACTTTCTTTTGTCTATGGTTCAGAAAAGGAATCACTGCCAGGAGTCCCCCACCTCCTCCCTTTACATCTTCATGAGTTTATGTCTTACTGAACTGTCAGAAAAGCTTGTCTTTGCTGAAATTTAATAAAGCATAGTAAGCCATCACATGACACAGACCACAAAGGAGTGCCACCCTCACGTGGCCCTTCCTTACTGGGTTTATTACCCATCCGTTGCTGTTCATTCACTCAGTTGTGTCTGACTCTTTGTGACCCCACAGACTACAGCATGTGAGGCTTTCCTGTCCTTCACTATTTTCTAGAGTTTGCTCAAACTCATGTCCGTTGAGTCTGTGATGCCATTCAACTATCTCATCCTCTATTGCCTCCTTCTCTTCCTGCCCTCAATCTTTCCCAGCATGGGTCTTTTCCAATGAGACAACTCTCCATCAGTAGTTGATATAAATGGTTTTGACTGAAGAGAATCTTAGCAGGAAGATATTATTAAATGTGTATCCACACTAATACCAGAGCCTAAAGCAAAACAGAATAATGTTTTTAATTTCAATATCCTTTGTATTCGGGTTACTGTTGAGTTTTAGTGCTTACTTATTGTCCCCTGTATCCTTGATGGGGTAGGCAGGATAATTCTACTGTGTTTTTGATGACCAATTTGTTGTTCTGTCTTTATTTCATTCATTTCTTTCCCTCTACTTGGCTGTCCTTGGTTAGTTCATGAAGAATGCTGTAATCTTACAAATCAAAAACTGAGACTAAAACTTTCTTTATTGTATCAAATTGTACTTTAAAACTTCATTAAATCTGCAGTGTCACCATCTTCATAAATTATATGACCAAGGTGTATTGTTATTATTCAAAGCATTGCAATCTTTAGTTGGAACAAACAGCCTTTTACTACTACTAGGATTGAGTGAGCTAATGAAATTCTAGTTCACCTTCACTATTTGCTAGAACATGTATATTGCTACTACGTGAAGGAAATACATATTTCTAAACAGTGTTTGAAAAAGGCACTGAGTTCTGTGTGTTTCTCTCACCAGTCCCACCCTGAACACATTTTATACTCTCTCTCTCTCAGATATAATTCATTTCCAGACCCAGAATAACATTAACAATTCCCTCCTTCAATGTGACCTTTGGCCAGTTCGGTCACTACTTATATCTGATAATTTACAAGGAAAGGTTAAAACACTTGAAGCTAGCCAGAAAGTTAAGGTAAAAGTTATTGAGTTTGCAAAATAAAAATTGGGTTCAAACAAATGTCAAAGTGATGCATGATGAAATCCCAATATCCATGTCATCTGCCGTTTTTCGTTATTGATTAACACTCTCAGAACATTTCAAGCAACAGTTAACTTAGCTAGTTGGCGAGCAGCTCATTCAGAAAATGCAAAGTGGTAATAAGCACCATGTGAGCAATCTGCTTCTAGACTCATGCTATTCAGTAGATGTTTGATGGAGAGATCTATGCTAAAATCTGCCATAAAAACACTTTGTAGAATTCTAAAAACTGAGTGTTTCAAACAGTGGAAATAGATTACTTAGCATCATTCATGGTCAAGTGTTCTTGAGTCCTCAGAAAATGTGTTTTTAAAAAAATATATATAATGGTAAGTCTCTTAACAACCAAAGGGGTTCTTTTCTGTACCTTATGAACATGGTTATAGAAAAGTATTTGAAACTTAATTAAACAGTATTCAGA